>NW_011494835.1:11421160-11514870 GCF_000754665.1 Bison bison bison | reverse complement strand
CAGCCTCTTCACTTTCTGCCATAAGGGTGGTGTCATCTGCATGTCTGAGGTGATTGATATTTCTCCCAGCAATCTAGATTCCAGCTTGTGCTTCTTCCAGTCCAGCGTTTCTCATGATGTACTCTGCATATAAGTTAAATAAGCAGGGTGACAATATACAGCCTTGACATACTCCTTTTCCTATTTGGAACCAGTCTGTTGTTCCATGTCCAATTCTAACTGTTGCTTCCTGACCTGCATACAGATTTCTCAAGAGGCAGGTCAGGTGGTCTGGTATTCCCATCTCTTTCAGAATTTTCCACAGTTTATTGTGATCCACATAGTCAAAGGCTTTGGCATAGTCAATAAAGCAGAAATAGATGTTTTTTTGGAACTCTCTTGCTTTTTCCATGATCCAGCAGATGTTGGCAATTTGATCTCTGGTTCCTCTACCTTTTCTAAAACCAGCTTGAACATCTGGAAGTTCACGGTTCACGTACTGCAGAAGCCTGGCTTGGAGAATTTTGAGCATTACTTTACTAGCCTGTGAGATGAGTGCAATTGTGCAGTAGTTTGAGCATTCTTTGGCATTGCCTTTCTTTGGGATTGGAATGAAAACTGACCTTTTTGAGTCTTGTGGCCACTCCTGAGTTTTCCAAATTTGCTGGCATATTGAGTGCAGCACTTTCACAGCATCATCTTTCAGGATTTGAAATAGCTCAACTGGAATGCCATCACCTCCACTAGCTTTGTTCGTAGTGATGCTTTCTAAGGCCCACTTGACTTCACATTCCAGGATGTCTGGCTCTAGGTCATTGATCACACCATCGAGATTATCTGGGTCATGAAGATCTTTTTTGTACAGTTCTTCTGTGTATTCTTGCCACCGCTTAATATCTTCTGCTTCTGTTAGGTCCATACCATTTCTGTCCTTTATCGAGCCCATGTTTGCATGAAATGTTCCCTTGGTATCTCTAATTTTCTTGAAGAGATCTCTAGTCTTTCCTATTCTGTTGTTTTCCTCTATTTCTTTGCATTGATCCCTGAGGAAGGCTTTCTTATCTCTTCTTGCTATTCTTTGGAACTCTGCATTCAGATGCTTATGTCTTTCCTTTTCTCCTTTGCTTTTCGCTTCTCTTCTTTTCACAGCTATTTGTAAGGCCTCCTCAGACAGCTATTTTGCTTTTTTGCATTTCTTTTCCATGGGGATGGTCTTGATCCCTGTCTCCTGTACAATGTCACGAACCTCATTCCATAGTTCATCAGGCACTCTATCTATCAGATCTAGGCCCTTAAATCTATTTCTCACTTCCACTGTATAATCATAAGGGATTTGATTTAGGTCATACCTGAATTGTCTAGTGGTTTTCCCTACTTTCTAAGTCTGAATTTGGTAATTTGCCTTCTCTTGGTAAGTATCAAATGGCTTTCCTGCCATACCCATCCCCAAGTCCTAACCCTGCAGTAAGGCGGTGTGCTGGTCTGGAGGCCCCAGGTGCTCCCTCCACCCAGCAACCTGACCCTGCCTTTCTCATGACTCTCTCTCCTCAGACTGGTCCATTCACTCGTCCAAGTGCCTTTCTTAAGGGTGTTTGTTGTTCAGTCGCTCAGTCTTGTCCGACTCTTTGCGACCCCATGGACTGCAGCAATCCAGGCTTCCCTGTCCTCACTCTCTCCTGGAGCTTGCTCAAACTCATGTCCATTGAGACATGATGCTGTCCAAACATCTCTGTCCCCCACTTCTCCTCCTGCCTTCAATTTTTCCCAGGGTCAGGGTACCTCACTCCAGTATTCTTGCCTGGAGAATTCCATGAACAGAGGAGTCTGGCAGGTTACAGTCCATGGGGTCGCAAAGAGTCGGACGCAACTGCAACAACTAACACTGTGACCTCACTTTTGCTAGCTCTTCTGCTCTTTCCCTGAACCTCTGTCAGGCCAACCCCTTCAAAGCCTAGACCAGAAAGCATGTTTCCTGAGCAAACACCCCAAGCTATCTGTTGGGAGCCCTCCTATAGTGCATCCCACAGCTTGGGATCTCCACCCAGTCTGCCCTGTGAATCTTGGCTGTACTTACAGAGGACTTCCTCTGACTTCCCCAACTGCTTGGAGATGAGAATGTTTTTGTCATCCCCAGAACGCCTATGATGCTCAGGACAGTGTCTTGCATACGGAAGCTCTTCAATTCATATTTGTTGAAATGAGAGAAAATGTTTCTTGATACAGAGAGAGGATGAAACCCACTCCACAGAGCTTCTAACTAACTGTGGCTAAAGGCAAGGCCCTTCTCACTGTTCAGTACTGAAGGTGAAGGGCAAGGAGAGGGAGGCCCGGCTCTCAGGAAGGTGTGTGCACATCCGCCCGGTTCCCCTTCTCCTGGTGAATAAGGAACCGTCAGCACTTTACGTGGGCCTTCAAACCCTGCATCGCCATCCTGTGTATTTCTGTGTGGACAAAATAAGAAGCCCCAAAGGGCATCATCTTGTCTCTCTTATCAGATGGCTGACAACAGCCTTGGAGATAAAAGAAAATACATACATTTACATTTAAATTTCACCTACTAATTTCTGTTGCTATTATTTCTTCCTTTACTTCCAGGTGAAAGTAGAGTTTACTCTCACATAATGCTTATTACAATAATTGTTTATGATATTGGAACCATCTGCCTTTGACGTTACAATTCTCTTAAACATATAATTTTTCACCATTAACCAAACAGCTGCCATGGCCTACATTTCAACAGTCCACAGGAGAAGTAACTTTCCACTCCTGTATTCTGACTCTTCGGGAAGTCACTTAGAAAAACTAGATTTCCCCAAGCGTCCTTTTGAACAGATTATAGAAAACAGAAGAAGTAAATAGGATGGCTGTAGCAGAGTGAAGCTTTGGACGCTGACACTGTTCTCGGTGTGCACAGGAGTGCTGTGGGTCAACAGTTATAATGTCTTTGTTTTTATAGTTAAAAGTCCTGAAGAGACTGAAATTCCTCTTTTACTTTTTTCTCTCTTGGTGGGCACCTTCCCCTTTCTTACTTCCCTGGTTCCTCTAAGAACCCTCTTACCATCATTTACATTTTGACACTCATTCATCCCCATACCCTGCCAGGCATTTTCATTCTTAAACTTTATCTCTAGGTAAGGAAGGAATCGCTGGCCGAGGCACCCAGAGAGGAACAACCATCCAGCTCCTGTCATCACCTTGGTCTATGTCCAGGACAGCTGGGTCTCCCTGGGGGTCAGCAGGTCCTCCACCTGGCTGGAGAGGCCCGAGGGCTGAGTGGCTTTAGAAAGGAGCACGGGGGGAGCGGCACAGTCCTAGAAAGTCAGCTCCTTCTTGGGACATGGGACACTGGAACTGCAACCCCAGCCCACCCGCCAACTTGTCATGTGACCCTAGTGGGGAGCCCCATCCAGCAGACAGACACCACCCATGGAGCCCTTTCTCTGGTTGGTTATGGCTTGTCAGTCACAGGGGACCCCCACCTCGAGCTTTTGATGAGGATCCAGGGCTTAGGGCACTCCAGAGCCAATTGTTCCCCAGTGTACAGGCTGGCTCCCAACGTCAGTACCAGCCCGCTTGCACAGCATTCAGATGCTAACAGCAGCGGTGGGACTCAGTGACCCAGAAGGAAAAGCAGCCGTGCGCCCCCTAATCCCCAAAGTCACCTGACTTGGGGCCTTTCTGCACACACACTCCCCCACCCCTGTTCACTGTGCTTGTCTGTCACAGGCCTCTGAGGGGACTTGAAGGGTGGGCCTCTCGGAGCTGACAGCCACCGGGTTGCAAAAGAAACCATCTTTCCTCTCTGTTGGCACAAGAAAGAAAGTCCTTAAACTGTGATCACACTAGGCGACACTGTCTCCTCAGCGGGAGTAGAGCCCTGCACGGCGCCCTTTCATTTGCGGCCGCAGCTGATCCACCTTTTCATCACACAGCCGATGCTCAGGCTGAACAGAAAGCAAGCATCAAAGGCGCAGACCTCCTCACCCCGCTCCAAAATTCCGCAGCCTTTGTTGTCCCTGGAGCTGGGTGGTTATTGAACTTTGCAGACCTGCTGGGCCTGGAAAGTGAAAACACCCTCCCAAGCCAGCAGGAGTGGTGCTCTGGGCCCAGGCGATAGGCCGGCCTGTCAGAAGGCTGGGCGGTTGCCATGGCGCCCTGACACCGAGATCATGCCTTATGAATGTCACCGAGGTCTGTGACTGAAGTTGTTTATGAGTCAAAAGTCTCATGAAACTGCGGGAGGAAATGATGACCGCAGCTCAGAGGGCTGTGGGAAAGGAGGATGCGGCGGGGCCAATGCGCTTCCCCCCTCGGTTTGCTAAGGAAGACCGTCCTTGAATACGACACACACAGAGAGACACCCCGAACACGAGGTGACATGTTGTTCGTCACCGCGCATGAGCTGGCAAGGGAGAGGGGTCTTTTAAATCAGATACCGTAGTTCTAAAAGATAGCAGTTCCGTGCTGTGGCTCACGAAGCAGCACCAAGCCCCGTTCTGCAGGCCCCAGAAGGGGCTGCCCCTTCCTTTCGTCTGGTCCTCTCTCGTGCCTTCGGCCTGAAGGGTTTCCACTGTCCTAACTCCAAACCCTGAGGTCCCAGGTAACCAGGAAGGTCATGAGCACCCCTTCTTTCCACCCAGGGAAGTTTTAAATAGCAGCAATGATTGTTATTTCTGAGATACAGACATTCTAAAAGGTCCCACCTGAAGCACGTGAGGATCACAGCGAGGAAAGATGGAGAGAGGGCCGCTGGAGGAGATGCCTGGTTTACCTTCTGTTTCTGGACTCTGTCACACTGGGGAGAGGGGCATCTCTTCTTCTGTTTGGAGGGTGAGGTATAAGACAGCAAGCACACCCAGAGCTTTCTCCTTTCAACATGGAGAAGAAAGGAAAGGAGGCGGTGGGCGGCGCACAGCTGGGCAAAGGCAGGTGCATCCGGAAGAAAGCAGCAGAACCGACAGGAAGAGCGTCAGTGGATCCAGGGGAACAGGGACAGTGGGGGTGCTTTGGGAAAGTTACTGTTTGTGCACACGAGTTAATCCTTATGGCTGAAGTTCAGATGTGTGTAAGAAGTCCTTAAATGCATGTCACGAACTAGAAAAGTCTTGTTTTTTGAAAAGGAGCCTCTACTGCACTTTCGTGTATCGGTACCTCCCTGTGTTCATTAAAAGCACTGTCTTGTGAACGAGCCGGCCCCCCAGGACTCCCCCAGGTCGCACTGAGATGCTTTGTGCCTCTCGCTTGTGAGCGCCGCGGGCGCCTCTTACCTCAGACACGGTGCAGTTCAGCTGGAAGATCTGCCCTTCTCCCTCCACTTGCCGCACACACAGTTTGCAGACCAGCTCCACTGTGTTCAGGCTGAATCTTTCCAGAGTGAACGTGCAGTGGAGGTTTCTCTGAGACCCACTCCAGACATGGTAGAATGGAATTTCCTGAAGCACAGAAAAGGGGGAACCACAAATGAGGGACCCGGTGCTCTCAGTCCCGCACATGTGAATTGCGGTGCCTTCTTTACTCCTCACTGTGGGTCTGTGCATGAATATATTCCAACTCCCTTTTCAGATGGAAAGACTGAGGACCAGAGATGTTTACATAACTCACCCAAAGTCCCATAGCTCGTAAGTGGCAGAGCTGAGGTCCAAAGCCAGGGACTTGGCCCCAGAACCCATACACCTAACCAGCCTGCCACTTCTGTCATTTATAAAAAATCCATTGTGTTTTTTTTTTTTTTTTTTTAAGGTTTAAAATTCCCCAAATAAAACCCACTCCCCTCCAATCACTGCCCATGAAAAGAACTCCCTGCCAGGGTACCATGGAGGAAAGCAAAGAAGTCTAAAGGGTGATGCACTGACCCAGTTCCCTTTCATGCCCATGCCCTCCACAGGACGAGGAAAGCCAGGATTCACTACAAGTTGGAAACTGGAGGCTTGATTAGCTGCCACATGAAAGCTCTTGGCCTAAAAATCACCAAGCCTCTAACAGGCATACTTTCCTATGAATCTAGATCACCTCACAGAGCCCATCCTAGAATCTTTTTTTCAATAAAAGAAAAAAAGGTTGACACACAATGGGAGACCATGTTGGTTAAGAGCAGAGGCTTGGAGCCAAATTAAATACAAATGAGATGCCTTCCCCTTGTTTACTTGGTGATTCGGGGCAAGCTGCTTAACCTTTTCTGTTTCCTCATCTGCGAAAGCCTGTGCATAAGCAAAAGAAAAACCTGCATGAAGGGGGTTAAATGACATTCATCAAAGTACATGAGAGTCTGGCAGATGGTGAGAACTCAGCCAGTTAGCTTGAAGTATCATTATTATTATTAAAACAGTATTTTCCTTTACAGTTGCAAAAAAAAAAAAAAAAAAAACTGTTCATTAAGGAGGTTAGATTTATGGCAGTTGCAAAATCAGAGAAGAGAGGAAAAGGAAGGAATAGATTTAATGAGCAAGTCAAAGCCAGTCTCTCAATCAAGGACTGACTTACACAGAAGAGTCTGGCATGTGCCCCCATCAAAGCTCAAGACTGTTAGTGAACTAGTAGGCTTTTCCCCCACAATTTATATGTAAGTACCAGACATCTGAGAGTAAGGATGCAGCTGCAAATCTTCCCTTTATCCCTTCTAGTGCGTTCATGGACTTCCATCAGGAAATCACAGCCAGTGCAGATGCAGCCCCGGATGGGGGACGGGATGTGCACGCATGTAGACAAGGGTGTGCTGCTTATCTAAGTGGTCTGTGACTCCCAGGACTGGTTCTGAGACTAGGGAGCCCATTGCAGCCTCCTGAGAGCCCGGGCTGGCTGATGGAGGCGGAGGTGAGAAACCTCTAGAGAGTCTTACTTTCCCCTCATACGGCTATATACAGAGGGGACCAGTATTCTGATGCTAGTATTTAATAAAATCCTGGCCAGGTTTTATTTTTACTTGCTATTCCAAGTTTCCAAGATGATGTTTCCTCTAAGTTTTTAACGTAAAGGCACTCTCTTAGCCAGCCTGTGTTCTCTTTCTCCTATGAATGCTTTTGAGGCTAGTTTATCAACTCAGTGTTAACGTTACTCTGAAAATAAATAGAAATGATGGACTTGAAGTCTTATTTATTGAAAGTAAAACAATGATAGTACACTTACCTGAAAGAATTGAGAAAAGAGCATTTCCTCTAGTACATCTAGAGTATTTTTCAAAAATCCTAAATAACCCCAAACTATTTTGGAGGAGTACCGAAGTTAAGATTACTTTCAAGGAATGGAATATCTTCTGTCTAAATCATTCCAGTTCTCTTTCTTGGAGATGTCTTCAAGCCTTCAGTTCATCTTGGTAACCTTACCTGATATTTGGCCAGTAACTTGCTCTTCCAGAGGGAATGGGCAATATCGTGAATGGATAGGCGCAGGTTGTGGGTGCTGCCTTTAAAGTGAAGAGCCTTAGGTTCTTCTAGGAGCTGTCCTCCCATCTGTCGCTCGAGCTGCAAAACTTCCTGCAATGACATGCCCCAAACCAAAAGCAAATGACGGACGGGCATCACTCCGTGGCATCTTCCTCATTCTGTCCCCAGGACCTCATCCTCCAGCCTGGAGACCCTCCAACAGAGGCTCTGGCCAGTTTGCATGTGACTGGTCTCTATGGACCATGGACTGTCAGCAAGCCACAGCACACTTGTGCAGCACACTCAGTACAGTCTGCACTTCCCAACAGACAAATGGGATATTTAATCAAATACAGGGAAATAACGATCAGGGCCCCAGATGGGGAGAACTCCCAATAAAAGAAAAAACAGGCAGAAATATAAACAGATAAGAAAGTAGATTTTCAATGAACTTTCAGGGAAAAGGGCAAATAACTAGAAAACAAACCACATCTTGGATTGGTTAACACCAGCCAACAAGTAAAAATCTGGAATGTGTTTTGGGCACACTTTCCTATCTTTTTTTAGCTTCCTTACCTACAGAAAGACAATTTCTGTTTAAAATTATCCATTACACAATTCCTAAGTATCAAAAAATTAAAACAGGCTCATTAAATATTCTATTAGAGAAAAGTATACAGATCAGGAGGATTTTCCAGCACCAAATATTGATCTAAATAGTCACTCAGATTAAGTTTTTTTAAAAAGTCACCTCATTTTTCAAGACCCATGGCTGATTAAAAAATTTGCTATGTAACTTTTCTTATGCCATAAATATGTAACATCAACATAAATTCTATATCTACTTCCACTCCTCAAGCTCATTAATGGACGTAAATGAAGCACTTCCAACTACAGCTGCAATTATCCAAACATCAGCAAACCATAAGTTATCAGTGAATAAAATATCCTGAGTCTCTTCTGCGCCAGAACCATCCCTGTGCATTTTGTTCCCCTCAAGCTTTAACTGTTTTAGTAGCGCAAATACATAGGCATTTATGGCCTTTTTTCTGGGTTCAGGTAATAATTTTATAGCAATATAAAAACAAAATCCGATTTTCTTCGTTGGTGAGATTTCATCTGAAAGCTGGAGTTTGATAATTCAGGAAATCAGTCAGGCCCCATGGCACACACACATATAGGGAGCCTATTCCTGCACAGATAGATGGTCACAGTGGAAACTACAGTCCAGTAAGTGCAGAGCTTACCCACATCATTGATTAGATGCAAACAGCTCATCTCAAACTGCTCCTTTAGTGGTCCTTAGCATCCATCATCTTTGAGTCAGGTCACTATCCTGCACAACGCAAGCTGCTGAAAGGTGCTATAAGGTATGTTAAAGCAGGGAATGTTAGGGGAATGTGGAATGTGGTCTCAGGCAGGGACTCCTCTAATTAGTGTGTAATGGAAGAGATGAAGTAATAGCACATTGACACAGATGGGCGGGGGCTAGCTGCTTGAGAGCATCAGTGTTGAACATACTCAACCTTGGTGGCTGATGAGCAGCTATTACTTGTGACAGGAGCCTGAGGAGGCAGCCCCCCGACAGACTTCCTGTGTCACTGTGCCCTGGCTCTGCTGTGCGGCAGGCTCGAAGGGTCCCCTGTAGGGCTCCAGATTGGCTCAGTCCAGAGTCACACACACTCCCCACGGAACACCCTCCCACCACACTTCACACGCCATTCCTCAACAGGAATCTGGCCATGTGGAAATGAAGATGCATAAGAAAAGTGAGAGTTAACTGCAGTTTCTTCTGCTTCAGCAGGAAGGCATAATGAGCTTATGTTGATCATGTTTGGTGTCTAGTTAGCATAATAGAGAAGGCTGACGTTCCCAGTGAACCTGGCACCTGACAAATTCTAAAGCTAAAATGATGTTTGTTTATAAGCCATTAGAAGAAAAGCAACATAATTAGAAATCTTTGAGATTACGGTCATGCCAATCAATCAGTTTTAGCTTCTTTCCAGTACACCCTAATTACCTCATCAAGACATCTAAAGAGCAATCGATAGTAATTATCTGATTACTATAGATCTTCATTATGTCCAAATTATCTCCCTGGGATGTCTAGAAGAAGATGCATTGTATTCCAGGAGGTAATTGTACCCAACAATGTATAATCCACACCCCATTCCTACAATCCACACGGACTGTCAGAGGAGATGGAGAACATGATCAGCTTTCTTGGCAGGGAGGACCACTGGTAAAAAAAAAAAAACCTAGACTGCCTATTGGTCATGACCTTGAGGTCAATAAATCTAATACAGCACCACATTGTGACTGCAGGGTCTGAGTAGGAGGCAGCCCAAGGACAAAGCTCAGTCCTTGGCTTGTTCAGCATTGACCTTGAATCTCAAGGTAAAGCGCTCTCCCAGTGAGGAGAGACTGGCTTGGCTCAAGCCCTCTTTTGAGAAGAAGCACTAGGTAAATTGCCATTTTAAAGAATATGGTGCCAGAGAACACACTCTCTCCACACTGTTAATTTCTCCACCTCTCCACTAACCAGGAGTGACACAAAGCTGCTACCCAGAACTGAGAGGAACCTGCCTATTCTGCCCTGTTCAGTTGAACAGGAGCCCTGGTGAGAGGTGAACTGCCCACCAGGACACATCCATGTTTGGAGCAAGGTTTCTGAACATCTTTGACTGCATACACCATCAGTCAAAACATTAAGCATGCATTTTATGTTTCTTTACAAATTATATATAATACTTATGTTAATACATCAGTATGTTAATATGTTGTAAAATATATCTAAAGTTAAAAGGATGAGCTGAGATGAATAGACACAGAAGTCCCCATATTGTCTTTTTTTGTGCCCAAAGTCTCACTGGCCTGGGGCTGAGAAGCCCATTTTGGAGACTGCTGGTGGGGGCAGCTGTCCCTCCACCAGTACTCTGGGAGAAATCAGCCCAGGAGTAGATGATTCAGTAAGATGAATCCTTACCAAACTTAAAGTTGACATTTTTTTGGCTGGAGAAGAAACAGCTACCCACTCCAGTATTCTGGCCTGGAGAATTCCATGGACCATATAGTCCATGGTGTCACAAAGAGCTGGACACGACTGAGTGACCTTCACTTTCACTTTTCACTTTCTGAAAAGTAGCAACTGGTATCATCATACCCAGGTTGTGCAACTTCAAAAAAAACACAAAATAAAGGAGAAGAAAATAACCAAAGTGCAAATGAAAAGTATTAAAGTGTGAATTAAAGATATAATCAATTAATAAAACAGCTCCTTGAAAAATAAAATCGTCTAAAGCTACACATGAGACAGAAATGATCTGCCACCTACAGCAATTCCCACATATGAATGTTATGTCAGAAAGCAGAAGAGGCAAGCCCCGTGGGTAGGCTAATCAGGGTTTCGTTCCATACTGTTATGGTTTAACTGTCAGAGTTTCAGATATTTTTTTTATCTGATCCTATTTAATACGAATACAATTTATATTTTAAAAAGCTTGATTCTCTGAATTCCTTCCGCATGAAATCATTTTGGTTATTATATGTATGATAACGGAGAAGTAAGAGACCATAAAAGTAACAAGATATGTGAATCAATAAGATACAGTTTTAGAGGAGCATGCTTTCCTCTTCGTATGAATGAGGAGCATTCAATCCTTCCTGGGAGCACTCATTCAGTATGCCTGCCAGGAACCATGCCAGGCTCTGGGACACACAGACAAGTGAGCCTCTGTCCCGGCCGCAAACCACACTCACGAACCTTGGCTGGAGGAAGACCGACATATAGACATGTAACCCCAACACAGTGTGCTAAATTCTAAGACAGCTTCTTCCAGGTCCAGGCTGCTTTGGGGTCCCAAAGGTTAGGATATTCCACACACCTTAAAAAAGGACAGGAGCGAAATAGGTTTAAGGTCAAAAGATTTAGGAAGACTTAAGAGAAATATCGTGACCTTGGAAAGAAATGCCGTAATGGGAATTAGGATCATCTAGGCTCGTTTTTCTTAGAGATATAAATGTCACCTTCCTCTGCAAAGGCCGTCCTCCATTCTAGCAGCATCCCCACCTCAGGGCCTTGTTGGGGCTCTGCTTCTGTAAAAGGGGTCACTTTCTGCTCGCCTTTGTCAGTTCCGTCTCCACCCCTCCAACTTAACCAGGAGAGACTCTCGCAGGGGTCAGTTGGCAACAGAAAGTCTCTAGCCCGTCCTTCTACAGGAACACTCACATGAACCCCGTGCTGCAGGGAGCCGGAACCCAGGGATCTGGGCAGTCCCGTGGGACAGCTGCTTCCCAGTGTGGTGGCCATCCCAAAGCAGGCTCCTCGCCAGCCCCACGTGACGGCTGTATTGATTCAGGGAGCCTGGGAGGGATTGTTCGAAAGGCAGAGACAAGGGATTCCACGCTAGAAACTATCGGCTTTCACAATACCAATTAAACCAAGACATTATCCATGCTAAGCCATTATTCTGGGCCACTTAAGAGCCACAATAAATCCAAGCTGTTTTAAAGGTCTGTGCGTATGAAGGGAGCCCCTCTGGCCTGTAACCAGCTCTCCCTGGCTCTTTGCAGATAGGATCTGCCCCCATGAAGGTGTGGGGGAGGAGTCCTACAACTCCTAACCTCGATGTCCTTAAGGCCACAGCTCTTCACTCTGCCTCACTCCTGGGCTGGACCTGCCTGCCTCCCTGCTGCTGCAGTCCCTCCTCCTCCTCCTGTGGGTCCTTTGCAGTGGGCCAAACATCAGCCTCACAGCCAGTGCACACGAGAGCCTCCGGGATACCGCTGCCTACCCTCACCTGGAAGTACACGCTCAGGAATGTGGTAAGTCTCGATCTTAGGGCAAAGTGGTGACTTTGGACCAGGAACTGTGTGAGGAGCTGGGACCCTGGCTTTGCCCTCACACCCAGCGCTCACTCTTGTCTTCCCAACACCTGTGCTCAGATCCCCGTCCTGCTCAAGGTGTAGCCTCCTCTCTCACACCACTGCTGTAAGCTGAGCCCCCTTCCTTGAAGGCGCCTGTTTTAACCTCCAGTTTCTCAGGAATCCAATCCAATTTGTGGGTTACCCAGCCTTTAGCTTCTCTCTCTCTCCCTGTTTTCTCTCCAGTGATCCTCCTATCTCTCCTCTCCTTTTCTTAGAAATCTTTATGGGCTTCCCAAGTGGCTCAGTTGTAAAGAATCTGCCTGCCAATGCAAGAGATGAAGGTTCAATCCCTGGGTCATGAAGATTCCCTGGAGGAGGAAATGGCAGCCCACTCCAATATCCTTGCCTGAAAAATCCCATGGACTGAGAAGCCTGGTGGGCTACAGTCTATGGGATCGCAAAGAGTCAGAGATGACTAAGTGACTGAGCACACAGCACAGGAAGGAAGAAACACATGATGCAACGTAAATCCCACATAACACATTAAAATCTCTTCTGGAAAAGAGGGTTGGAGGAGGTTAGATCAAGGCTTTGCTTCTTTTTGTCTTGCTTCTTTCTTGGTACTGTCTGGATGTGAGTGGTCCACACATTCTTTATTCTAGATGGAAGTGCAGAGGCCTGAACTGGCTGTAGTCACTGCTGCCAAGGGGCCTGGGGGCAATGCCTGGCACCTGGGCAGGTGGACATAGCTCTCGTGGGGATATTACTAAGATTTCCATGCAGGTCAAGAGCACAAAGGGTGGCAAATGGAGCAGCAGCCAGCCTTGCATGCCAGGAGGCTTCTGGTTTGGTTTGGCTCTATGACTCCGTGGAGAGGGACTCTCACTGCACACTCTCTGCAGGGAGGGCGCTAGACCGAGCATGGAAGACTGAGCTGTGCAGCAGGAGACCCACGCCCAGGCTTCTGCCACATGGACTCAGGGCTCCCCAGGCACCACGAACAAACCAGCAGGTGTTCAGAGCCTCACATACATTGAAGCTCAAAAGACAAGCCCTCAAGTACTGTGCTGCCTGGTGTTTTAAAAAATCCCATCTCTCACCAGCTTTTATGCAGCTCACCTTGGTCCTATTCACTCTTTCATCCTGTGCTGGAAATGACCCCTGTCATCCAGGGAGGAGGACTCTCTCTCTTTGCTCGAGGCTATCTCCTCTGCCTTCCAGCCTCGGGCCTGGGGTCTTCCAAAGCAGAAGGCTGTCCCCCTCCCCCAGCTTTCTAGCGACACCAAGCTCAGCTCCCCGTGGGCTGCCTTCTCCTCTGGCTGCAGAGCCGGCAGAGGGAACACCTGACTGTCAGCCGGCCTCCCCCGCCTGCCTCGGGTCACTGTCACGCCCAGCGGCACTGCTGCTCTGTCTGTGCGCATGCTGGGGAGCTCTGTGCTCCCCCCCGAGTCTGTCTGCCATGCCTCATCCCTAATAATAACAAGGTTGGACTCAGGTGACCACATGCACACACTTCCCATCAAGTCTCCTCATTTCTGGGCTCTGCCTGCTGCTCCCGCAGCTGCTGTTGCCACGGATGCCTGGTCTGAGCTGCCACTTCCAGCTGCCCAGTCAGGCCGGTTTGTGACACCCTTAAAGAAAATGCCGCAGGGCAGCACTCAGGGAAGTGGCCATGTTGCTTATCTACCTCTGGGCTTATTTCTAAGGAAAAGTTGGTCTCACACATCTATGTATTAGGGATAGGACTTTTTAGGTTGTTCTAGAACTTCTGGAGCCGCCTTGTATTTCTTTGCACCCCTGAACATTTGTTTTTTAACTTCTAGGTAGTTTCTTGTTTTCTGCAATAAGAAATTACTATAAGCTTAGTGTCTAAGGGCTTCCCTGGTGCCTCAGACAGTAAAGAGTCCACCTGCAATGTAGGAGACCCGGGTCTGATCCCTGGGTTGGGAAGATCCCTCGGAGGAGGGCATGGCTACCCACTCCAGTATTCTTGCCTAGAGAATTGCATGGACAGAGAAGGCTGGTGGGAACACATGGGGTCACAAAGAGTTGGACATGACTGAGCAACTAACACTTTCACTAGTGACTTAAATAACACAAATTTGTTTCCTTACATTTCTGTGGGCTGGAAGTCTGAGGCAGGTACCACTGCATTAAAATCAATGTGATGGTAAGGCTGCTTGCATTTCTGGAAGCTCTATGAAAGAATTTGCTTTCCTGTCTTTTCCATCTTCTAGAGTTGCCCACATTCTTTGGCTTATGGTCCCCTTCCTCCTCCTTCAACGCCAGCAATGGCATATCTCTGCTCCTTCTTCCATGGTCCTGTCTCCCTCTGACCATAGCTGGAAAAGGTTCCCCACTTTTAGCCACTCAGTAATCACATGAGACCTGTCCTGATAATTAGGCTAATCTCTCCATCTCTAGGCCTGTACTTACAACAATACTTATAAAGTCTCCCTGTGCCATGTAAGGTAACACCTTCACAGGTTCTGAACCTTGTGTGCAGATGTCTTGGAGGAGCCAGTATTCCATCTTCCACAACTTATACTTCCTCTTCTCTCTTTCCTCCCCTTCTCTCCAACATGAATTCAACTTTGCAGGTCATTTCAGAAATATATGATAGGGCCAGGGCCAAGTGTCATGAGAAGATAAAAAGATGGCATAACTTGGAGACACCAAAAGGAAACTGGTCCTTAAGTAGCTGACCAGCCACCCTGCTATGAAACCTGACACTCACACACAATTAGATCACAATTACAGTTAACATCTTCTCTGAGCCATTGTCTTCAAAATGCCATTATAATTTAAATGCCCACCTAGGGACGCTTAACATTACTGAGTGACTATTTTGTGCCAGCAAATTTAATAACTTTGGTCTCCTTGAATCCCTTAAGTGTCCCTGATACAGACCAAGTGACATACCAAAGAGATCAAAGTCAGTGACCAGGTGATGAGCAATGGGACCAATCAAGTCAGTCGGCCTGACTTAAGCTTTCCTTTGACCCTACACTTCCTTCCACACACCAAGCAGAGAAAACACATTTGTTGTCATTATCTAATGCATGTATTACATGTACAAATTGGAAAATTAAAGATTTACCAAGCATGGCCCAGCCCATCAGAGCAAGACCCAGTTTTCCCCACAGCCAGTCCCTCCCATCAGGAAGCTTGTACAAGCCTCTTATCCTCATGCATCAGAGAGCAGACAAAAGAAGCAAGAACTACAATCCCACAGCCTCCAGAACGAAAACCACAGAAAGCTAACCAAAAGGATCACATGGATCACAGCCTTGTGATCAATGAGGCTATAAGCCATGCCATGCAGCGCCACCCAAGACGGATGGGTTATGGCAGAGAGTTCTGACAGAACGTGGTCCACTGGAGAAGGCAATGGCAAACCACTTCAGTATTCTTGCCTCAAGAACCCTATGAATAGTATCAAAAGGCAAAAGATATGACATTGGAAGATAAGCTCCCCAGGTTGGTAGGTGTCCAATATGCAACTGGGGAAGAGCAGAGAAATAGCTCCAGAAAAAATGATGTGCCTGCTGGTGAAAGTAATGGCCAATGCTATTAAAAAAAAACTCTTTTGTTGACCATGATTGCTACTCCATTTCTTCTGAGGGATTCCTGCCCACAGTAGTAGATATAATGGTCATCTGAGTTAAATTCACCCATTCCAGTCCATTTCAGTTCGCTGATTCCTAGAATGTTGACACTCTTGCCATCTCTTGTTTGACCACTTCCAATTTGCCTTGATTCATGGATGGGCTCAATAAAGGACAGAAATGGTATGGACCTAACAGAAGCAGAAGATATTAAGAAGAGGTGGCAAGAATACACAGAAGAACTGTACAAAAAAGATCTTCATGACCCAGATAATCACAATGGTGTGATCACTGACCTAGAGCCAGACATCCTGGAATGTGAAGTCAAGTGGGCCTTAGAAAGCATCACTATGAACAAAGCTAGTGGAGGTTACAGAATTCCAGTTGAGCTATTCCAAATCCTGAAAGATGATGCTGTGTAAGTGCTGCACTCAATATGCCAGCAAATTTGGAAAAGTCAGCACTAGCCACAGGACTGGAAAAGGTCAGTTTTCATTCCAATCCCAAACAAAGGCAATGCCAAAGAATGCTCAAACTACTGCACAATTGCACTCATCTCACACGCTAGTAAAGTAATGCTCAAAATTCTCCAAGCCAGGCTTCAGCAATATGTGAACCGTGAACTTCCAGATGTTCAAGCTGGTTTTAGAAAAGGTAGAGGAACCAGATATCAAATTGCCAACATCCGCTGGATCATGGAAAAAGCAAGAGAGTTCCAGAAAAACATCTATTTCTGCTTTATTGACTATGCCAAAGCCTTTGACTGTGTGGATCACAATAAACTGGAAAATTCTAAAAGAGATGGGAATACCAGACCACCTGATCTGCCTCTTGAGAAATTCGTATGCAGGTCAGGAAGCAACAGTTAGAACTGGACATGGAACAACAGACTGGTTCCAAATAGGAAAAGGAGTACGTCAAGGTTGTATATTGTCACCCTGTTTATTTAACTTCTATGCAGAGTACATCATGAGAAACGCTGGACTGGAAGAAACACAAGCTGGAATCAAGATTGCCAGGAGAAATATCAATAACCTCAGACATGCAGATGACACCATCCTTATGGCAGAAAGTGAAGAACTAAAAAGCCTCTTGATAAAAGTGAAAGTGGAGAGTGAAAAAATTGGCTTAAAGCTCAACATTCAGAAAACGAAGATCATGGCATCCGGTCCCATCACTTCATGGGGAATAGATGGGGAACCAGTGGAAACAGTGTCAGACTTTATTTTTTTGGGCTCCAAAATCACTGCAGATGGTGACTGCAGCCATGAAATTAAAAGATGCTTACTCCTTGGAAGGTAAGTTATGACCAACCTAGATAGCATATTCAAAAGCAGATACATTACTTTGCCAACAAAGGTCCATCTAGTCAAGGCTATGGTTTTTCCTGTGGTCATGTATGGATGTGAGAGTTGGACTGTGAAGAAGGCTGAGCGCCGAAGAACTGATGCTTTTGAACTGTGGTGTTGGAAAAGACTCTTGAGAGTCCCTTGGACTGCAAGGAGATCCAACCAGTCCATTCTGAAGGAGATCAGCCCTGGGATTTCTTTGGAAGGAATGATGCTAAAGCTGAAACTCCAGTACTTTGGCCACCTCATGCGAAGAGTTGACTCATTGGAAAAGACTCTGATGCTGGGAGGGATTGAGGGCAAGAGGAGAAGGGGACGACAGAGGATGAGATGGCTGGATGGCATCACTGACTCGATGGACATGAGTCTGAGTGAACTCTGGGAGTTGGTGATGGACAGGGAGGCCTGGCATGCTGCGATTCATGGGGTCGCAAAGAGTCAGACATGACTGAGCGACTGATCTGATCTGATCTGATTTAAAAAAAAACAATATTGCATAGAAACCTGGAATGTTAGGGCCCTGAATCAAGGTAAATTGGATGTGGTCAAGTAGGAGTTGGCAAGAGTGAACATCAACATGTTAGGAATCCCTGAACTAAAATGGATGAGAATGGGCAAATTTAATTCAGGTGACCATTATATCTACTACTGTGGGCAAGAATCCCTTAGAAGAAATGGAGTAGCCCTCACAGTCAACAAAAGTCCAGAATGTAGTACTTGGGTGCAATCTCAAACAATGACAGCATGATCTTGGTTCGTTTCCCAGCAAACCATTCAATATCATAGTAATCCAAGTCTGTGCCCCAACCACTAATACCTAAGAAGCTGAAGTTGAATGGTTCTATGAAGACGTATATCACCTTCTAGAACTAACACCCTAAAAAGATGACCTTTTCATAATAGAGGATTAGAATGCAAAAGTAGGCAGTCAAGAGATACCTGGAGTAACAGGTAAATTTGGCCTTGGAGTACAAAATGAAACAGGGCAAAGGCTCACAGAGTTTTGCTGAGAGAATGTTCTGGTCATAGCAAAACCATCTTCCAACAATACAAGAGATGACTCTACACATGGACATCAGCACATGGTCAATACTGAAAGCAGTCTGATGTTTTTGCTCCCAAAGATGGAGAAACTCTATATAGTCAGTAGAAATAAGACCTGGAGCTGACTATGGCTCAAATTATCAACCCCTTATTGCAAAATACAGGCTTATGTTGAAGAAAGCAGGGAACACCACTAGACCATTGAGGTATGACTAAAACACCTCCCTTATACAGTGGAGGTGACCAATAGATTCAAGGGATGAGGTCTGGTGGATGGAATGCCTGAAGAACTATGGATGGAGGTTTGTAGCTTTGTACGGGAGGTGGTGACCAAAACCATCTCCAAGAAAAAGAAATGCAAGAAGGCAAAGTAGTTGTATGAGGAGGCCTTACTAATAGCTGAGAAAAGAAAAGCAGCAAAAGGCACAGGAAAAAGGGAAAGATATACCTAACTAAATGAATGATATACCTAAGAAAATACCAAGGAGAGATAAGAAAGCCTTCTTAAGTGAACAATGCAAAGAAATAGAGGAAAACAACAAAATGGGCAACACCAGAGGTTTCTTCAAGAGAATGGGAGATACCAAGGAAACATTTCATGCAAAAGAAAGACAGTGAAGCCACTCAGTCATGTCCGACTCTTTGCAACCCCATGGACTGCAGCCTACCAGCCTTCTCTGTCCATGGAATTTTCCAGGCAAAAGTACTGGAGTGCGTTGTCATTTCCTTCTCCAGAGGAGCTTTCCGACCCAGGGATCAAACCTGGGTCTCCCACATTGCAGGCAAATGCTTTACCATCTGAGCCACCAGGGAAGACATTTCATGCAAAGATGGGCACAATAAAGGACAGAAATGGCAAGGACCTAACAGAAGCAAAAGAGATTTAGAAGAGGTGACGAGAATACACAGAAGAACTATAAAAATGATCCATATAACCACAATGGTGTGGTCATTCACCTAGAGCCAGACATGCTCAAGTGTGAAGTCAAGTGGAACATAGGAAGCATTACTATGAACAAAGCTAGTGGAGGTGATGGAATTTCCAGCTGAGCTTTTTCTAATTCTAAAAGATGATGCTGTTAAAGTGTTATACTCAAGACGCCAGCAAATTTGGAAAACTCAGCAGTGGTCACAGAGCTGGATAAGATCAGTTTTCATTCCAATCCCAAATAAAGGCAATGCCAAAGAATGCTCAAACTGCCATACAATTGCAGTCATTTCTCCTGCTAGCAAGGAAATACTCAATATCCCTCAAGCTAGGCTTCAACAGTACATGAACCAAGAACTTCAAGATGTGTAAGCAGGATTTAGAAAAGGCAGAGGAACCAGAGATCAAATTGCCAACATCTGTAGGATCATAGAAAAAGCTAGAGAATTCCAGAAAAACATCTACTTCTGCTTCATTTACTATGTTAAAGCCTTTGTATGGATTGCAATAAACTGTGGAAAATTTTTAAAGAGATGAGAATATCAGCCCACCTTGCCTGTCTCCTGAGAAAGTTATAAGCAGGCGAAGAGGCAACAGTTAGAAAAGGACATGGAACAACAAACTGATTCAAAATCAGGAAAGGAGTGCATCAAGGCTGTATATTGTCACCCTGCTTATTTAACTTCTATGCAGGGTACATCGTGTGAAATGCTGGGCTGGATTAATCACCAGCTGAAATCAAGATTCCCAGGAAGAATATTAACAACCTCAGATATGCAGATGAGACCACTCTAATGGCAGAAAGCAAAGTGAAACTAAAGAGCCTCTTGATGAGGGTGAAAGAGAAGAGTAAAAAGCTGGCTTTAAACTCAACATTCAGAAAACTAAGATCATGGCATCCAGTCCCATCACTTCACGGCAAGTAGATGGGGGGAAAGGGGATACAGTGGCAAATTTTAATTTCTTAGGCTCCAAAATCAATGTGAATGGTGACTGTAGCCACGAAATTAAAAGATGCTTGCTCCTTGGAAGAATAGCCACGACAAACCTAGACCACGTATTAAAAGGAAGGAACATCACTTTGCCAACTAAGGTCCATATAGTTAAAGCTATGGATTTTCCAGTAATCATGTAGGGATATAAGAGTTGGACCATAATGAAGACTGAGCACTGAAGAACCCATGCTTTCGAGTTGTGGTGCTGGAGAAGACTCTTAAGAGTCCCTTGGACAGCAAGGCGATCAAACCAGTCGATCCTAAAGAAAATTAGTCCTGAATATTCTCTGGAAGGACTGATGCTGAAGCTTCAATACTTCGGCCACCTGATGTGAAGAGCTAACTCACTGGAAAAGATCCTGACAGTGGGAACGACTGAGGGCAAGAGGACAAGGAAAACAGAGGAAGAGATGGTTGGATGGTATCACTGACTCAATGGACATGAGTTAGAGCACACTCCAGGAGATAGTGAAGGACAGCAAAGTCTGGCATGTGCCAGTTCTTGGGGTCGCAAAGAGTCAGACACACCTTAGCAACTGAACAACAACAAGTCCAAATATATTAATTTAATTTCAGAGACCATGGTCCTAAAAATACGAAATGTAGGTCACACTAGTTTTTTGAGGTGGTTTAAGGGAAGTGAATGAAAAGATATGGCTAGTGGGGCCAACCCAATGGAAGGCCAGCCTTCGTTGGCCCAGAAGAGGCAGGGGTGAGGTGTCCTGGGTTCAGCAGGGTCACATCTGGCCATGGAGGGGACATCAGAGCATCAGTGAGGAAGCACCATGTGGCAGGATGAAATAAAATCTTTAACGGCTACCTCTGACTATCTTATGACTGCACCTAAGAAACAGGGTCACACAATTACCAACTAGATTTCTGGCTTTCATTTTCAGTGTTTCTTTCATCTTTCTCTTATTTTTTCACATAATATGATCTTTCACAGAGTTACCGTGTTACAGCCTGGATTAGGGTATGTGATTACTACATACCCTAAGTAATACAAAGACAACTCTATTCCATGACAAATGACTACGTAAAGCATGCTGCTGCTACTGCTGCTGCTAAGTCGCTTCAGTCATGTCTGACTCTGTGCGACCCCACAGACAGCAGCCCATCAGGCTCCCCCATCCCTGGGATTCTGCAGGAAAGAACACTGGAGTGGGTTGCCATTTCCTTCTCCAATGCATGAAAGTGAAAAGTGAAAATGAAGTTGCTCAGTTGTGTCCAACTCTTAGTGACCCCATGGACCGCAGCCCACCAGGCTCCCCTGTCCATGGGATTCTCCAGGCAAGAGTACTGGAGTGGGGTGCCATTGCCTTCTCTGTACGTAAAGCATAGTACACATTGTTTGGATCGTATCGCGTATACATTTGTCAGAAATTCAATTTACATGATTGAATGTATGATACATGAGACTGCCCATACTATATGCAAATAACTCCCCTTTTAGGTTCAGAGTTTTTAATAAACCTCTTTATTGGGAAAGGACAGTCAGAATTGCACTCCTAGGATAGTGGGACAGAAATTACTTACGTTGACACTGATGTATGTTTCTCCCTGTAGTGTTTTTAAACTTATCCCAATATAACCTTGCTCTCTATTAACTTCTGGTCTATTTATATTAGGATTTAAGCCTTTGCAAAAATGAAAGGCAAATACCAATATTGCTTTAATCACCTGAAGAGAAGTCAAAGAGAAAAGCTGTGACATACCCAACTCAATCCTTTCAATAGATGTGACCTCTCTATTTGAGAACAGAACTGGTTCTAAACTATTCTCCCAATTCTTAGCACCTTCATATCTTGACATGAACTCAGCTCCCACACTGCTCCCACTTGTCCTTCCAGTACACGAACAGGGCAAAAAAAAAAAAAAAAAAACACCATCTGAAGGGTGCATAAAAGAATTCCACCATCTCCCAGCAGCCTTGACGTTTACTCCAACAGTCACTGACAACATTCTAATTCAATATTAATGTTTCCATGTTGCGAAGTACAGCTTTTAAGTTTCAGGTGACTGGTTTTGCTTCCAGGTTTTAACACAACTCAGGGAAATTGTCATAAAAAGCTGCCAAATTCAAAGAGGTGGGTGGGAAGATGAAAGAATGCATCAGGGCTGCGGAGACAGACTGATGTGGTGTGTCCTTTTACTTTTTCCCCATCCACATGGACAATGTGACAAAAAGTGAGAATTAATATTCCCAGCATGTTCAGATCCAAACACTGGGCTGGTCTTTCACTAACAGCTCTCCAAACTGCGTAGTTCCGACCCCCAAGAATGAGTGCTGTGTTGGGCTCCCCTCTCAGCTCCTTGTCCAACCCTCTGAGGATTTCTGCAATTCAGAAAGACTTCCCAGTCCACAGCAGTAACTCTAAGAAAATATCAAGTCTGGGGAGATCCACTTCCAGGCACTGCTTGCTAAGCTGGAGACATAGGTGGTGGAGAAGTTGGATTAAAGCCCCAATAAGAAAGTAGAGTTGCTTTCCATCAGAGCTCTAACTAGGTGAGAAGAGGTTGAAAGAAAAGGTCTGAAAAGTAAAGAACAGCAGCTAAGGGAGTGTCCCTTGGCTGATACCACAGGCATTAGGTCACGGCAGCCATGAAGGAGCTGTGGTTCTATCAGGAATTTGGGTGCAGAGGCTTGGAAGAAATGTGTGAAATCTCAGGAGTCAAGGAGAGATACAGAAAAGGACTGCACAGAAGCAGGAGAACTATAGCTTAGGGCAGATGTCTTGAGGGTATAAGATACTCGATCAGAAATTTATAATTTTTTTTAGAGGAAACTCAATAGGCTGGAAGCATAACTGGAGGGCTTGTTCTGTGGAGGTCATCTGTAGCCATGGAAATTAGAAAAACCTGTAGCAGCTTTAGATGGCAAATAATTTCTGAGTGGAAGTGAGCTCCCTGGAGATATGGGTAAGAGCAGATGAATGTTTGTGGAGCAGGAGACCAGGGAAGGTTGAGGCAGGTCTTTCTTTAAAACAGAGAGCAGCTTACATGCACCTTGCAAGAGAGATGCAAGGTCGGATGCTTTCCCTGGTGGCGATCTTGGCTGGTGGAGACTGCAGTTCCCACTGTGGATGAAGAGCACCTACACTGGAGGGTAGGTAGTACAGAATTAGTAGGCTACAATTGGGCAAAGGAACTATGAATATGAGATGCCTTTGAATTTAAGAGGATGAGGGAATAAAAGGAGTGGAAAGAAAGAGCACGAGGCAGGTACTGCCAGGATGGAAATCTGTACTGAGGAACTGACTTGGGTAATGAACCACGGAGTAACAGAGTAAAGAATAATAAACAGAAAAGCCAGCCCAGGAGTAGATCAGTGCCCCAGAAATAGTCAGCGGTATAAGAAGTACTGAAACTTTTCCTCTTGGCCTCTTGGTTAGTTAGGGGTGTGGTCCTTACTGTAGAGACTGCGGGAGTCACATATTAGTTGGGAGATCCAGTTACAGGGAATGTGAGCAGCTGAAGGTATGGGTGAGAAATTAATTTGAGGTTATAGGAAAGTTTGCCCTCAGTAGAATTAAAGTGCCAGAAAGACCTCGGAAATTGTTTAGTAGTTTATAACCTCAGTTACACAGTAGAACAACACAGGCAGTGCTCAAACAAAAACCAAACCCAGTATTTACACGGATCAGATCAGAACCTTTGGGCTGGAACACTGAAACAAGTCCTTTTTTTAAAAAAGCCTCCCAACTGACTTCTATGTGTGCTGGATAGAGAACTACTACTTGGGATTTGGGATGAGCATGGGTGAGGAGTGGGGTGGATCTCAAGGAGGAGGTATTTGGAGGGGTGGCACAAAAGACGGTATTTACAGATAACAGCGATGAGAGGATCAGGGAGACGGGAGGGAGGCTGGAGGGGAACATGGGCAGGCAACATGCCAAGAAGGCAGAATTTTGGTAATGAAGGGCATTTCTGAGTTAATGGGCCCCAAAGTTCCACTTCGAGCATGGGCATAAGGCAGTTTTGGCAGGATGGAGCTAACACTCTCTTTGGTGTGCTGGGTTACCTATAACTAGGATTTTGGTATTTCTGCGTTGTTTAAAGGCCATGAGGTGCAAGAAAGCCTTATTCATTATTTATGGTTCTTTCAGGCTAAGTGCTGGATCCCCTGATAGTGAGAATTTATAAACGTCTATTTGGAAAGCACTGACCATAATATAAACTGCTCTTGGGTTGTTTTTACTTCTTAAACCTGTTTGTCAGTCTCTCTCAGTGTTGACCATTTGCATCTCTTCTCACTAATTATCATAATAAAAATTATTTTATGAGATCTAACTTTATTTTGGGCAAGGATTTGTGTATGTCTGTCAAGAAGAAAGGTCAAGAGTGCCCGAGTATGAAAATTACTTGTATGAATGTAAAATGTGTGTATCAGATATTTCAGATACGATGTAGATCTTCTATGGATGCTTTTTGCAATGATTTTTCTTTGAATTACTAAAAAAAGTTGCCTTAATCAGACCCCGTGGATTGCCTACAAACAGTTTTTCCTAAGAAGGATTTATGCCTAGGATGATTTCTATCCTGACTGCACCTTGGAAGTATCACATTTACAAAGAATGTAAAAGACATAACCTCAAGCTTTACACAAGAGCTGTGTGTTCACATCATTTAACATCAGGAACTCCTACAGGCTAAACCATCAAAAACTTATCCAGGGACCAACTGTGGTTCATCTCCTCATGGACACGACCTGCAACACTCAGTTTTCGTGACCCAGAAGTACTCTCTGGGTGGAAACTCCAGAAGGAAATACGCTGAATTTCAGAAAAAGTCTCTCTTCCCTGGGCTTTCTAGTTGTATCTTTGTCCCACTTCTCCACTTCCTCCTCTGGGTGTTCCTCCTCTTGTAGCTCCTCTGTTGGCTGCCCCACGTCTCCCTGGCAACGGCAGGGCTCCCCCAGTCCCTGTGCTCTAGGGTGTGGCTCTCTGAGCAGCCCACTTGAGAAGCAGAGTCCAGACGGCCACCAGCTGCCCAGGCATGAAGGCTGCTATTTCCACCTGATAGCTGTGTGACCTAGAGCAACTTACTTAACCTTTCTATGCCTTGGAGTACACAGCTGAATAGGGACAGCGGGGTCCCACAGGTTGTTGTGAAGATTCAGTGGGTACGTAGGGACTTCCGTGGTGGCCCACCGGCTAAGGCTCTGCGCTCCCACTGCAGGGGCCCTGCTTCCATCCCTGGTCAGGGGACTAGACCCCACATGCCACAACTAAGGGTTCACATGCTGCAACTGAAGACTGCATGCTGCACCTAAGACCTGGCAGAGCCAAATAAATAAAAAGCTATAAGAAAAGATACTTAGAATCTTGCGCAGCACAATGCAAATTCTCAGTAATGTTTCTTATCTTTATTTTCTCTCTCTACTCTCCCTTGATATTCTTCCCAATCATTATGGATGACAAATATCAATGCTGTATGGTTGGTTCCTCAAACTCTCAGAATCTGCTCTTGGCTGGGAGAGTCACACCTATATTTCTAACTGTTCACTGGGCATCTTGGTCCTGGTGTCTAATCTGTACTCTAATTCAATACACCCAAGGCAAAGTCACCATATCATGACTCCAGAGCTACCCACCCCTGACTCTGCTACTATTACTTAGAGGCAGACCTGACCTTCTGCTCCACCCTTTCAGGGTTCCTAGTCTCCAGGGACTGCAAGAGTTACTTATTAGGACCTTTCCTACCTGTTTCCCTTCTTCTCACTCCTCTGCCTTCACCCCAGCTCTATCACACTTTTCTTAACTTGACTCTGTCTTTCCACTGATGTCAGACTAGTATTTCTAATACATATTTACAGTCATGTCTATCTTCTATTTACATCTCTCCAATGATTCTTCATTAACTAAAGAAACGGAATCTCCACGCCTCTCTCTGATCCTCAAGGTCCCTTCAAACAAGACACCTATCTATCAATCTAGGCTTTCTGGAAATGAGATGCTGTGTGGAGTCTGTATTTACTGTTCCCTCTGTTTCTTCATAAGAATATTCTGCTTTATTGACTATGCCAAAGCCTTTGACTGTGTGGATCACAATAAACTCTGGAAAATTCTGAAAGAGATGGGAATACCAGACCACCTGACCTGCCTCTTGAGAAACCTATATGCAGGTCAGGAAGCAACAGTTAGAACTGGACATGGAACAACAGACTGGTTCCAAATAGGAAAAGGAGGACATCAAGGCTGTATATTGTCACCCTGCTTATTTAACTTACATGCAGAGTACATCATGAGAAACGCTGGACTGGAAGAAGCACAAGCTGGAATCAAGATTGCCAGGAGAAATATCAATAACCTCAGACATGCAGATGACACCACCCTACAGCAGAAAGTGAAGAGGAACTAAAAAGCCTCTTGATGAAAGTGAAAGAGGAGAATGAAAGAGTTGGCTTAAAGCTCAACATTCAGAAAACGAAGATCATGGCATCTGGTCCCATCACTTCATGGGAAATAGATGGGGAAACACTGCAAACAGTGTCAGACTTTATTTTTTTGGGCTCCAAAATCACTGCAGATGGTGATTGCAGCCATGAAATTAAAAGACGCTTACTCCTTGGAAGGAAAGTTATGACCAACCCAGATAGTGTATTCAAAATCAGAGACATGACTTTGCCAACAAAGATCTGTCTAGTCAAGGCTATGGTTTTTCCAGTAGTCATGTATGGATATGAGAGTTGGACTATGAAGAAAGCTGAGCACCGAAGAATTGATGCTTTTGAACTGTGGTGTTGGAGAAGACTCTTGAGAGTCCCTTGGACTGCAAGGAGATCCAACCAGTCCATTCTGAAGGAGATCAGCCCTGGGATTTCTTTGGAAGGAACGATGCTAAAGCTGA
Source organism: Bison bison bison (assembly GCF_000754665.1). Lineage (NCBI taxonomy): Eukaryota > Metazoa > Chordata > Mammalia > Artiodactyla > Bovidae > Bison > Bison bison. Next base: position 11,487,894 of record NW_011494835.1, on the reverse strand, counting down.
AACTCTAGTACTTTGGCCACCTCATGTGAAGAGTTGACTCATTGGAAAAGACTCTGATGCTGGGAGGGATTGGGGGCAGGAGGAGAAGCGGACGACAGAGGATGAGATGGATGGATGGCATCACCGACTCAATGGACATGAGTTTGGGTGAACTCCGGGAGTTGGTGATGGATAGGGAGGCCTGGTGTGCTGCAATTCATGGGGTCGCAAAGAGTTGGACAGGACGGAGCGATTGAACTGAACTGTTTCTTCATGCTGTTCCCTTCACCCAGAATCTCGTGTTTCTTCCCCATTATTGATGGTCAAATCCTAGCTTCCTTTAGGGCCAGTCTCAAATGTTAGCTCCTTTTCAGATTGCCTCAAAATAATATGATGCCTCCTTCTCCTGAATTCCCATAAAACTTTGCATTCACCTATGGCATGTATCACACTCTGACTTGCCTCCAAGTCCTTGGCATACTTTTTTTCTGTCTCCTTCTAGATCATAATGTCTTTGGAGGCACTCACTATATGCTTTAAAGCTTCAAATGGGAGAAAATGAATGGCAGTAATAGCACCAGGAATTAAGCCCATTTATTCTATAAAGCAGAAGCCTGTTGTCAAATGCTAACCGTCTTCCACACAGTCCTCATAAAAAGAATGGGAAAGCATATAATGAAGTAGCACACAAGAGGAACATAGAGTGTGAGCAATTATGCCAGCTCCTTTTGTAGGAAGAACACAGCTGAGATAAACATAGAAGCAGGTTATTTACCATCCACGCGTCTCACTGCCAAAATCTGCCACTTCTAAATTTTTCATTAAAAGAAATCAAGGAAGGTAAACAAAAGTAGCCCTTGGGAGGCATCAACAGAATGGAAACGGCATATTTACCAGCAGGGCCTCAGATGAAACGTCTAATTTGTTCTTGTAACTGCATCTTTGGGGGCCAAACACTTGTGTTCATGCACTTGGTGCACGTACACACACACCCCGTCTCTAGGTGCGAAGTGAGCGGACCAGGCTGGAGCCACCTACCTTCAGGGCATCCTGAGTGTCATCCAGGCAGTACACTCGGAGGCTGTACTCCAGCGAGGAGCAGCAGAGTGGCCCGAAGATGGCCAGCTTCAGGCGCTTTGCGGCTGCTTTGGTGGTGGACTGCCCGACCAGGGCGTAGGTGCCGAGGTTCTCAGAGAGGAGGTGGCAGGCCTCCGCGTCCAGCTGGATGTAGCACGGGGTGGTGAAGTTCTCCTCGCCAACCACCACCACGTCCTGCGGGACAAGAAGGAGGGGCAGTGGCTGAGCCTCTGATGGCCATGATGGTGGCCAGTGGAGGTGCAAAGAGCAGGACCTTTACCCCTGAGTTTTAATTATTCCTTTTCCTGCTCTTTTTTTCTTTCCCTGACTTTAGTATACTTTTATTTCCATTCTTCATCATTCTCTCCCTTACTTAGTTTGCCTGATAACATGCTTTATTTAGAAGACGTTCATTTAGCCTTTTTTGATCTTTCAAGAATCTACATTCTGGGGTCTACCTAAAATTCCAAAAGAAATTTATGTTATCCTTTGAACTTCAGTATATTTGAGTTGATTATCTGTTTCTGACCATTTGCTTTAATCTCTAAATTGCTAATTTAATCCAAAAGTACTCTTTTAGTTTGATGTGATTTCAGCATGGTAGTGTTTCCCCTAAAAATCTAGGGGTTTGAAAAGAATTTTTAAAAAATAATTAGGAAAATTAAAGAATTATGCAATACCATTCTACTGAGTTCTCCCAAACTCACCTATCAATTACTTTTCCAAAGTGATACACTGCTTTACCTCATAATCTGGGCTCGTGGACTTTGCTAAAAGCACAGTATGGCAAACTCTATGCATTTGGCACATGTTATTTTTCATGTAAGCCTTTAAGCAGTCTACTGTTTTAGATTTTTAATGTTTAGCAAGAAATAAAAACAAGCGGAACTGATAACTATATTAACCAGGTTTTGATTTAACCAAATGACTCTGGCCACAGAAATCATCTGAAAGACCAAGCACAGAATCCATAAAACAAGGGTCACAATTCCATGGCAGAGAGGTAACAGGACTGTGTGAAGCAGACAGGGCAGAAGACAATAGGGAACGGCAGAGACTGCGGTGAAGCAGAGCGCAAGCCAGTCTACAGAGCTCAGTGTCCACCTGCCTTTAGTCACCGCAGCCATGGAGGAATGGGCTCTCAGTACTTTAACTGTAAGCATTTTTGCTGTAGGCATTTTTGCCTGGCAATTAATGGTTAGTAAAGCCGTTTTGCCAAAAAAGGTGAAATAGTAAAAAATAAAAGACACATTAACAAAAATAATAAAACATGAAAACATGAATAACAAAAAGACTTTATTTTGAAATAAAAAATATTTTAAAACATTTGAAATGTGTGCGGATTCATGACAATACTGTACACATAACCTGTTTTTATTTTGAGGGTTATACATATGCCCTTGTCTTCAATATCTTTCATTCCTAGTATTATACATATTTTTGGTTGTTCATGCATCTCCTATGCATTTCGCTTTTCTTTTGCAAAAATGTCTTCCTAATTAAGAGAAGTATGTTTCCAAATACCAGGATGCATATTTATAATTGAGCTTTATATTATGTTGTAAACGTCTCTACACCATTGCTTGTTCTTGGTTTATATTCTCACATGTGCCATGACAGATGCTCCAAAATTCTATGAGAAAAGTGGGCTCAACTCTAGGCCTTTTCAGCCCTTGGCCTCTTTCAGATTTATGGAATATAAAAATGTGAGTACGTGTCAGTGGAGAGATGAAACCAAGCTGTCAACTTTGGTTTGAGGTTGACCAAAGAGGTGACCAAACTGTCATACCAAACTGTCCACCGGTTATTTTATCTTTTACACCAAAATTGTCTTATGATAAACTAGTTATGTGGCAAAAATGCTTGTGGAAGTAAAGATGTCTATGCCAAAGATGCTTACAGTAAAAGTACAGTAAAAGTACCAGGTACAGCAGGAGTTCAGGGTTAGGGAGGACGCAGCCTTTAATTTTTCAAGAGAAGTTGGAAGTTCAGATTTTGTTTTTTGAAATTGTCCAACTTTTAATTCATTCAAATTTAAAAGAGAATTTCATGTGGGAGAAATGAAATCATGTGAGGGCACAGCCCAGGCTCTGCATTAGGCTACTTAGTCTCTGCAGAGGCAGCAACCAGGTTACTTTGCTTCCTACCGTATCTATGTGGGCCTGGCTCATGGTGAGCAAATGGTTATTTATCAAAAACACGAACAAACGTTTCATCATAAATTGAGTCCCCAGGGCTTGTCACAGCTTTGAAAGTTGCCACCTCAGATGGCTATTTATTAGTTAGCCCTTGCAACATCATCTGAGCTACACCATGGCTTGTGTTTTAATAGCATTCATGAAATCATTTCTTCAGCTGAACCCATACCTAAAGATGAAGCTCTAACTGGACTAAAAAGGAGAGAAAGGTACTCAGCACCTCTAGGCTTATTTCAGCTCCAAAAGGACACCTGCAAAGAAGCTGCTTTCTCCAGCAGGGCAAGGACAAGCCTTGAGTGTCATTTCCTGATGGTGTGTTACAGAAAGCCTCCTAGAAGAAATGGCACAGGACGAAGATGCTCCCTGTTCCTGTCACAAATATAATTACAGTGTTTTCATAAGGATTTCCCTCTTTTACTCTTCATAACTCTTTCTTTTCTTTTCCTCTTATTATTGTTGTTATTGCTATTATTACTCAAATCCAGAAATACGGTATTATGGTAATAGGTGGAGAATCATGCCAACAAAGTAGGATCCCTTGAGATTAAGACTTTTATGTTTCTGAGATAAATCATTTAAACTTAAATGAAATTGAAGTTAGACCTGGTCAAGTCCAGTCTTAACATTAAGTATAGCCCTAGACTTTAATCCAGGTCCTCTTGCAAGAAGCGATGCTCACATGACCAAGATGAGAGTATGTCCATAGAGAAGACATTCCAGATAATCCCAGGGATACCCTGCTATGCTTCTATCTCTACTATTATTTTTTCCTAAAATATTAGGAGTTGAGTCTTAATGTAATTTTTTTTCTATAATTTTCTTTCCCAAAAGAAAAATACTGTAAGTAATCACAAAATACATACAACACGAGTCGTGTACTGTGCTTAGTTGCTCAGTCATGTCCGACTCTTTGCAACCTTATGGACTGTAGCCCGCCAGGCTCCTCTGTCCATGGGGATTCTCCCATGCCAAGAATACTGGAGTGGGTTGCCATGCCCTCCTCCAGAGGATCTTCCCAACCTAGGGACTGAGCCAAGACCTTCCGCATTGCAGGTGGATTCTTTACCATCTGAGCCACCAGGGAAGCCCACATACAACATGCATATTGGATAATTCTCTTGTAAAGACTACACAAATCACTTTTTTTTAGGTATTAGGTATAGAATCTTCATGGTAAATATAACAAATCCTTTTGCACTTAATTTCAGGTTTAACTACAGGGTTCTGATGGAAAGAGCAGGATCTGTTTAAGGCACTGCCCTTAAGAAGTTCCAATGGCTGCAGCTACAGACAGCCAAGGTGCTATACACAGTCTTCATTGCATTGGAGCTTAGGATACACACTTCCTGTTTTCCCAGGTTAAATTCAGACCTATTTCCAGGACTTGTTGGCAAGTAAGTCCTAACATTTTCTGACCCAGGTGCAATGTTTCTCTACATGAAAATTAAAACACACACACACACACATATACACACACACACAGGCTTCCCTGGTGACTCAGATGGTAAAAAATCTGCCTGCAACGTGGCAGATCCAGGTTCAATCCGGTTGGGAAGATCTCCTGGAAAAGTGAATGGCTACCCACTCCAGTATTCTTGCCTGGACGAGTTGTCCATGGACAGAGGGGTCTGGTCAGCTACAGTCTCTGGGATCACAAACAGTCAGACACAACTGAGTGACTAACACTTTCATTTTCATATCTGTATATATACACACCACATATATATATATATTTCCCTTCCCAAGATAGTATGTATATTCAAAAGGGATTTATGTAAGACTCTTAAGTGCACTTTCCCTATGAGTTAGCTAATGACTGGTCATCATTTTCTTTGTGCTTACCAGTCAGTAGATAAAGCACTCAGGAGCCAGTGTCTGACTGTCTGTCTCCCCATCTCCCCCTCCCTCTCTCTTTCCCTTTCTCTCTCTCATTTTGAGAATAAGCTAAAATTCCACCCATGTTTTGCTTTAAAACTAAAAGCCTTCCCATGATCGCCTGTGCTTATCCGCATGAACTGCACCTTTATCCCCACAGAGGCTCACCTCCCACTGTCCCTGCGCTGCCTGGTTCTTGAGCTGTATCTTCCAGTCCTCGGTGCTGGGATCTGCACAGTGATGCATAGTGAGGATGACGGGGCGGGTCAGCAGGGCTCCCGGAGGCCCACAGCTCACCACAGGGGTCAAGAGAGTCTGAGAGTCCTCCATGGGCGGCCTGGGAGGGGAGCAGAGATCGCATGGTGACAGTTCTCTAGTATTTAGGTACTATGTACTCACTGAGATTTCAGATCTACAGTTGCACAAATAGTTTCCTCTTGGAGGTTTTACTTTTGGAGGGTGGATGGTGGGTTGAGGCAGAATTAAGTATGAAGACATGCATTTCATACCAAGACTTTGATCTTGTAAGACTTGAGGTCTTTCTGATAATAGTGACTCTGTCTGCATCTCTTTGATCCTTTCCTTCAGACACAGGTCTGCCTTTGGTAATTTCCTCTAAATTCATGTACAGATACTTTCAGGGTGGAATGAGATGGAACAGAGTCCTTATGAAGTTACATAAGCATTTTCTTTCTGATAATACTTGCCAGTAGTTTCATAGAGTTTTAGATACTTTTGTGTTTTTATGACCTAACTTGAAAAACACTTCAAAAAAATCACTTTAGAATAAGGATACCCTAGAGCTAAACTTCTTCCAAATGACTTTCAGAAATAATTCAGGCTAGTATACCAGATTCATTTTTTCAAATATGACCAAGGAAGAACAGAGAACTGTATTTCTATAGCAATTTAAATGGATATTTCTCTACATGTATACTTCATACATGGTGGCTCAGTGGTACAGAATCCGCCTGCGATGCAGAAGACCGGGGTTCAATCCCTGGGTCAGGAAGATCCCCTGGAGAAGGAAATGGCAAGCCATTCCAGAATTCTTTCCTGGATAATCCCATGGCCAGAGAAGCCTGGCAGGCTACAGTCCATGGGATTGCAGAGAGAAGGACACAACTGAGCCACTGAACAACAATAATAATTCATACTCTGAGAATTTGGGTGGGAATGAACTTCAAAGATACAAATTCTTTAATTCTATGTTTCTTTTTTCTTTTTAAATTGCCTTATTTCCCTAATAAGAATGTAATTAACAGGTAATGAATAAATTAACTCAAGCTGTCAGTTGGTATGTGAGGACAGAGCTCCAAGGTGTTGGAGTGGACTGCCCAAGCCTCACAACCAACAAGGGCTCATGCTGGGACTAAAACCAATGCCTTTGCAAAAACGACACTCAAAACTGTGCTGTCAGAATAGCCTGACTTAAGAAATCCCGGGCTCACAGAATTTTAGAGCAGTAAGGACCCTCAAAGTCAACAAGCACAGAGCTTCTCCAACAACATGCTGACTTGGTTGGTAGTGAGGGGTCACCTCACCTATTCTCAACTCAAATTTACAAAAAATTCTTAGTTGGAGTGAATACAATGTGCCTTCCTGACACATCTCTCCACATATTCCTGACCTGCTTTCTCTCCACTTTGACATTAAAGAGCCTCTCAAACATTTAGAGATTTTTATCTCTAAAAACCTTCTTCCAGACCAAACTTCCTCAATTTTTGCAACTTCAGCTAGAAAAGCATGGTTTCCAGGTCTCTCTCCATAATTCCATCTTTCTGTTATGAGACATGTCTGTCAGCTTCATTGTCTTCACTAGAGTGAGGCATTGTGAAATGAATGGAAGACCATCTCCCCTTGGTGTCCACGCAAGAGTGGTTCCAAGGAACCCCCTGAAGACACCAAAATCCCTGGATGTCCAAGTTCCTTATATAAAAGGGCACAGTATTATATTAAATGGCATATAACCATTACATAAAAATTATATAACTACTACAAAATTTCTTTAACCATTTATAACCAAAATTATATAACAATTACATAAAATGATATATAACCTATGCACACCCTCTCACATACTTTAAATCATCTCTAGATTATTTATCATACCTAATACAATGTAAGTGCTATGTAAATAGTTGCCAGTGTACTGAAAATTCAAGTTTTGCTTTTTGGAACTTCCTGGAAAAAATGCCTCTTTTTTTTTTTTTTTGTTTACAAATATTATTGATCCAAAGTTGGCTGAATCTGTAGATACAGAACTCATGGATAGAGGGCTGACTGTACTTAAATATACAGTATAGCAGACTACTGCTTTCTTTGTTTTGGGATGACAGTGGAGCCTACTGGGCTCCACTCTATGGGGTCGCAAGAGTCAGACATGACTTGGAGACTAAAGTACCATCACCATGTAGTTATATCAATGCCTCACAAAATTGTTGCTTTAGATTATTCTCAATCAATTATTTATAAATATTATTTAGCAGACTTGAGTTAGATGGGAAGAGAGAGATAATATGGTTAAGCATGTCCCTTATAGAAGGAGGCAATGACGCCCTAAGAAGGTTAAGTAATTTGTTAAAGCTGACCACTCTGTGTACTCTTAACATGAAAGGCTCTTAGGCTGTCTGTGGTTATAGCAATGGCTTCTGAACCTATACAGAGAAATTTATATTTAGCCATCTAATTTTACTTTAATTGTTTTAGGAAATTTTTCAGGTCATCTATTTCTTAATGCTATGTTTTTCCTCCATATATTGGCTACCTCTTCTAGCCTTTTATCTTCCATAAATTTGATGTAACTGCCATTTACGTTCTCATTCCAGTCATTGATAACATTGTAATATAAGAACAGGGCAAAGACAGAGACATTTTCAAGGACACTACTTGAAACCTCTCTCTAGTCTGACATCAATACTTTGAGTTACTCAGTTTAGTCAAATATAAACCCATTAAAAATGTACACTGTCCAGTTCATATCTTCCTATTTCATTCACATGGATATTACAAGGGTCATATCAAATTTCTTTACAAATTGCATCAGCCACTTGAACTGGATTTTCCTCTAGTCTTTATCTATGGTTAATATATTCAATACTATGTAACCTAGAAGTTAGCTTTTATCTGTGGCTCACCCTCACTTAACACTCAGTGAATGATAGCAGCCACTATTATTTCTTTTTCCTGCTGTTGGAAGACTACGCTCCCTGAATCGCTCACGTTTCTGCATGGTCCCAGTTGTCTTTTCAAGACAACTGTATAGCAATCACCTTTGACGATACAGTGCTTCCCTCTGGAGTAAATGGTAGACCTGTCCACTTCCCATTACAAAACACTCAGGCTCCCTAAACACAACGGTTTATTCCTGGAGTGGAGCCACTGAATGTATAGACGTCGTCTGTCTTTACATCACCCTTTCAGAACTGAGGCTTGGGAAACTGGCACAAAAATGGTAACACTTTGGATAGTGGTGTTGCTGTGAGCACGTCGTCTGACTCAGGAGTCTTGTGTCTTTTATCAGCATCTACAAAACTGTGGCAGCCACCTTGATAGGTCACAAGTAAGGTCAAATTTTAGAAATTCCTAAGTTCTTAGTGATTATTATCATCAGGTCTAAGAACTCAGTTAAAACTTAACATATTTCCCTTTAATAAAACTTGGCTCTCTGTGCTTCCGATTTTAAAATTTCACTAGAATCCCTCAACCTATAGCTTTCCTTTCCTCTTATTTAGGAAAAAAAAAAAAAAGTTAAACGTTATCTCTCTTTTTAGCCTTTTAACATCATCTCCATTCTCACTGAATAACAATAAAGTTTGGTTAAATCTGAAGTTATCAACCTGGAGATATACATGTATTTGGAATCACAAGGTAGGTGGCAGCTTGAGAACTCATTACTGTCCCCTTTAGTTTCATTTCCTCTGAACCCACTCTGCCCTCCTTTGTTCCAGTCTGAAATGCATTCTCTAAGGACGTGAGTGACGTCCTGCTCTCCTGTGCCATAGTTGATATTACACTTTTCTTCCTTAAGCAGTAACCACATTCTTATTTAATTCTACTTTTCTTACTGGGGGGGCGGGGGGGGGGGGGCGGAAAAAGTCATGGCTGCATTTTCCTGAACACTATGCTTAACCTTTAGTTACAAGTATACCCTGAGAATACACATTAAACTTTTAAGGAAGCAGACTAAAGTGAAATGCATTTCAAGTGGTCCTTGCAGTAGAGTTGGGGATTAGAAACAGCTGTCTCTCAGTCTGCTGTTAGCAGCCGGTGCTTGAGGAGGAGGGGGAGGGGTTCTTCTCATCACTGAGTTGGAACAGAAGGGAGACCACTGCCTGCTGGGCTGGGGCGCTGTCAGACCTGCACTCCCCTGGCATGCAATATTGATGGGCACCATTCTTGGAGGAGGGATAGCAAGCGAAGGAAAGGGCAGTAGGTGTCAAAAGAATTTATTAACCCAGTGAGATGCAAGAATGTAATGAATAGGGAAGTGGTGATGAGGAATTCATAACCGGGAATGAAAAACAAAGAAGAAATAATGATAAGAATCTTTGGGGGTTTTCAAGATGAAAGAAACAGCACTGAAATTGGAAACACTTCCAAGTATACATGGAAGAAGCCACTTAGGAAAGGTTAAGATTTAACTGTGTGAAACCAAAGGTCACAGCATTTAAATCCACATTCCCTTTATTTACATAAAGGGAGGATATTAAACTACATAAAACAAAAATAGTAGAAAATAAATTTTTAAAATCTGTTTTATGTTTTTGCAGAGAAGGGCTTTACTATTATGTTTCATGTGTTATCTAAGATGTTTAAGCACACTTTCTGTAAATATTAATTGCAGATGATACGGAAATAAACGTAAAGCAAAAATTAGCTACAGAAATAGCAATTAAGTAGAAATCCAATAATTACCAATGATTAAATTTTAAAAACTTTTCAGAGTCCAACAAGGATCATTTATCATGATAAATGCTGGGTGGATTCTGAGCACCCTAGGACAAAGCCCTCAGATGGGAATTTTAGTTTTCTGTCAGATTTTCTTATCCTTTGCTTGCTGTTATCAGTGAGGAGAACTTCTACGCAGAAGAGCACAATTTACAAAACTCTTATAAAAGCTATTGCATTGGCTGCCCAAGGCACACTTGTAAGGTAGGCAGGATAAGTATTCATAGTACTTTTTTTTCTCCCAAAGAGGAAACTGATATCTAAAGAAATTAACACACTTGCCTAAAGCCACAAAGGTAGTCATAGGCAAAACTGGGATCTGAACACAGATCATTGGTTTTCTTTCCCATCAGTGGTGTATTTTGAGTTGCTTATCCAGATTTAGGACCTTGAGAAATTTCTATGAACTGTTGGCTAGAGTAAGCTGAAAATTGCTTCTTAAAAAAACATCTTCCTCCCACCTATCTCTGTGTGGAGACGAGACGCCTTCTATTAACACACACATCTTTTGTCAGGTCCCTCTGGATGACAATTCCACTTTAGGCTCAGCTGCCTTTTAAAGCAATCGGTTTCATGTATAACTAACAACTTGAAATATTTGCACTTTAGGTATCTGACAAGGAATATCTAACTCACTTGCTATCAAAAGATCAATTGAGCAAAAGAAAATATTTATGGAAGCCACTCTGAAGGGCGTGCCCCCATTTCCCTAGATAGGCCAAAATCTGTCCCTGGATTAAGCCTGAACAGCTAAGTGTTGTGCCCTAGATTGAACTGCTGAATCCTTGAGGAATTATTTTATTGAATTTATAATTGGGTTTTATACTATCTACTTGCATTGAGGGATACCAACAGAAGTAGCCCTGTGAAGCTCATCGCTATTTTCATATTTTAAAGATGTTGCTTGCTGTATGAAAAAAAAAAATGTTTTCTTTATGAGGAACCAAAGGAGAAGTAACTGAGCTTCTTCCAGGCATCTTTTTCCCTTCTGGACACATGGATCTTATAACTTACCATGTTTCCCTCTTGAAAGCTTTGAAACAATAAGTTCATGACCTATTAACAAGAAATATGCTGGGAATTACATCAAATATTTTATATTCTAACTGCCTACCTGACTTTATCTAATCTTTTCTAATCTTATTTTATTTTTTCCTTTTTTTGTTGTTTTTTTCATCCACTTATTTAAAAAAAAAAGTTACCTCCTATTGAAAGATTGTTTGCATAAATCACCTTGAATCATTTCTTTAGAAGTAGAACTTCAATAAATAAAAACTATGAAGAACAGTCAGAGAATAAGATTTAAATATACCTGGATTCTACTCCCTGCCTATGTTACCTTCAGTCTCTTTATAGCTGTTCCTTCAAACTAGAAATTTAGGACTCTACCTAAAAGAGAATATCACTGAGTTTCACTGAGAAATAATAACGTCAACTACTATTTTACAAAGTTCCAAACACCACATTAAAATAAATGAAAACGGTCTGCAATATGATTACAAACATAATACATTTTGGCCCACTATCCTAACGTATTACTTTATTATTTATATTCAGTAAATATAATGATAGTTTTAATTGCCTCATCACTAACATGCTAAACTTCTAACTGGGATTTCGTCCTTAAAAAAAAAAAAAAGTCCTAAACGCCACCAATGTCCTACAGTTGACAGATCTGACAAATCCAATACCTTCTTGAATTATCATTCTCTTTCTTTGCACTTCAATTTTAGTAATACCTCTGTCAATCACTTCATTTTGAAACTCTTTTTACCTTTGATTTTTTCTTGTTATAATTACAATCATTCATTCTTTCATTAAAAATATTCACTGATGAACAACTATACATTAAGCTTCTTGCTAGATGCCAACTCTTGCTTATGTGCCTTATCCTTATCCTGCCTTATCTATTTAGTTTTGCTCCTTCTACCCAAACCTTAAATAAGAATATTTCCAGGATTTCCCTGGTAGTCCAGAGTTAAGAATGCACATTGCAATGAAGGGGACTCTGGTTGGGGAACTAAGATCCCACAGGCCTCGGAGCCACAACTACTGAGCCCTAGCACTCTGAAGTCTGCACCACAACCAGAGTCTGTAGGCTACAGTGAAGGATCCTGCTTGCCACCAACTAAGACCTGACATAGCCAGATAAATAAATATTAAAATGAATGCTTCCCAAAGTTCTTTCCGCAGTCCTCTTTTTTCTGCCTCTGCACTTTTCCCCTGAAGAATCCACTCACTGGTGCCTGTCCATGTGCATCTCCAGCAAGAGTTGCAAGTCCCCTCTTACACAGACCACGTGCAGAGAAATCAGAATTTGTCTTTTCTCTCCTTGAACCAGTTGCTGCTTCCGATCACCTCTTGCTGCTCTCACAATTTTCTCAGTGCCCAGGGCTTGAACCCTAAATATATTGTTTGTGTTCTGCAACTTTTGCCACACTTTTAACCAGCTGTGAAACTTGTCCTGAAATACACTTTTCTTTCCACTCTCCAGACTCAGGCCTGGCTGCTTCCCTAGCCCCTCCCCCACATACTTTGATCTCTGCCATGGGTCAACCAGGGCCCCGGCCTTTGGAGTAGTCTTTCTGTTTCCCTTCCTAGTTCATCCTGCACACGGTCACTGTCAATCTTTAAAAACACTGCTATTCACGTAGCACTTGGCTGCTTAAAGATCTTCCATGGTTCCCCACCATTTACCCAAAAAATGTCTATTTACCTTTATTCTTGGAATGTCTAAATTGATTTTTTTGGCCTTTTGAGAAAACTCCTAGACAAGTACACAATATGAAGAAAGCGAAAATTAATGCTCATATCTTCAAATTGTGTTTTAATAAGAAATGACAAAAGGCAAAATTTCAGGCTGAGTCAGACTCATTTTTTAAACTGTTACTGGAAGCAAGGCAAAAAGGTCCATGTTGGTGCCGTTAGCTGTGGGAAGTGTATCCACAGGGCAGGGCAGGACGAGGCTTCGCAATCTCTGCAGGGGTGTGTCCCGTAGAGCGCAGGCTTGCAGCTCAGATGCCTTTCGGTTGCAGAGAGCCTGTCCTGTGTCTGCAGCTCATTTAGGCTGCTCATCTGCCATCCCCTGCTTTTTCTTAGTGCATATTCCGTAATGATAAGGCCCCCTCTTGTCACATTCACTTGCCACATGCAATTAAGTTCACACCTCCCTTTAGACAGTTCACATCACCAGATGACCCACTGGAAGGTATCCAGCTGGAAAAACACCCAGTTTTGGATTCAATAAAGGCAATCAAAGAGAGGGAAGATGGAGCAAAGTAATCAGAAATTTCCTACACATGTCTTGAAGTCACATTCATGTCTTCTCTTGTCTCACAGCATTTCCTCTGAAAGAAGTTCTAAGATCACGTGAGCAATAGACAGACACTGTGCCCCAAAAGGCACTGTAACAAGAGGGCAGAGGCTCTGTTTGTGCACTGGATACTATGGAGTGGGGATGGCATGTCAGCAGAAGAGCTTCGTGAGGAGATGACCTGGGTGTGAATTCTGCTGACCCTCAGCTGTTAACTGTGAAACCCTGGCTATGAACCCTAGTCCTTTCATCTCTAAATGTGGAGCTCATCATAACTCGCAGAATAGTGAGGAATAAACGAAGTGAGGAATAAATGAAATTACCAGTATGCTGACTCTACGGTAGCTATGTTTTGTATTCTTACTATACACTAAAACAACATACTCGTCATTGTGACTTCACAAGAAAATTGCATCTCTTTCACAACAAAAATGAGTGGAGAAGACTGTCTCATTTATTTGAGAGAGCTGTCTTGTGTTTGTTCCCTGCTGCATGGTCTCTGGTGTACATTTTCATTTGAGATCCTGAGGATCCTCTAGCTTCACTTTCATAAACAGAACTTCATTGAGGCACACCAAATTTAATAGAGCAATTCCCTCTGCACCTAACTTCAAGTGGTAGGCATAGTAAGAGGTGATTTATAGTTTCCTTTTCTTTAAAGTTAAAGGCAGAAGAGCCTAAAGCAGAATTGTCTAGCTTTGTCAATTTCCTGCTTTCTCCCTCCTTCATCCAGAGTGTACAATTATCCTGGTCAGGGTGCTAACTAAATTGCAGGAAGAAAAATCACACAAGGCACCTGAGTGCCCACGTCTTTCAGCTTCAGCACACCCTGCAGCAGCTTCTTAAGGTTTGATCTTCAGCCATAGATTATGGTGATCACATGGAAAATAGCAGACCACAAACACTTTCTCAGAATAAAGCACAAGCCAATACTCATCTCTGTTTAAACCAAACATCCATGTTGGCAAAAGGCCTTCAGGGATGGATATACTTAGTGTTAACCTTGATTCTAGACAGAAGAAAGAAGAAAACTAAAATATAAAGGGATCTCAGTTTGCTAATCTTCATTTCTCCTGCTGCAAAAGAAGGGCACTCGGAGGGACTGTGAATATTACTTTACATTGGGAATGGAAAAATGAATATTTGATGTGCACAAATACAAGACTTTTAGTGATTTTCTGTTGCTCAAATTGAAGGCACATGAATAATGACCATGGAATTTTATTATTTTCTTGGACAGGCTCATGTTTGTGTAGGTGAAAGTATATCACCTGAGGAAAACACTGTTCTGCGTCCTACAGGTTATAAATACCGAATCTTTACTCAAGAGCATAGTAACAGAGCTTTTTGGCTACTGAAGACAACGACTAAAGAGAGATGTTTTTCTGAGGATGACAGAGGGGAAGAGAAAAGATATAATATCTTATGATGACATGACTTAGCAACTGAACAACGACAACAAATGATAAGCTAGCTCTACATTTGGCATTCTCACTTTGCATCTAGAGCTCAGGGCAGTTGAGCCAACGCCTTTCCCCTTTGGAAAAACAGTGATAATTACATGTAAGGATTGTCATTTCAACAACAACTCTTATTTTAAGATCTCAGTGCACTTCAGAAGCATTCATCAGTCAGGCCTCTAGAGTGCTATTTAACACATACATTTTATGTGAGAACGAATCAAGAATGACCAGATACAATTTGTTAGAGGCCCAACTGAAAACTGAATTTAGGACTTCGAAACTCTTGTTATTTTTACTCAAAATAACTTCATCTTTATGATTATGATATATTCAAAACACTCTTAGATTCAACCTAGTTTTAATCAACCCTAGATCCATTTAGCAAAGCCCAAGCATAGATTTTATAGGTGCTAAATATAAGAAGTGGGTCAATAACACTTAAAAACTACAAGACAGTCCCCCAAAGAAGAATCTGCAGGTGAGAATAAAGAATCCAGGTGAGAATAAAGAATCCAGGTGAGAATAAAGTGCTAGGCTGAGGTTGGGATGGCAAGTCAAGGATTAAAGGGTTGTTCAATTCTATGTGACCTTTGAACCTAAAATGGCTACAGGCTATATTCCTGAGCCAGGCCACATGAAGCCAATTTCTCTTTGTATCTTTTGCACAATTTACGCATCACTCTTCCAGCCATCTTTTCAGCTAATATGGCCACATGTCCACTTGGGGAAAACATCTCTGGCCTTCTGCCCATATTCAAGATCTGCAAAAGTGTCTGGAGCTCCAAAGATAAAGAGGGGTAAAAACTGACCTTTTATGGGTCTAGTTGAAAAGGAAATGCCAGAAGCAGGGCAATCAAGACAAATGTATGTTGAGTTTACTCTGTCTAATATACAATTCTCCCAAGTCAGACATTGATAAAGTCAAGTGCACCAGAAAAAGCATATTTACCTCATATTTTCTTTCCTGTGTACAGTCACATACATTTCGTAGACTCTCCCTTGGGGAATGGCCCCAGCGGGAATCAGCAAACTTACTCCTGAATAGCAAAAGAGAAAAGCAGTCACATAAGACCTATGAATCAAAAGGAAACTTCACAGAATGCCTTTGAAGCAAGTGGAGAGGAATGAGGAGATTTTGTGGCCACATCGCCATAAGCCTGCTGCTTTCTCTCTAAAGACATGTAAATATTCATAGCCACCCGGCTTTCCTCCCTTATTGGCCTTATTTGTTACCACAGCTCCCTCTGAACTGTTATGGAATCACTTAAAGGAATGATGTCATTTTTTTAAAAAACTCTTGCTTTATTTAAGGACTAGACAGATGGTTCCACTGGTGTTTTCCTTGTAAAATGAGGGGAAAACCAACAACTGCTCTTAAAATTTCAAACAGCTGTAATGATGCATCGTTTCTAATTAAAAAAAAAAAAAATCCCCACAAGACTCAAAGTCAGGGAAATGCTAACCTCAACAATATCAAAAAACATTTATTTCTGAAGTATCTGGTTAGCATCAGTGTTTTTCTGCAACAAATAATTGGTGAAGAACTTCTTTCATCATAGGTAACTCTAGAAAGTGAACAGCAACCGAGCAATTGCTAGTTTTAGTCACAGCAGGCCAAGTAGGTTTTTACTTAGTTGTTAATTGGTGCATTTTGTAGGACTGTTGGGTTGAGCTCTGTTCTAAGTCAACTGTGCTGACAGTAATGGTTTGTAACTTTAGTTTGCAGCAAAATTACCTGAAGGTTTTGCTAGTGCACATTATGGGATCCTACCCTCAGAGTTTCTGATTCAGAAGGTCTGTGGAAACTGCAGTTCTAACAAGTCTCAAGGTGACGCCAATGCTGGTGGTCAGTGGACCACACCGTAGGAACCATGGGCTTGTACCCGTGTAGCATTATCACAGATAGTAATTCAAAGTGGGCAGCAACCTGAAGATACTTGCCTCCACAATTCTATTCTAATAAATGCAACGGATCTCAACTCTATCAAACATTTTATGGAACCTGACTGTGAGTAGAGTTTTTCATGGGTTGTGAATGCCAAGAAGTAAAAGATAGTGTTCTTGTCTTTGAGTAGCTTAGTAGCTTATCTAATTAGCAAGGAAATGGAATATGCCATATGAACACAGGACCATAAGGAAATTGCTTGACTACATTGGAAGGTCTCAAGAGTAAAGGACAGAGTTAAAGAGGAATAGTTAGTCAAAGCCCTTTGTATAGCTGGTTGCAACTGTTGAGGCGTAATGTGCACCTTGTCGTGCTGCAGGAAGTAGAATGTCATGCTCACATCAGACATCAGGATGGTTTGCTGAGGCACACAATGAAAGGAGGAAGACCACACATGAGGCACTCAAGCCTCGGTATTTTTATTTTTTCCAATGGGAACAATCAAATGTACCTTTATGTTTGTTAAGGGGATGAGACAGAATTATGGATGCAAAGTAACAAGAATAAGGCCTGAGACATATTAGATTACTGTAAATAAAATAATGCATGTACATCACCATTGCCCAGTACATATTTAAACATGCTGGCTCTCTCCTTTCTACTTAAGAAGCCTTTAAAATAATTCATATGTGAAAAAGTGACAAGTGTAGAAATGGAAAGGAGAGGTATAATCCACTGGCTGCCATGAAAAAAAAAAAAACTGTCTTGGAAATAATACAATATTTAAACAAGGAAAAAACAGTAGAGTATATTCTGATCTATTCATTTGCAGACTATTACAATATATTTAAAATCATGATTTTAAAAAGCATGCAATTGCATGGAATGAGAAAGATTGGAATAAAAGCACTTTATGTAATGTGTGATCTCAGCTCTGTGAAATGTATTTTAGAAAAGGAAAAATGATATTCCATTAAATATTTCAATTTATTAAAGTACACTTTTAAAAGGCATGGGGTGAAAAATTGCTGAGGTGTTGAAATGGGGGACTGAATGAGAGGAAGAATCAAAGACAAGTTCAATCGGTTCTCTATATTACTTGGCTCTATGGCTGTTTACACACTACATTCGCTTCTTATGCTATGTATAGATCTTAGTTCAAACTGGTTTTTTCTGTGTTCACAGACTACTCTATCTGGCCCAAAAGAGTGCCTGGACATGCACAGGGAGTCCATTAACCCTCTCATAACTGATGGCTCCATAGTGATGAATAAACACCAAACTTTAAGCAAACATTATGAGTCACTAACTTTGGTTCACTATTTAAGAGCTTTATGGAGCTTACTCTCTACATGCAGATAACTAAATGAACTGAAAACTGAATACTACTAAAAGGCACTACTTTAATCCTACCTTAAAGAGACACATGATGAAGCTATGTGGAGTGAATACCTTAGAAATACCTTGACCCTGAAGACTGTGTAAAAAAGAATTAATGAAGAGTTGATGTCTAATATCATGTCCTCTGATCATCTAATTTCGTATTCTGAAGTACTGCTTCCTGTAGGAAATTGGAACTGAACCAACTGATACGTTTTCTAATTAATTTGTCCTTTTAAAGTGTGATGACAACAGTGAAGGCTTTTGGCTTAATGCTGCCTCTGAAGGGCTATTAAAAAGAAGGTCAATGGCAGTCGTAAGTTATGCCTCGGCAGAAAGTTGTAAGTGCAATATTTCTAGAGGAAGTGTTTTCAGAGTTGGCTAGAGGAAGATAAACAGTTTTGCTGATCTTGACTGAAGTACTATTTGTTTTACATTGAAAGTAACAATAGATTTGGATTAGATAGGATACATTTAACTTTTCAGGCCTAATGAAAACAAATAATAAAGATAGGTTTCCCAGATCTACCTCTGCAACATAAACACCTTGAGGAATTACCTGAGTTGGGGATAATGAGGTGACCCCCAAGGGAGTTGAAGGTGCCAAACGCAGTGCAGGAGGGGTCTGTCTGCCGTGCTAGACTCTGATTCTTCAGGTTGAGGGCCTCATTCTCCAACAAGGATTGGGTCATCTGAGGGGACAGTTTTGATGCAAACTCAGAGAGATCATCTTGGGGTGTGACAGCACCTGAGGTATTGTACACTTTGATCTTCAGGTTAGGCAGTGGATCCAGAATTGGAGAGTTGGTCATTGGGATTTTGTCTGAGACATCATGCAAGGCATAAACAGGTCCCCTGTACATGGCCGCGGCTGATGTGAGGTCTGGGGGTACTGCCAGGAGATCTGAGTCAGAAAGAGAAAGGACGCCCATTTGCATTCTTCATTCAGACAACTTATATTAGTCAGACTCTCCCTGACACTTTCTGAACCAATAGCAAAGCAATTCAACAAATATTAGAGATGGACAGACACTAGGGTTCTACTGAAAATGGCAATTAGATAGCTGGAATCTGTTTAATTATTGGCTACAAATAAATAGACAAGTTCATTCTATATTTTGCCTTGAAGATTACTCATTGTTTCTATGGTACTTAGCTAACTCAACAGACTGAATCTGCAGACACTTGTGATCCTCACTACGTGACTAGGTAGTAGTCATCTATACGGGATTTGGGTTCATCTGTAGACCACTATATTCAGACCAATACAAGATGCCTTGTTAACAGGAGAAGAAAAAGGGAATGTAAGAAATCTATCAACCAATCTTTGTACTCTTCTCAAATAAAACTTTAAAAGTATGTCAGAGAAACCTGTTAAAAAAGGGAAAAAAAGAGATCTGTGCACCTTGTCAACTCTAATGAGTTATATGAAGAAATTAACATAATCAACAAAACAAATGAAAATCTTTGTCTTCATGGAGCTTATATTTCAGCTAATGTAGTTTTATTGATTTTGAAGACATATAGGGAGGCTGCTTACATGCTTAAATCCACGTATGAAATGCAATGTCAACTGACCTTGTCTTGCTGCCTTGATGTTCACAGGCTGAAAGCCTCCATTGAGTGCAGAAGAGTCAATAATATCAGACTCAAAGTCACGATGATTCTTCCTATACACAAAGAGGGCCACAACTACAGAAATGGCCAGGCAGACTATCACAGCTATCACAATGCCGACATACAGAGCAACATCATCTGAATCAGGAGCAGCTAAAGGGGAGAAGGAAACAGGCAATTCGGTGGTTAGAGAAACTTCTCACAGTACATGTATGTATTGCTATAATTTTTTTCAGACAGTTATTGCCTTTTTTATAGGTTAATTTCAAATCTATTTCAAAAGCTATTTAAAACAACTGTGGCCTTTCAATGGAAAATTATCTTGCATTTTTTTCCTCTCTCACTCTGCATCATTCACTCACTATCTTAAATTGGGCAACATAACACACCATTTACTACAAGGCATAAAAGGAAACTGGAGCTAAAACCATCCCAACCCATAGGAGAAAGAAAAAAAAAACTTTATTACTAATTTCAGGTGGAGAAGTTTGGAAGGCAGCTTTGAATTCACTGATAGTTCTTTAAAAACAAACATAAACACTCTGTTAGAAACATCTGGCATTTACTGAATCTGTATATTTATTGCACCAGAATATTTTTCTAAGTATCATTCCCAGTCACAAAATTACTTTCCACAGCACTCTTCTCACTTCGCCCTAAATCAGTGAAGGGGTGGGTGGGAACGATGGAAGGCAAGGCAAGGCAAACACTGGGAACAGACATGCTGGGTTTGCAAGGTATACTTTCAGAAGACCCAGGTCTGGGGAGCAGAGGCTAATGCTGATAACTCCAGGCTTTCGCTACAGATTCAGTATTACCTCGGAGAACACTGAGCTTCTCACGGGTTCTTGTCAGAGATTTACCTGTGAGCCACTCATTACTGGAATAAAATATAGCTCTATGCTGTAATGAGTAAGATAACGGCCTGGTTCAGTGATCAGAAAGGTCAGACTACCCCCAAAAGGCAATTAGGCATTCGATTAACACGGTGTGAGGTCAGCTGGGAGGTCTGTCTCTGGGTAGAGCAAGAAAAAAATTCCT
Source organism: Bison bison bison (assembly GCF_000754665.1). Classification (NCBI taxonomy): domain Eukaryota; kingdom Metazoa; phylum Chordata; class Mammalia; order Artiodactyla; family Bovidae; genus Bison; species Bison bison. Next base: position 11,467,116 of record NW_011494835.1, on the reverse strand, counting down.
ATAAATGTTGTATGTTGCCTTAGTGGCACAGAACACGCTCTGATCCAATGGCAAATGGTGATAAAAGTTGATAATTCAACCAACAAAAGTAAAGCTTTCCTGAATCCTTTAGACATCTTTAAGTCTCTATTATTTTTAGTTTTCTGTGACTCACAAAAATGACCAGCAAGATTAACCAGAACTGTGTGCTCACTGTGAAAGGTGATTAAACTGGTGCTTCAGATGGTCAAGAAAAGCCTTTTGATGTTGAACTTTATACAAGGGCATTTTTATTTTGCAGGAAGAGAATTTTCAGGTTTGCAGGTCTCTTGGCCTCCTAAAGTCAAGGAACTACTCCTCTCTCCTAAGACTCACAGTCACATGGTTTACATGGTGAAATGACTTGTCTTATGCCATGTATCTGTAACACACTGACAGTAAAATAGCATTCCCTATGGGAAATCACTCCATTTCTTTCAGGATTTTGTTTAAATGTACTATATGTGAAAGAATTTGTATTCTTTTTAAATAATTGTCTTTACCAAAGTTTCTAGATTCTCTGCTCAAGCATCAATCAAGTTGATGCTGGCAGATCTTTTCAGGAAACCAGTGATGTACCAAACCCTCAGGCACTGTGAGCACTGCTTTCAGAGTACTGATTTCATTTTGCTGCTGGGTTCCATGTGAGGCCCTACCGCAGTGCTCTGAACTCTGGTCAGAATACTGTATCTAAAACCTTAATGTTTTGCTTTACCAGGCTGTAATTACTTATTCAACATGCATGATCTCTAACTCAATGGATCTGCATTTTTTCAACTCTTTACTTTCTAGCATTTGAAACCTGCCCTTTATTTAGATCCACATATTTCATGATATGTTTTGCCAGCTACCGGGACTTAAGCTTTGAATGTTAGACTGATAGATTTTAAAGCTGGCAGAGACTTGAAATGACCCTTTCTTCTTTTCAGCAGTGAAAATCTAATTTGTTTTTCACGTTGGAATATATTAGGCGCCGCTTTCCTGTGTGCACATCTGTGATCCAAGGGAAGGTAAACTTGAACTGGGGGCAATAATGTTAAATGATTATTCAGCAACATAAAAACCAAACATCAAACTTACAAGAAAATCCATATTCATTCTGGGTTCTCTGCTCAGTTGAAATAGGATAAATGAAACCTTGAAAAAGAAACAAAAAATGAAACAAAAATGGGAACAAAATCAAATTAATGAGGGAAACAAAATGAGAAGCATGAAAAATGGCTTAAATAAAATAAAAGAAGAAACCTGGGTCCTTTAAAATTCTGGTTCAGTACAGAATTATGATTTTGCATCTCCTGTCTGCTCTGGAGCCTCACTAAGAATTAATAAGGAGGCAGATTGAATTTCAGAGCAAAAACTGGTCTCGAGTCACTAACTTTGGAGTGCTTAAAGTCTTTCTTTTATTGAGCATAAACTCTAATGGATCTAATTTATTTCAGACATCAAGGGTCATTAGCATAAGGAAAATCTTTTTTCCTTATCCCTGCCATATGCCTTAATTCCCAGGACATATTCAGTAAGGCTCTAAACAGTTTTTTTTTTTTTTTCTTTTATTTAATCATAACAGCTTGCTTTCAGTCTAATAGAACTAAAGAAGGCCTGTCGTCATTGGTCAAAGGTTAAATACCCATTTACTGAGCTGAGCAGACCAACTCTCCTCCTTCCATCTCAAGTCTACTTTTTGGACTTCCAGTTGTTGGCCCTCCATCTAATAGGAATCCAATAGGTTTTGCCCAGGGGCTGAGCAGTTTGTCAATGCAATGGAAACTGGATGCTTTTTATTTGAAATCATTAAAAAATCAATAGAGCCTAGAGATTATAAGGGTGTTTATTTTAGGGCTTCAGAGGAATAGTGTAAATTGGGAAAAATAAAAACCTCATCCTAATAGTGAATGCAGAGATAAACAATAGCAGTTTTCCTTTTTTTTCTTTTTAGTGTAATCCAAGGTAGGAAACTGATGATGATGATGATTGATGATGATAATAAATAATAGCAATAATGTGAAGTAGAAGACTGTGGGGAAATATTTCTTAAATGGGGAACATGAAACTTTTTGAAATGAAAATCTATGGAAAAGTTTAAAGTGTCACATAACTAGCACCCACAGATTCCTAATATTTAATATTCTGCAACATGAATTAACCAAATAATACAGCATCATTTGAATTAATCAAATAAGGATGAATAAGAACCATGTAAATTAAGTGTTCCTAGTAATACTCAAGGGCAAAAAAATATAGAGAAACTGCAAGAATTACAATTAATTGGTTCAAAATTAAAGGTCTGTCTGTAATACTTTAACACTGAAGGTAACTTTAAATTGTGCCTCATGTAGACCTTCTGTAGTTTGCAGAACACACAGTTCTTATAAGCTATTTACTTATTTGGGGAACTAATTCAGGAGAAACATGCAGTGCTACCTTAATGAAAGAGAGCTTTGCTATAGCACAGACAGGTTTGCTCTGAATTAATTTTTAATGCTTTATTTTAGAGCAACGATTGCAACCTCCTACTTAGTTTTATAAATATTATATTCCCTATTCCAGTTGTTGGAGTCCATGTATTAGGTTTGATTTTCATCTTTAAACACTCTGTCTGGTAATAACCTTTTTCCATTTGTATTCTGTGAACTCAATAAAAGGACATCTGGGACATATATGAGCACAGGAAAAAAGGTTATTTTTGAAACCCAAAGACTTAAGACAATATGATTCCACAGCTAGTACAGGAGACCAGCTAAGTGATATCACTGTTGTAGGAGATGATTTTAAGCTGGGTGATGTCAAAAGAGTTTTTTTTTTTGTTTTTTTTGCAGATGTGAGGGCCAGGAAAGAAGTATAAAATAGGATATTTGGGGATAGTTTGATGTTTACCCTGAAATTTTTGATAAGAATAGTGTGAGCCTACTGGAATAAGCAGAAGAGCTGTATCTTATAAAAAGGAGAAGCCTATCTCTGGAGAGAGAGAACGCAGTCTGAAAGTTCACCCTGTGAAGCAGCCCTAGGTTTTCCTTGGCTTTTACCTACTTCCCCTTGGCTTTTACCAAGAACCCCTGTTGTTGACAGGTAGATTAAGGAATAATAACAAGAAAATTGATAATTTCATTTTAGTTTCTACTTTCCCATGTTTAATTAGATCTGGGCCACTCAATATATACTTTTGTGCCTTGTGGCAATTTACCTCAGACTTACATTTCCAGGCACAGAACTGGAATCCATGAATTCATTCAGTCACCTAACAAATACTCTTGACCCTATTATATGCTGGGTTCTATTCTAGGCATTGAGGGACAGTGACAGACAAGATGAGAAAAGTCCATGTGATTGGAGATAAAAGAATGACTAATTGAGGGAATCAGGGAAGAATTTCTACTGTAAGAAAATTTACACTGAAGCTTGAACAACGAGAAAGAATTGGCCAGGTAAAGATCTGTGGAGAACATGGTCCACAAAGAGGGACAGCACATACAAAAATCCTGATATATAAAGGAAATGGTTAGATGTCAGTGAGTGGGAAAAGGGCGGAGGGAGCCTCAGAGGGAAGAGCAGCAGCCAGATGTTATAGGCCTGATGGTCCACGATGAGGTGCTTCGATTTGATTCTAAATGAAATGCAAATCCTGTCATCAAACCTAATCTTGAAAAGATCACTTTGGTTTCTCTATAGATAACGGAGAGCAAAGGGAGAGAAGTGACAGGACTTTATGGATGGTTGCTATAAAATATGGCCTGGAAGATGTCTATCCATAGGTATATTGATATATTTAATGATGTGCTTGCATTTGAGGTTGTTCTAAGATAAAATAAAAAATATTAAAGTCTCAGTATTAGCTATTCCTCATAGTCGATACAGACCAATCTAGCCAAACTGCTATTTTCCTACATGGGAAATTTAAAAACAGCCAAGTAGTAAGTGTACTCATTAATGGTTCAACACCTCAACTTACTGTTACAGAAATACTGATAAAGAATATTGAAAGGCAACTCTGTAAAACTTTTTCCATCCTTTTCAAAACACTTCTGCAACTCCACAAGTAAAACATCACTTAGGAAGCTGGGTATCAGAAAAGAAGGGGATTACTGTTCTATCCCCTAAATGAAAGGAACACCGAATCACTTTCTAGAGTTTGTTTTTATACTTCTCCATCTGATCCGTCTCTCATGGAACAACAGGGAACATTTTCTTCAGCTAATGAGGTGATCCTGCTGAGAGCAGTCCTAGCAATAATGAAAAATCGCATCTCTGGTAGAACACAGTACAAAATAATTGTTTTCAGTGTCACTATCAACAGCTTGGTTCATAAGTTTAGGGATTTCAGTTAACTTTCTTCCTACTTGAAAGGCAGGTCAGTTGAAAAAGCACCTCGGCTGTTGGCCAAAGCAGTGAAACTGAGTTTTTTAGTCTCGTGGACTTCAGCTGGAATCCTGGTCCTGTCAATTTCTTAACTATGAGAGCTTGGTCAAACCCCCTCATTCCTCTAAGCCTCAGCTTCCTAATCTGTGTAAGGGACTATGAATATGCATTTCCATGTAGTTGTGGAAAGGATAAATGAGATTTATAAAGTGTTCATGCATTGTGCAAGTGCATGAAGTGGCTTCAGTCATGTCTGACTCTTTGTGACCCTATGGCCTGTAGCCTGCCAGGCTCCTCTATCCATGGGAGTCTCCAAACATGAACACTGGAGTGGGTTGCCATGCCCTTCTCCAGGGGATCTTCCCAATCCAGGCTTTAGTAGCAAGTTTCAGAAACAAATTCCCAAGACCAGAGAGCAACTTGATGCTAAAATGATTTCTCAACCAGTGGTAGTTCTACTTGTCAAGAGGGTGTCTGGAAGCAGGGTACAGGAGGTGTTTTTTGCTTGTCTTAATGATTAGGCGGTTGTTTGTTGGCATTTAGTGAGTGAGGGCCAAGGGCACTGAATGTCCTGCAATGGGAGGAACAGTCAAGTCATAGAAGAACTAACTGGAACAAAATGAACCTCCACTGACAACACCTTTCAAAACCACCTCCCATGGACAGATAGAAGGAATACAGAGCAGTAGTGGGCTGCTCTTAAATGGTTAGTGAAATGCTTCTTATGCTAGGAAGCTAGGTCATAACTACTCAAAACATTCATTCAAGAGAATATCTAGCTCAACTTTTTTTCAGAGGAGGAAAATCAGTTCCCAAAATGGGAAGTGGTATTTCAAAGTGAAGGAAAGTTTCTGACAGGCAAATCGGGTTTCTGTCCTTCTGTGAGAAATGCTGATAGCGTGCAGGTTTTGCACTGTTCAGTTTTGGTAGGCCCCATTCACAGTCCTGTTGACTGAGGATCTGGATTGCTAATATAACAATGTTCTGGTGGATGGTGGCTAAATGACTTGAGGAAGGAATGACTTTTTCTTATTTTCACAAAGTCATCCTTCAGACTACAGATGGGATTTACCCATATTTTTCAGCTAATGTCCAACTGTTATATAATGAGAGCCCATGCACAAGTGTCTTAAAAAGGCAAATGAATTTTCCTCAGTTTTATATAGCAGTGAGTACTATCAAGTTATCCTTAAGTACATGGCTCATAACTGTGCAATAATAAGCCTGAACACAGCCTATTTAGTGGGTTTATAGTTGGAAAATCTTCTGGGAACAACATCAGGAACTACAGTACATAAATCTTCATTTTCCCAAGCAACACCAACTGCATTGATATTTCTAGTCTTTTTAAATTTTCAAGAGATATGAATGACAGACAACAGTCAAAATGATCATTATTTTATGATTAAATTTTTAAAAGATAATACAAACTTTAAAAAATAGTATTCTAATAGAAAAGTTATCAAGCAAATAAGCCGCTGTGAGAAATGTTACAAGTTCTGAGCATCAATAGCCAGGTATACATTGCTCAAAACCAAGTCTATGCCCTTACTAACTTGCAAACCCCCAGGATGTTAGAGTTAAAATAGATCATTGATTTGAATTTCTTCTTCTAACCCCTTTGTACTCAGAGACCCAGGAGTCAGAGCATAGACTGATGAAGGGACTTGTTTAACATCACAAAGTTGGTGAAACATTAAAGCCAGAGGCAGATTCCAGCTCTTAGGCTATATACCTGTCATTTTTATATGTACTGTCTGATGAATAGATTTAAATAAGAATAGACAAGGAAATAATAGAAAAGGGCTTGATATGTTCATGGCTTAATTTGCAATTCAGTTATTGAATGAAGTAATGCTAATTATTTAGACTAGAAAATACCTCTCCATTTGAAATGTTATCAGTGATGGTCATGAGCAAGTTAGAACAACAGAGATTTTCACCCTTAAAGAAAACAACATCCAAACAGTGTCTTTTGTTTAAAGTGTAGGATAAGCAAAGATATTCTCCAAACTTGGACATCTCTACTCTAAGGTAACTGGATAGCTATGCTAGCATAATGCAGGTGTTAATGTATGATAATCACTTTGTATTTGGCATAGAACCTACCATAAATGTAAATATTTAAAAGAGAAACATTGTCTCTCTGAAAAAATGATGCCAACATTTTTGATAACAGAAAAAAAGGAATAAACATAAAAAACTGGAGGAACACTACACATAAGAAGAAAATCACATTTTAAAACAATAAAAGCTGACAACTTCTTGCTTTCTGCCTCCAAGAGACCACATGGAGAAAGGCTTATTTCAAAATTAGACAGATTTGGGTTCATATATTGTCTCTCACACTGACCTGTGGGCACTGGATGGGCTGTTTCAATTTTATGCCTCAGTTTCTTCCTTTCCAGGTTAGAACTATTATTAGGGGAATGTCAGAATTTGTCTGTAAGATTATTTTCCGTACTTTTTGAGTTCTATTAAATTGAACACAGGTCAATTTTGCTTCAGTTTTGCCACATCTAACACAGTAGATTGGATTTAGACGCAACTAATACCAGGGCCTTAAGTAGAAAGTGAATAAAATTATATCTGTAACTCCTTTAAACTAAACATATAGAAATATACACATATATGATACAGTAATTTTTACATTCTCCAAAGTTTGTGAACGATTGAGCCAGATTTAAGGAAGACATAAAAGGAAAGTATATATCAATAGATGTCTCGGAATTAACTGTTTCTTTAGATTAGTTATCAAATTTGTAGCCAAAGGGAGACAGGTAGAGTTTTAAAGGAACACCTTTAAAAGTATTCCTGCTTGCCTTCAAGGTTACTCATTATATTTCAGAATGGACCTGCATTTACAACCTTAATAAACAGATTTTATGATATGGTTAGGATTAAATAATTATTGAGATATAGTTCACAGCTCACATGGGGAACAGTATATAAGTTATGAATATGACGTAGCAATTCTAGTTTATAAAAGCATTGTGTTGTGTAAAAGTCCAAGTTTTTTAAATCATTAAGCTTTTGATCCGTTTTAGCAAATTTATCTATCTGAAGTACAACAGACCACTTCAGAAGATTTGTCCTCATTTTTACCATCCGAGCATTGGAAGAATTTCTGTTCTCCATGGATTTTACGCTCTTCTCGATCTGGTTACCTGGGTCTTTCTTTCTGCCAGTGACCTTACACTAAGCCAACATACCTGATTTCTCTCATTCCAATTTCATTTCTTCTGATGCAAATATTCTTATTAAAAACCTCAAGGACCATTCTAAATAAACATGTCCAGATTTTTTTTTTTTTTCCCTTTTAGGTTGGCTCTTATCTAGCCACCCCATCAAGACTGCACTAATGATGTCAAAGGTCAGGTCTGTCAAAGACACTCATGGTCATTTATTATAATTTACCACTCTTCTGAGGGTTTATTTATTGACAGGAGCTTAAGGAACTCCAAATAAATGAATACATAAATCCTAGGACATGACAACAAAAATTGAAAAGAACATTTGCTTATCGCTGATGTCAGTTATCTAAATTGCCGTGGTAATTTGTGCTCCAGTCTTCCCAGGACCGTCTGCCATGCTTCACTAACTGATCCACAGCCCTGTTCCTAAAGCTGACAGCCACGCCCCTCTGAAACGAATAGCAGGGAATGAACATCTCAGATGTAGAAGCCTTATCTCATGACCCACAGAAGGCGATGAATAAATATCCGAAATTCAACTAAAGAGTTGAGCAAAATCAGACTCCTAAATCAGCTGCCCAAGAGTTGTCAATTGGTATTTTCTATCCGATATGCACCCTCAGAAAAAGGGTAAGTTATTAAATCCAAAGGCAGTGATAATGCAATCCATAGTAGTTAAAGACATCTGATAGAAAAAGTAATGAAAAGTCCTGAAGTAAAGAGGCTGATTCCTAGCATCCATCACCCTAGCTGGATTTTTAGGCAAAAAGAAACACTCAAAAGCACAGGCCCTGCCCCTCTGTAGTCCTGAAGAAGTCCGTGCTTTGCTGCAGTTGTGAAAGGTTGTAACTTTCTCCATCCCCTTGGAGTTTCCCTTGCATCCTTGAAGCTGAAGACCTTGCACTTGTCCTCTCACACCAATCTGTTCAGAGCGCCATATGTTTCCATCAGGTTTCTGCGGGCTAAAGCTCCTAACCACATCCCTACTTTCAGAAGCAGGAAAATGTTTTACCAGAAAGGAAAAAAACAAAAGTAAACCACATTCATTATACCAGCGACAGTAGAGCAGTGTATTGGGCAGCCAGTCCACAGACAGAATATTTATTTGCCAGCTGGGACACTATGCATATCAAAGACTATACAAACACAGCTATGACATCAACATCTTCCAAACTACAGATAAAAGCACTCACTGTCTGACACTCACAATTATACTTTCCTATCAAACTGCTGTGTTGACAAGAATTTCACTGGATACTGACTTGCACCTTCTCAAATGCCTACCATGGTGGTTATAAACATATCGCGCTAAAGTCAAGAACAGACTATTTGCAAAGTAAATGATTTCCTCACAGTAAATACATTAAATCCCCCTGGGGTTCTGGGGGCCTTGGTATGCAGTGAGTCCACACTACAATTTACACATAGAGTTCTGCCACTTCCTCTGTATGTGAGAATTAATGGAAGAGCAGGGTGACATGCAAATTTTTTAATGAGTAGAAAGTGCTAAATTTGCAGACTGCATAACATTTTAATTTTCCAAAGTCAGGAAGTTCACTGATGCAGACACAATTCCAGGCAGTTCTTGTTTGTAAATTGCAATTTCTAATTTGTCTGCTGTGGCATAAACCTTCTTCAGCAAGAAGGAGTATTTCTAAATTCAGATGTGAACTCTCACATATCCCAGTGTGGGACTCCAATCTTCAAACAGGATTAAAAACCAAAGTCTATAGAAATAGCTGCAGCAATGTCATAATCTAATAGAGTGTATTCATAAATATATATAAAGCACCATTTCTGGATCAAGTCACATATATATTCCCTTGACTGCTATTTTCAAAAGGAAAAAGCAAGCATGGATTAAACCATTTTATGCCAAGTTGACAAAGTAGGTCTTACTACAAATCATTATAAAGGTTATAAAAGTTAAGTTCTCAGGTCTAGGTTATACAACTGTGTGTAGTGTTTGTCGCTCAATCGTGTCTGACTCTTTGCGACCCCATGGACTTTAATCTGCCAGGCACTTCTGTCCATGGAATTCTCCAGGCAACAATATTGGAGTGGATAGCCATTTCCTTCTCCAGGATACAACTGTATTTCAATATAAATGGTAAATATGCTTATTGGCTCAACATTTTTGGAGACTGTCATAAGTGCCTTTTTTTTTTTTTTTTTGTACCTCTTTTCTTCTGGGTCTATAGTGTTCTCTCTCTCCAGAACCATTTTATATAAATCCTGTCTCAAAACTATGTGCTAAAACCAGAAGCTACTTTCATATATATAGTCTTAGTGAAAGTCGCTCATTCGTGTCTGACTGTTTGTGACCCCATGGACTATACAGTCCATGGCATTCTCCAAGCCAGAATACTGGAGTGGGTAGTTGTTCCCTTCTCCAGGGGATCTTCCCAACCCAGGGATCGAACCCAGGTATCTCTCATTGCAGGCGGACTCTTTACCAGCTGAGCCACAAGGGAAGCCCAAGAATAATGCAGTGGGTAGTCTATCTCTTCTCCAGCGGATCTTCCCTACCCAGGAATCAAACTGGGGTCTCCTGCATTGCAGGTGGATTCTTTATCAACTGAGCTATGAGGGAAGCCCTTCATTTAGTCTTAGAAATAACAGAAAGACAACTAAGGGCTTCCCTAATGGCTCAGTAGGTAAAGAGTTCAGTTCATTCACTCAGTCGAGTCCAACTCTTTGCAGTCCCCTGAACTGCAGCACGCCAGGCCTCCCTGTCCATCACCAACTCCCGGAATCTACCTAAACCTACGTCCATTGAGTCGGTGATGCTATCCAACCATCTCATCCTCTGTCGTCCCCTTCTCCTTCTGCCCTCAATTTCCCAGCATCAGGGTCTTTTCAAATGAGTCAGCTCTTCGCATCAGGTGGCCAAAGTACTGGAGTTTCAGCTTCAACATCAGACCTTCCAATGAACACCCAGGACTGATCTCCTTTAGGATGGACTGGTTGGATCTCCTTGCAGTCCAAGGGACTCTCAAGAGTCTTCTCCAACACCACAGTTCAAAAGCATCAATTCTTCGGTGCTCACCTTTCTTTATAGTCCAACTCTCACATCCATACATGACTACTGGCAAAAGCACAGCTTTGACTAGATGGGCTTTTATTGACAAAGTAATGTCTCTGCCTTTGAATATGCTATCTAGGTTGGTCATAACTTTCCTTCCAAGGAGTCAGCGTCTTTTAATTTCATGGCTGCAGTCACCATCTGCAGTGATTTTGGAGCCCAGAAAAATAAAGTCTGACACTGTTTCCACTGTTTTCCCATCTATTTGCCATGAAGTGATGGGACCAGATGCCATGATCTCAGTTTTCTGAATGTTGAGTTTTAGCCAACTTTTTCACTCTCCCCTTTCACTTTCATCAAGAGGCTCTTTAGTTCCTCTTCACTTTCTGCCATAATAGTGGTGTCATCTGCATATCTGAGGTTATTGATATTTCTCCCAGCAATTTAATTCCAGCTTGTGCTTCCTCCAGCCCAGAGTTTCTCACGATGTACTCTGAATATAAGTTTGTTGCGGTCCTTTAATGGACCGGAACCTGGTGGTCCGGAGTCAACGATAAGAAAATGAAAAAGAGAGAGAGCGAAAGAAAGACAGACACAGGGACCCAACCTCTGAGCAAAGGTGCTTTAATGATCTTTCTGGGAGTATATATAGGCTGTTGTACAAGGAATTCCTTTCAACAATGATATAGATCAGAAAACCAAACGTACAGCAACTGTTACCAAGGGAACAAGAGATTAACAACGGTCATAAGGTCAGGAGACAATCCATATCTCAAGAAAGAGGATCGAGACTAAGCAGTTTTGTCATAAGGAGAATGTTTACTGAAGGAGATTCATAAATGTCCCATCCTATAACCTCAGTCCTGGGAGCTGTGTGCCGTTCCACTCGTTTCTATTGCCAGAAACTGATAAGGAACAGAGGATTTATGAGAAACAGCATGTAGGAATCCTTCTGTTAAATATTCCCTGACATAAGTTAATAAAGTAGGGTGACAATATACAGCCTTGATGTACTCCTTTTCCTATTTGGAACCAGTCTGTTGTTCCATGTCCAGTGCTAACTGTTGCTTCCTGACCTGCATACAGGATTCTCAAAAGGCAGGTGAGGTGGTCTGGTATTCCCATCTCTTGAAGAATTTTCCACAGTTTATTGTGATCCACACAGTCAAAGGCTTTAGCATAGTCAATAAAGCAGAAATAGATGTTTTTCTGGAACTCTCTTGCATTTTCCATGATCCACCTGATGTTGTCAATTTGATCTCTGGACACGACTGAGCAACTTCACTTTCACTTTTCACTTTCATGCATTGGAGAAGGAAATGGCAACCCACTCCAGAGTTCTTGCCTGGAGAATCCCAGGGATGGGGGAGCTGTCTGTGGGGTCGCACAGAGTCGGACACGACTGAAGTGACTTAGCAGCAGCAGCAGTAAAATAACATCAGTTCCTATAAGTTCTTAATTTGGAAGTAGTGTCTCCAGTGTAAGAACTACTTTTTTCAGACCAATGAGGATATGTGTGTGTGTGCTAAGTTGCGTCAGACGCGTCCCACTCTTTGCAACCCTATTGAACTGTAGCCCACCAGGCTCCTCTGTCCATGGGATTCCTCAGGCAAGAAAACTGGAACGGGTTGCCATGCCCTCATCCAGAGGACCTTCCTGACCCAGGGATGGAAACTTTGTCTCTTTGGCCGGCAGGTTCTTTATCACTAGTGCCACTGGGGAAGCCCTAAAGAGGATATACCTCATGTATAATATATACTTGGCTCAGCTGGTAAAGAATCCGCCTGCAATGTGGGAGGCCTGGGTTTGATCCCTGGGTTGGGAAGATCCCCTGGAGAAGGGAGAGGCTGCCCACTCTGGTATTTTGGCCTGGAGAATTCCATGCACTGTTAAGTCTATGGGATCGCAAAGAGCCGGACACGACTGGAGCCTTTCACTTTCTTTCCTATGTTATACTTCAGTATCGACCACTATGTCTGGATGGCTTTTGAGTAGTAACTGTGGGACTTTCTCATTCTATATTCTATGTGTTTTAAGGTGTGTGTGTGTGAGTGTGTGCGCACACATGTGCCCAGGTGTGTCTGATTCTTTGCAATCCTATGAACAGGCTCCTCTGTCCATGGATTTTTCCAGGCAAGAGTACTGGTGTGGGTTGCCATTTCCTCCTCCAGGGTGTCTTCCTGACCCAGGGATTGAACCTAAGGCTCTTGTGTCTCCTGCATTGGCAGCTGAATTCTTTACATGTGGGAAGTCTGTGTTTTAACCTACCTTTTATATAATCACTCACTTTATCCTTTCTCCATGTCTTCTGAAAAGTGTCATGAGATCTACATTCCAGTTTACTAATTTTCCCTTTAATTTTATCAAAAGCTGTCTCTGACCTGATCTGATTTTTAGTCTTCCATTGAGTTTTAACCTCTCAATGGATCACATTCCATTCGATTTTCTCCTAAATCTCTGTCATTTTTACAATATTCTATTCTTTCACTTGTGTTTATATTCCTTTTAAAAAGTTTACCTTTTTATTGTTATTTATTTTACAGCCTCATTCAGATTGTTCTAGGACTCCGTTTATTAAAGTACTGGCACACCTATTTATTGTTGCCAACTTTCCCTTGCAGCAAACTATTTATTCCCTTGGGTGATATAAAACTTGTATCATAAATTAATTTTCAGGAGTAAGTTATCTTTATTATAGACCAATGCACTTAGGTTGTGGAAAAAACTCCTGAAAATGGCTTACTGTTCACTTCTGCTGGTACTCCAGAAGTTTTACTACTTATATAAATTACACATACTTTGCATTTTCCTCCCTGCATGGTATCTTAGACTTCACATCCAGAACTAAGTAAAGGACTGCGGTTTTATTTAAATGAAGACTTAGTCTTTTCTGTACCATCAATTTTCCTGTAGCTTTCCTGGGCTGATGGGTAAAAATTTAGAGTTATTTTTCATGGTGGGGGAAGCCAGTTATGAGACCCAGCTTTGTTCAGGTTTCTTGCTTTCTACTCAGCCTCAGAACCAAAAACCTAACTCTCAATCCCCAGGACCTACATCCATGCCTAATGCCCCTCTTGGCTATTCTGCTGTCCACTTATACAGATACTTATTTAGATCTGAGTTCATTTCTGTTACTTGAGGATTTCTCTTTCTTTTGAACTTGATATCCTCTCTCTCTTACACACACTCCAAATGTGTTTATATGTCTTTTAAGTTTAAACATTTTATCCAATATTTCTAGATGTTTTCAGTTAAAGGTGCTTATAATGAGGGGAATGGCTAAGGAAGAAATGTGTCCAAATATGATTATTTTGAACAAATTAATGAATAAACATTGACAGTAATATTTTCTATATATTTCACACTGTATTGCTCTTAAGTACCAATCTGGCTTTTAAAATATACTACACTACATTATCTATGTAACTCTGAATTCTACTGACATCCATCAGGAACTCTGAATTCTTCCTTTCTAGCAGTGTATCTACATTTATATCCAAATCACTTGTAGACAATTTTTAGTACATTCAGAGGTTGCACTGCCTCCCTAATTCAATGGTAAGCAGGTTAGCTTTGAGATAATACTGCAATACTTATAAACAGCTATTTATCAATGCATTGAAGACACTAAGTCTCAATGTAAACAAACATTAAATGATATTTTCTAATTATTAACTGCAGCTTTATAGCTATCTTTTTTCCCTCCATTCTTTTTCTTAATTCAGAACTTGTCCCTCTTACAAGCTTGGTACTTTCACTATTAGAAGCCATTTGTTTTCCAAAATGAGGACATTTTTTTTGCAAGACTTTGTCAGCATTGCTATGCCAGAAACACCCAGCTTACTATAAATAGAAACTATAACTTTCACTATAAAATACTATAATTATACAGCACAACTGTATCTGAGGTTTTTATCCCTGAGGAAATCGATAACAGCGCAAACTACAATTATCTTTTGTACTACAGTAGATACAAGAGGGAGGAGGAAAGAGCTTATTGACTTAGTAGGGACTGTTACTATAGCAAATTAGATTTATAAAAGGAAACAGCTTTTTAACTGACTGATTTTAATTCAAACACCCAAATGCTCCAGTCTGCTAGGAGACTTGACCAAGAAATAAACAACAAATAACCACTTTTGTAGCCTCATTCGCCTTCCTTATTTACACATACACACACCTCATGCCATCCATCATAGCCAATCATTAGAACAAATTGTATTAATTCTGTAAGAAATAAGCTAGGTGCTAAGGGGATGCTGGGCTTCCCTGATGGCTCAGACGGTAAAGAATCTGCCTGCAATGTGGGAGACCTGAGTTTGATGCCTGGGTCAGGAAGATCCCCTGAAGAAGGGAATGTCTGACCACTCCAGTATTCTTGCCTGGAGAATTCCAGGGACAGAGGAAACTGGCAGGTGACAGTCCATGGGGTCGCAAAGAGACGGACACAACTGAATGACTAACATTTTCACTTTCAAAGGGATGCTATTTCATGAAATTCTTAACTTGAACATTTCATACTTGTGGGCTTCTCTGGTGGCTCAGTGGTAAAGAATCTGCCTGTCAATGCAGGAGACATGGGTTCCCTCCCTGATCCTGGAAGATCGCACAGGGCAGCTAAGCCCGTGCTCCACGACTACGGAGCCTGTGCTCTAGAGCCTGGGAGCTGCAACTACTGATCCCATGTGCCACAACCATGAAGCCATATAGCCTGTGCTCCATAACAGGAGAAGTCACCACAATGAGAAGCTGTGCACACAACTACAGAGTAGCCCACACAGCATCAGCATAGCTAAAAATAAATGAATAACATTTTTTCATAAAGAGTATTTCATGCTTGTATTTGATATATGTCATAATTTAGAATGTGTCATTGTGTGTAACTAATAAAAGGACGAATGTTCCATCTTGTAGCATTATACTCCTTGTTAAATCAGTCACTTTGGGAATTTTAAAATATGCACAATGGAAGCAGAAGGCATTAAATCACCCAAAGCTGAAGGATAATACTGAGAAAGGGAGAACGGGAGTGAGCAAGAGAGAAACTTCAAATATTGTTACTTTTCAATCACATGAATTAATTCATTCTACACTAAAAGAATACTACTAAATTATAAAAATGTTAAAAACAACTTGTGTGGTATGTTTTCATTTTAATCTTCAACTCAAACTAACACCTAGAGGAACAAATTCTGTATCTCTGGATAAACAGTTAGTAAAATAGCTGTATTCTTCTCCTTCTGTGTTTCTGGTACAAATAGTGAGAGGCACAGTAGACATCCTCAAATCACAACCAGAAAATATGCTTCACACTCAGCTGCAGCCTGTTCTCAAAGAATACCACGTACCATGGACAGAAAAATAAGAGGCCCATTAGGTTTATATTCTGTGTCCGCAAGGCTATTACCTATCTATATGTATTTTAAGTAAAGTTGCTTTTTAAAGGTCCCTGTAAGTACAGACTCTGGAAAATAAACAGAATTTCATAAATGTGCTGAAAATATCTTATTCTTAAATGAAAAATACAAATACTTCCACACAAATACATTTGCTTGCTTGTATTCCACAAGCAATTTGTACCGTGTTATAAGAAATGTCAACATTTGGCCACCATTACCCAAGATCCAAAGACAGCACATTGTTTGATTTATTCAACTGTACAGGTGTGATTTCAGAACAATTTTTAGTACCCTACTTCATGCCCATAAAAAAGATGGTTAATTTCATATATTTAAGGGCTCCTTAGTATGAAAAGTATTTTAAGTATGGAAATCAAACCACCATCTCATTAAGAAAATCTAAGTAACAAAGCCATAAAAAATGTGGAATACTTAGCTTATAGCATCTATTATATTCCTGAGCCAATCTTCTACGTCCATTTTAAAATTTACGTTTTATAAACATGATTCCCTTTAGATAAACATAATAATTTTAATACAAACCCAGCAATTTCAAGGGCTTGTGAAGATATTCCCACTTAACACTTGAAAACTGGTAAATCTACCAGGAGAAATGTTTCTTGTCCTTATACATGTATTCTAAACTTCATGGACATTGGTTCAGTAACAGCCATGAATTAGAAGTAAATAGCTTACTTTTTGGAAGCCGTGTGACTCTCTGAGTTTAGGGTGCCCTTTTGTGCACTCTAATACAACCGAGCAGCAATTCCCTGCCCTGAAAAGAATGACAGACCCTCTAGGGAAATGACTAAATCACTTTTTGCTCATGGGAAAGCAATACTGTGTGTGTCATTTGTTAACTGGACACAGTTATTATTCATTCTGGTTTCTGGGAGATCCTTCTTTTTTTTTTTTTCAATTTTGAGAGCCCTAGTAGTGCATTTTTGTTGTTATTCATGGGATTTTTTTTTTTTCCTTCAAAGAAATCCAATGGTTAAGACACACCTCCCCTGTGTCTCAAACAGACTTACTCTGCATGCACAGCCCATCCGTGCAGTTCTTGGACTGCAGGACAAGGCCATCGCAGTCCTTGCCTCCATTCTTGGGGGCTGGTGCTGTGCACTCCCTCCTGCGCCAGTGAGTGCACTCGGTCCCGCAGGTAGACCACTTGCTCCACGAGGTCCACCTGCCATCCACTGCCACAAAAAAAAAAAAAACCAAAAAACAAGCAACAGGTCAGAGAGAGAAGGAGCTTCCTGAAGGCAGAGAGAGGGCAGGGCTCAAGTAGAAACAAAACACCAAACACTGAAGAAAATGCCCCACCAAGGAGTGCTGCATTCATTTTAACTGCTAGAAGTAGCACATGCTCTCCATACTTTCTGTGGATTCTGCAAACTTTCCTTACAAGAGGTCTGTGACTATTTCTTCACTGACCATGCACGGGAACTTTAATGGGACACACAGAAATCAAAGTTGTCACCAGGAGTTATATAAAGGTAAATCCTAGCAGTGTCCCTTTTTCTATTTTAGGTTTTGGACTGAAAATTAGGGGACCTCCTTATGGATCCAATATTCCCATGAATAGTGCATGTGATTAGTGCCAGTAAACTTCTGTGGGGTTAAGGAAAAGAGGTCAGGAGAGTGGGGAAAAAAATCCTTCCATTCATCTATCCACCCACCCACCTCCATCCTATCCATATATTCATCTACATTCCCATTTATCTATCTCTCTCTCTCTTTACCGCTCTATCATCTACATCTTATACACTCTTTTTAAGTTTTTATCCATGCTGCTTAATTCTGCTAAGATCTTCTGCAATGCCGTCTTGAAAAGACTGTTTTCCGTTTATTATTTGATTATTTCATTCCATTATTTTATTTGATGATGTACACATTTCTATTTTTATTTTAAAAATAATATTTAAGCACATTCTTAATTTTTTTCCTGTGATTCAATCATTTGGAATAGACTCACTTTCTTCTTAATTTTGGTGCTTGACTTGTTAGTAAATTTCAATGATAATGGGCTAAGATAACTCTATTTAAAAAAAACAAACACACAACTTAAACCCTAACTTGAGAAAATAGTAAATTTCACTAAGGTGATACTTTAAAATGCATTCTTTAACGGTTCTTAGATAAATAAGAAGAAAATACCAAAATAAGAGTTATATTTTTTAAAAAATTTCCCTGAAATCCATAAATAATTATCCAGGGATAAATGCAAGACAATGGCAAACATCA
This sequence comes from Bison bison bison, assembly GCF_000754665.1. NCBI lineage: Eukaryota > Metazoa > Chordata > Mammalia > Artiodactyla > Bovidae > Bison > Bison bison. The sequence continues at coordinate 11,448,883 of NW_011494835.1, read as the reverse complement.
TTTATTGAACATGCACTGTACATAATATATTATACCTACATCTTGCTAGAAATTAGACCAATTTTAATAGTCTGCATAGTTTGGAGAATCTCTGTGATGTCATATTTAAATTACTGTGTAAATATATGTATTATGCACAATATACAGAGATATAAATATGCCCACATGAAAAAATGATGAAAGTATTAATATTTCAACTGTACAGAGTTAGCTACATAAATAACCCCCAACTATCTGGAGAAAAGACGTTTGCTTTGACCTAGACCATCCCAAAGTACACACACAAACACACATATCTATTTTAACTAAATGCTTGTATGTATGCACGCGTGCTCAGTCATATTAGACTCTTTGCGACTCCATGGACTGTGGCCTGCAAAGCTCCTCTGTCCATGGAATTTTCCAGGGAAGAATACTAGAGTGGGTTTCCTACTCCCAGGGATCTTCCTGACCCAGGGATTGAACTGGTGTCTCCTGTCTTGGCAGGTAGATTCTTTACCACTGAGCCACCATGCAAGCTCAACTAAATGCTTAGTGTATTTCTAAATGTGGGAGTCAGTATGTAGATAGAATATAGAAGAGTACAAGATAAAAAATATTGAAATTCTTAGCCTAGCTAAGTGTCAAAATGTGTTCCATAAATAACAGCTCTTATAAGGGTTCAGTGTGGGATACTGTTTTGATACTTGGAAAATTAGCATAGGAATGACAAAATTTAGATTATGGTTTTCTCTCCAGTTCATTTCTCTAACCTGTCTCTGAGAGAATGGCATTTTTAGTCTAAAAAAATTTGAAAAAATTAAAAAAAAAAAAAAAAAAAAAAAAAAACGACTAAGCAAAAAAAAAAAAAGGAATGAACCTGACAAAAGTTAGGCAAAATAAAGGCAAGTGAGGAGTCTTTGTATCTAAATAATGAAAGTGACAATAACTACCCCAATGGAATACACTAACAATAATTTTAGCTTAATTTTTCGATATATTATATAATTAGACATTTTAGTAGGTTTTGGTTTCAGCAGATATTAACTTCAATTTACCAAAGGATAAGAGCTTGGGACAACATAAGAGAGCACAGAAAGATGCTCAGAGGCAAAGGGATGCAATCCTGTTATAGGTACCATTGCAAATAACTCAAAAAGAGGTGACTGACATATATAGACATGTTACTGTATTCATGTATAGACTGTTGGGTGATGCACAGGGAAGCCTGGCATGCTGCAGTCCATGGGGTCACAAAGAGTTGGACAGGACTGAGCAACTGAACTGAACATGTATAGATAATAGGTGACTGCATCATATTTTCAAAATCTATTAGCTCATGTGTCACAAAGCTTAGACTTCCTTTTAATTCATTCCAAATGTTTTATTTGCCCTTGCCCATAAACTGATACCAAATATCGAGTACTTTACCTCAAACAGTTTCTAAATTTCAGTTCCAATTAATTTCCTTGACTTTCTGAATATCAATGGTTGTTATCCTAAATGTATGGCTTTCAATGCTGCTCAAATGCCTTGAATTATAAGATTCTGCAAACTTGGCTCCAACAGTTTTGTTGAGTAATATAGAGGGATTATGTTCCTGTGTGTTTTTCATACTATTTTGCATGTTAATGTAATTATTAAAGTTAAGTGCTCTTTTGGGGAAAAAGTCGTGATTTCCCAGTAATGTGGGCATTGGATGATATGATGGATTTACATACTATCTATCACACATTCAGGTCTAGAATAAGCCTATGTATATATACCCTAAAATATTTCTAGAATGAGAGGATACATTTGGAATGAGGATGCTGGTTTATTTACCTGGGCATAAAGTGGTACAGGCTATCTTTTGTACACTCTGCCCTTCACAGAAGGCACCACCATTGAGCGGAGCTGGGTTGGTACAGGTCCTTGTACGCTTCTGATACCCCCGTCCGCAACGGCTATTACACACAGACCACTCTGTCCAAGTGGACCAGCCACCATTTACTGGAAGTAAATGATAAAACATGAATTAAGTGTACATGCATACACACAGAGATGCACAAACCACATATCAAACATAAACAAGAATGTTGTATCCCAAGTGACCATAAAAAAATTAAAAACCTCAAAGCTGGAAGAGACCTTGGATGTAATTTCATTCAAAATTTTATTACTACAAAACTGAAATCTAAGCACAGGGATAAATAAAATGAATTATCAATATCTATTTACTTACTCAGAAAATAGAACTGTGTTCTCCTCTCCTTAGCCACTGTTGTTTTAAAAAACATCCCCCTACCTAGTAAAGCTCCAAAAATTATTGATACTTTTGACAACTTATCTCAAATAATATGCTTATATCCTTGTACCAAGGCTGCAGGTGGCTATGAGGCATGGTAACTGATAAAATCATTTAGCCTTTCCTTAATAATACATGATTATTGATCTTTAGCATATATAAACTTTATAACCTTTCAAGAATTTTTATTTTCATTAATAAGCGAATCTATTTTTTAAAAAAAGTCTTGATAGCTGGATTTACAACTAAGTATTTATTTGAATGGATCAGCAATTAGCTGATGTAACTGCAATTGACACATACTTTGTGTATAAAGACTATTTATGATGTTCGATGGACCTGTCAGTATAGATGCGATTATAAAACTTATTGTCTAGCACTATGTTTATTTTTAACCTCTAGAGATTTCACTCTAGAAAATACTGATATATTCTCATATCTCAATATATGAGTCCATGAAATTACTATAATTAAGCAATTTCTAACAAAAATTATTTTCTGCTGGTTAAAACATGCTACAAACAGTATATGCATCTACTTCTTGATGGTAAAGAAGTGTGCTACTCAGATAACAGAAACCTATATAGGGACATCACATGCCCATCATCTCCTTCTCTAGGATCTTACGCAATAGGTAATAATCATGAATGTGTTATATATAGAGACATAGGCTATTTTTCAGTGGAGAATTTTTTTTTTCCTGTATCAAGATAAGAACTTTTGTATGAAGATTTACCTTTATTTTTTTGTATAAAGATAAATAAATGAGAACAATTTGGACATTCAACAATAGGAAAATGGTAAATATACTATGTTCATGAGATTGGCTGCCAGGCCGCTATTAAAAATGATGCTGCCTGCGTGCACCCCTATGTTCACAGCAGCAGTATTCACAATAGCCAAGACATGGAAACAACCCAAACGCCTGTCAATAGGTAATGGGTAAAAAAGATGAGGCATACATATGCAGTAGACTACTGCTAAGTGGTAAAAAGAACAAACAATGCCATTTGCAGCAACATGGATGCAGCTACAGATTATCATACTAAGTGAAGTGAAGTCATAAAGAAAAGACAAATACCATATGAAATCACTTATAGGTTGAATCTAAAATAAATATGACACAGAATAAGGGACAGAGAATAGACTGCTGGTTGCCAAAGGGAAAGCACTGTAATGCAACTATACTTAAATGAAAGAACACATTAAAAAAAATAATGCTGTAGAAGTCTATTTAATAATACATGGATATTTCAACATTATGTTTTAAGTAAAAAAAAATTATATCCCTTATTTTAAAATCTTATGTATGTTAAGAAAATATCAGTAGTATATATATCCATCTTTTTTAAAGCTATCTCTGGATGACAAAATGACAGGATTATAGGTTTTTTCTTTGATGTTTTTCTGTTTCCCAAATTTTCTGTAATGAATATATACTTGCAGTCTAAAAATGATACTAACAACAGACTCAAAAATGAAATACTGGTTAAATGTATATGTTTTTCTGTGGTCTTCTAGTGAGCCCAACCTATGAGCCTTGGACAACTTATTCTGTTGTATAAGAATACATGTTCTTTCATGCAGACGTTTGACAGAGTTTTGTGTTCCAAAAGTAATTTAACCCACTCACCTTGACGAAACTCCAAATGTGGAACTGTCAGTATAAATTTCTTACCAACATACTGGCAAGCTGATATTTGGGGTTACAGTATACATGTGCTGCTCTGCTAGGATTTTAATGAGAAATTAATAATCATAAACGTTTAGAAGAAGACCAGTCTTGAAGATTCTAGATTTATTCCATTATTTTATGGGGAAGGAGGTATGTGCTCTGAGTATTGTAATGCTGAAGTGTCCGACTGTAGGCTAGTTACTGCCAGAACTAGGTCTAGAACAGAAGACTCCCAAGCCCTAGTGCCACACTGTTTGCTAAACTCAAAATGCTTTAGCTCCTTGTGTTTGATCCTTACTAAAGACAATGTTTGGCCTGTGCTTATGGATAATGAGAACATGCTATACATAGGAAAAGAGACCTGCAGCTATGTAGTACATCTGTTTAAGAGTCTGCCCTCATTAATCACTTACAATTGGTACAAACTGTGATGTACCCTAATTTTTTTGCATTTCTAGCACTGTTTATTAAGTCATTCAGAAAGTCTAGAAAAAGACAAAAAGTGGGAAACATTTCACTGTGACTTAAGGAAATTGAACTTCAGAGTATTCAGAGGACTTTTTTAAAAGAAGTATGCATCTGTCCTGTAATGACAATGACAGCATTAAAGCATCACTACGTTCAGCCTTTCGAATGGCACAGTAGTTTCTGTTTTCGTAACCTCCTGCAGCCTGAGGATGCATCCAGCCAAGTAGTATGACCTGCAGGAAGTGCCACGAGCCATGTACTTGGCAGTGACAAATCTCCTGAAGTGTCATTTAACACCAAAGGAGCCATGAACAGCCCCCTTACCTTCTAAGTGGTGGCCATTATCGTTCTGGTGGAGGTAGAACCTCAAAATATTTCTCAGGGTTGTTCAGTTTCCTCTCAGACAATAACTCACCAAGAATATAAAGATCTACTGTGTATCTAACACTGTAAGAAGCATAAATGTACAGAGTTGTCTCTTTGTCCACCAAGGAGCTTAAAAGCCTCACTGGGCAGATGGAACTACTCGTGAAATGAGAAAACTTCTGAGTGCTAAAACAGGGAGATAAAAACATCACATGCAGTGGCAAAAGTGGGTGCAGAATCATTTAGTCCTTCTGGAGGAATGCTAAGCTTAGGGATGAGATGGATTGGAAAGGGCCAGAGAATGGAAGAGAAGCTCTCTGAAGAAGTCATCATGTTGCAGCTTGCTACAGGGTTAGGACTAGGGCTGTATGACAATGGCAGGCCTTGTCTTCACGTTGGATGTCCTTGATGGAGTGTAAAGCAAGTTCCAGGCAGTTAAAGCTGCTCCAGTGTGTTTGGAGAACATGTCAGCTCCAGTTTACCTGAGGTCTTGCAATCGCTCTCCTGAGGCCCACAGAAAGAGCAGAAGGTTGCTTTAAGTATCTTCATGTCAGAACTCCCTCTAGGTCTTGGTAGTCCAGGCTGAGAAGGGCGGGGCAGGGCTTCGGGAAGCAGGGAACCCTCCTGGATTCTTGAGTTCAGTTTGAAATTCAGGACATTTATGCTTGTTACAGTGTTAGATCCCTCAGTGGATTTCCTTTACTGTCCTATAAACTGACAAAAGGCTAGAAGTTCCAAGTCCAGGTTTCCTATGAGTATCAGAAAAGCAGTGAAACCTCACTGTCCATATGGGAAGCAGGAAGAGAGCTGCAATGGGGACTGAGAAGGGCCCTCTCCACTTGATATTCTAACACTAAAATGAGAGACTGCAGTTTGACCTGAACCAGATTGAGGCACACAAAGTTCACTCACCATAGACTATGACAGTTGCAGTTGTGCTTTTCCTCTTGGCGACAATGTTTTTGGCAACACAAGTATAGTTGGCAGTATCTGAGAGGCGGGCCTGCTTGATGATGAGGTTGTGATCAATAGTAATATAAAAATTCCGATCTTCAACAGGATCGATGATGTCTTCATTTTTCAACCATTCCACCTAAAGATGCACAAGAGAAACAGATAAATCCCTGGTATGAATCCCTCGATGGCTGCCAGGCCTGACTTTTGTTCTGCAACGTGAACAGCACTGTTCCATGCTATGAAATCTGCAAACTTGAGGAAGTAACTTTCTGAGGTCATGTTAAGTATCACTCACCTGCCAAACATACTGATTCTGTCTGTACTACATTATTCTCAAATGTCAATGACCCAATTGGGAAATACAGGGTTCAAATTGTTTTCACTTTGCCCTGCAGGCAGGAATAGGTGATGTGCACTGCCAAGTTCAGAACCCAATCAAAAATAATGGGCGAAGCATTTCAAACTGAACTCAAACCTTTTGCTATTTGATTTGTTTACTCTTGGCAACTTACCTGCTGCTTTTCAGAAAAGAATATAAGGACTACCAAAAAAGCTCAAAAGGCATCCTAGACATCATGCAGCTCAAATAAAACAACATTTGGATGATTTATGTCTTGTTGAAACATATGGATTAAATTTCCCTGAAAATGCACTTACTTTAAAATGTAGCAAACACATATTTAGAGATGTATCTAAGCCAAAATACTTAGGAGGGAACAAAAAGGTTTTCTACCAACTCTCAATATGATCTAAAGAGCATATAAGTCATAGTCAAATCTTTCCTTTTGTCTTTAACTAGCATCAAATCTTTGGCTCTCACGGTTTGCTTCTGGAGAACCTAAGACGTGACTATTCAAAACTACTCAACTATTTTTCCTATGTAAATCTCAGTTTAGCAACAGCAATGTTATCCTTACAGAATGAAAGGAGGGAAGCAAATTCTGTAAAATACATCCTTAAGAAGGATAAACTGTTTTTGTCCCATAAATTGCTTTTCTTCCTCAAAGGTTTATCAATAAAGCAAAACATACTGATATTTACCACACTTAAACTTTCCTGTGCATTAGTGTGGATATAGATACAAGTAACCTTTACTTGTAGGGAGTCAACAATGTTGCCATTTTCAAAATCTTAAGGAGCTTCCCCCAGCAGTACAAGAGGTTTGGAAATTAATCTCTAAATCTGTCAGTGGGCTGGATGTTACACAAATTAAGTGTAACACTGGGACTCTAAAATAATGCTTCTCTAATCCTTAGAAGAGAGGCCACAATTTAAAGGGAAAAACAGAAATCACCTTGAAGTAAACATATGAGGATGTAGATAAGAATGACTATTTGTAATAAGTTTTGAAACAACAGTTACATTTAAGGTATTTAAACCAATGAAAGTGAAAGAAGACTGAAGTCCATCTAAAATAGTGGAGTTTTAAACATGCATTTTGTCTTATTTAAGACAGCACATTCAATCCTGTGCTTAGATATAGCTGGTAAGAGACACACTGGCTTAACCTGGATTTTCTCAAAATTTGGCCCCAAGTGTTTTGTAATCTGGGCTTTTCAGGTGGTGCTAGTAGTAAAGAATTTGCATGCCAATGCAGGAGACTTAAGAGACGAAGGTTCAATCCCCGGGTTGGGAAGATCCCCTGGAGGAAGAAATGGCAATCCACTCCAGCATTCTTGCCCGGAGAATTCCATGGAGGAACCTGGCTACAGTCCATAGGATTGCAGAGTCAGACATGACTGAAGTGACTTGCCACACACACACAATCACGTGTGGTAATACAATCTTGCTAGAAGTTCAAGGGAAAAGATAGCAAGATTCAAAATATTTAAAAAAACTGCATGCTGATAATTGAAAGCTGACATTAATATCTTCTGAATCTCTATGCAGGTTATCTTTGCCATTCAAAAGAAAGTTTTCCACTTAGAAATCTAGGTACTGTTGGGCTTCCTGGGGGTTGTGTGTGTCTCTGTGTGTGTATGTCTTTCAAAGACGCATCAATTCAGTTCAGTTCAGTGGCTCAGTCGTGTCCAACTCTGCGACCCTGTGGACTACAGCACACCAGGCCTCCCTGTCCGTCACCAACTCCCAGAGTTTACCCAAACTCATGTCCATTGAGTTGGTGATGCCATCCAACCATCTCATCCTCTGTTGTCTCCTTCTTCTCCTGCCTTCAATCTTTCCCAGTATTGGGGTCTTTTCCAATGAGTCAGCTCTTCATATCAGGTAGCCAAAGTATTGGAGTATCAGCTTCAATATCAGTCCCTCCAATGAATACCCAGGACTGATCTCCTTTAGGATGGACTGGTTGGATCTCCTTGCAGTCCAAGGGACTCTCAAGAGTCTTCTCCAACACCACAGTTCAAAAGCATCAATTCTTCAGTGCTCAGCTTTCTTTATAGTTCAACTCTCACATCCATACATGACCACTGGAAAAACCATAGCCACGACTAGACAGACCTTTGTTGGCAGAGTAATGGCTCTGCTTTTTAATATGCTGTCTAGGTTGGTTAGTGAAGAAGGCAATGGCACCCCACTCCAGTACTCTTGCCTGGAAAATCCCATGGACAGAGGAGCCTGGTGGGCTGCTGTCTATGGTCGTACAGAGTTGGACACGACTGAAGCGACTTAGCAGCAGCAGCAGCAGGTTGGTTAGACAACTTTCCTGCCAAGGAGTAAGTGTCTTTTAATTTCATGGCTGCAGTCACCATCTGCAGTGGTTTTGGAGCCCCCCAAAATAAAGTCTGCCACTGTTTCCACTGTTTCCCCATCTATTTCCCATGAAGTGATGGGACCGGATGCCATGAACTTCATTTTCTGAATGTTGAGCTTTAAGCCAACTTTTTCAGTCTCCTCTTTCACTTTCAACAAGAGGCTATGTAGTTCTTCTTCACTTTCTGCCATAGGGTGATATCATCTGCATATCTAAGGTTATTGATATTTCTCCCGGCAATCTTGATCCCAGCTTGTGCTTCATCCAGTCCAGCGTTTTTTATGATGCACTCTGCATGTAAGTTAAATAAGTAGGGGGATAACATACAGTCTTGACATACTCCGTTTCCTATTTGGAACCAGTCCATTGTTCCGTGTCCAGTTCTAACTGTTGCTTCCTATTCTGCATACAGATTTCTCAAGAGGCAGGTCAGATGGTCTGGTATTCCCATCTCTTTCAGAATATTCCACAGTTTGTTGTGATCTACACAGTCAAAGGATTTGGCATAATCAATAAAGCAGAAATAGGTGTTTTTCTGGAACTCTCTTGCTTTTTAGATGGTCCAGTGGATGTTGGCAATTTGATCTCTGGTTCCTCTACCTTTTCTAAAACCAGCTTGATCATCTGGAAGTTCACAGTCCATGTATTGTTGAAGCCTGGCTTGGAGAATTTTGAGCATTACTAGCATATGAGAGATTGGAAAAGGAAATGGCAACCCACTCCAGCGTTCTTGCTTGGAGAATCCCAGGGACGGGGGAGCCTGGTGACTGCCATCTATGGGTCGCACAGAGTCGGACACGACTGAAGCGACTTAGCAGCAGCAGCAGCATGTGAGAGGAGCGCAATTGTGTGGTAGTTGGAGCATTCTTTGGCATTGCCTTTCTTTGGGATTGGAATGAAAACTGACCTTTTCCAGTCCTGTAGCCACTGCTGAGTTTTCCAAATTTGCTGGCATATTGAGTGCAGCACTTTCACAGCATCACCTTTTAGGATTTGAAATAGCTCAACTGGGATTCCATCACTTTCACTAGCTTTGTTCGTAGTGATGCTTCCTAAGGCCCACTTGACTTCACATTCCAGGATGTCTGGCTTAGGTGAGTGATCACACCCTTGTGATCATCTGGGTCATGAAGATCTTTTTTGTATAGTTCTTCCTTGTATTCTTGCCACCTCTTCTTAATATCTTCTGCTTCTGTTAGGTCCATATCATTTCTGTCCTTTATTGAGCCCATCTTTGCATGAAATGTTCCCTTGGTATCTCCAATTTTCTTGAACTGTGCCTGCTACTTTTCTCTGAAGAATAGCCCTCAGACTCCTGGATGTTTTGCTTGGAAGTACCTAAGGGCTCACAGCTTCCCCTGAGACCTCCTCCTTTGGTATGGTCTCACAGGTGTGGAAATATTCCTTCTGTCTAATCAGATTGGAATCTGAGTTGTCACTCTCGAGAGCTCCCTTGTAGGGTTGCACACTGAAGCTACCTCCTTAACACATCTCCTAAATTTACATTTTCTGGGTCTCTCCTTTTGTCTTTTGACTAGGCTCTCCTGGGAGCATTCCCATAACCAACCCTTTGCATTCAGACCTCTGCTTCATGCTCTGCTTCTGAAGAAATCCAATCGATTAAGTCAAGATTGTGCAAAACTATGGGTTTTTTCTATGTGCATAATAGGTAAAAACAGCAATGCTATCCGGATCATAAACGACATGAAGAGATCCCAAGGGATATTGCAAACCACTTGTTTATTTGAAAAGTTTATTACATGGAATAAAAAAAGCAATCAGCACTGTTGACAAAGGATTTAAAAAGACTTATGTGATTATTGGGTATGTAATCTCTACCCTCTTATGCATGGCTGTGCATTTTCCTCAGTGTCTCTCTTCAGCAGGAGCAATGACTACATGAGATATGAGGTTCTCTGAGGAGCTCTAGAAACGTGGCAGCACTCCTGGGCCCTCGGAGGGATACTGCCTTCTTCCCCTTCAGCTTTAACCAGGGAAGCTCTGCCTCAATCTGTTCTCCACACTGGGATAGTCTGTATGCCTATGTCTGAAGAAACAATGAGATCTACAGCTAGAAAATAGTGAGGGAATAGTGAGGGAATGAAGAAAAGAGCCAAGGACTCTGGCTTTTGATAAAATGTCCCCCTCCCAGTCCCCTATGCCCCAGGACTCCCAGCCTTTCACAATGCCTTGTTCTGAGACCTCATCTCCACAAGAAGCTTGGGTCTGGTGCAGGCCATCACTCACCTCCTGCAACAGAATCTCCGTCTTGCTCAGCACGTCCCAATCACCCATCCTCCAAAACTCTCCCAATCCTTCCTCACTTCCTTGGAGCATAGCATCATTGTCCTCCAAAATTTCAACCTCTTTCAGATTGCTTTCTTAAACTTTCTCTAAATCCTAGCTCCTTATGATGCTGCTGTTTCTTCTAGAGTCTTCTTATATAGGGAATGTTTGATTTCCCAACGCACCACCGGGCCTGGGGGTCCAGTGAGCAGCCTCCTGGATCTGCACTGCCTGCTCCACCTTCTTCTCCTCACAGCGGAATGTGGCTGTGCAAAGCCATGCTGGGTGGCCTAATCATAAGTTCGTGATGGCAGAACTCAAGTGGGCCCTAAATTCTGCCCCAAATATTGTACTATATTTTCATCCTCTGTTCACTGTCCCACACTCCTAGACACCTGTTTCACACCTTCTCCTCTCTGCTTAGATACTGCTGCTAAGTCACTTCAGTCGTGTCCGACTCTGTGTGACCCCATAGACGGCAGTCCACCAGGCTCCCCCGTCCCTGGGATTCTCCAGGCAAGAACACTGGAGTGGGTTGCCACTTCCTTCTCCAATGCATGAAAGTGAAAAGTGAAAGTGAAGTCGCTCAGCCGTGTCCAACCCTCAGCGACCCTATGGACTGCAGCCTTCCAGGCTCCTCTGTCCATAGGCTTTTCCAGGCAGGAGTACTGGAGTGGGGTGCCATTGCCTTCTCCGCTGCTTAGACAACACCTCCCCTTCTATCCTCAGTTTCAGCTGATCAATGACCAAGATCTCCCAAAGCTCCATTACCCACCTATCACCTCTGCTCTGCAGCCACCTTCCTCCCTTGTTACTCCTCCTCACCTCTCATTGTCCTTTGCATCCTACTGCCATTCTCCTATTCAAGACCACGCCCCAGAAATTCTTCTCTCTTACATCATTAATTTTCCCTCTACACAGAGTCATTTCCACCAGCATTCAGACGTGTGATTATTTTTCACAACTTACAAGAAAATCCATCGCTACTCATTTCTGCCTTCAGTTACCCCCACATTTCTCTGCTCATCTTAAGAAACACCTTGCAATCCCTGTTTGCACATTTCTCCAGTCTGTGTCCTCTTCATTCCTACAGGATCTACTCTAATTCACACTCGCCTCCACTGTTAGAAGTGCTCTTTTCAAAGGCACCAACTCCTTTCACTTTGCTAGATGGACTGCTGAGGTTTTAGTACTTGACTAACTCGACTCAGCAGCAGCATTTGACCCCATGGGTTTCTCCCTCCTCCGTGCTTACTTTCTCCAGACAGGGCACTTTCTTACTTTTTGTACCATCTCTTCCCACCGTCCACAGCTTCTCTGAGCTTAGGTCTGCTCTCTCTGGGTAGCTCTGTCCATGGACCTCTTCCTTTTTCTATTTTCCATCCACATTCACTTTCTCAGTGAGCTCATCCATTCTCACGCAGAAGACTCCTAAATTTATCTCCAGGTTGACCTCGTCCCTGAACTCCAAACTCATACATCCAACTGTCTTCTTACAAGCCCACTCAGCTGTCTAATAACAACCTTCCCAACTGCCCTCCAAACCTGCTCCTCCCACCACCTTATCTGTCACAGTTAAGGCCAACCTCATCCTTCCAGTAACTCAAAAACCTCAGACTTGAACTTGACTCTTCTCTTCCTCTCCCTTTGCCTATGCCACACCAAAGAAGCATTTGGAATTTGACCACTTCCCATCCCTTCAGCACCACTCACTTCTCCATGCAGGTCACCATCATTTGTCTTCTGGATTGAGTGCAACAACTTCCTGTCTTATCTTTGCTTTTTCCCTTGGCCCTAACATCTATCCTCAACACAGTTAGAGAGGTCTTTAAACCCTAAGTCAGATTATGCTATACCTCATGTCCAACCTTCCAATGGCTCCCCATATTGCTCAGTGTCAACACCAAAGTCCTTATAGGAACCCACAGGATCTCCTGCAATACTAGGACCCCTGACTCTCTGAGATCACCTAGTTTCCTCTCTCCATTCTGTCACCTCTTTAGACGCTGGTTCTTATGTACATCAGGACCCTCCTGTCTTGGGGATGTTGAATTTGATTATTCCTGCTTGGAAAAATCTTTCCCCAGTAAGTTTGCTCTCTTTTCTCCTTCAGGGCTTTCCTCAGAGGTCACCTGCTCAATGAGCCACTTCATAATCAACCTTTAAAACTGCAACATCTCCCTCTGCCTATGCCCCCAATCTCACACTCTTATTTTCTTCATCTCATAAAATCTGTATTTTACTTATTACTTGTCTCCTCTACCAGAATGTAAGCTTAACAGACTTGGGTTTAGTTTTTTGGTCACTGCTATATTCCCATGGCCCAGAACTAGCATACAGTAGGTGCTTAATTAGTATTTCTTAAATGCATGAGCAAAGAAGACATGAAGTAGTGTCAACTCTGTTATACACATTTTTAGATCTCTATCACATGGACCACAGCCTTGTCTAACTCAATGAAACTATGAGCCATGTCATGTAGGGTGACCCAAGACAGACAGGTAATGGTGGAGAGTTCTGACAAAATGTAGTCCACTGGAGAAGGGAATGGCAAACCACTTCAGTATTCTTGCCTTAAGAAACCCATGAACAGTATGAAAAGGCAAAAAGATAAGACACTTAAAGATGAACTCCCCAGGTCAGTAAGTGCCCACTATGCTACTGGAGATGAATGGAGAAATAACTCCAGAAAGAATGAAGAGATGGAGTCAAAGCAAAAACAACACCCAGTTGTGGATGTGACTGGTGATGGAAGCAAGGTCTGATGCTGTAAAGAGCAATGTTGCATAGGAACATGGAATGTTAGGTCCATGAATCAAGGCAAATTGGAAGCTGTCAAACAGGAGATGGCAAGAGTAAACATCAACACTCTAGGAATCAGTGAACTAAGATGGACTGGAATGGGTGAATTTAACTCAGATGACCATCATACCTACTACTGTGGGTAGAAAATTTCTTAGAAATGCAGTAGCCATCAAAGTCAACAAAAGAGTCCAAAATGCAGTACTTCGATGCAATCTCAAAAAGACACAATGATCTCTGTATGTTTCCAAGACAAACTATTCAATATCACCATAATTCAAACCTATGCCTTAACCAGTAATGCTGAAGAAGTTGAAGTGAATGGTTCTATGAAGACTTACAAGATCTTTTAGAACTAACACCTCCCAAAAGATATCCTTTTCATTATAGGGGACTGGAATTCAAAATAGGAAGTCAAGAAACACCTGTAACAGGCACATTTGGCCTTGGAGTAGAGAATGAAGCAGGGCAAAGGCTTACAGAGTTTTGCCAAGAGAACACACTGGTCATAGCAAACACCCTCTTCCAACAACACAAAAGACGACCCTACACGTGGCATCACCAGATGGTCAACACCAAAATCAGATTGATTATATTCTTTGCAGTCAAAGATGGAGAAGCTCTATACAGTCAGCAAAAACAAGACTGGGAGCTGACTGTGGCTCAGATCATGAACTCTGTCTTGCCAAATTCAGACTGAGATTGAAGAAAGTAGGAAAACCACTAGACCAATCAGGTATGACCTAAATCAAGTCCCTTATGTTTATACAGTGTAAGTGAGAAATAGATTTAAGGGATTAGATCTAATAGACAGAGTGCCTGATGAACTATGGACAGAGGTTTGTGACACTGTATAGGAGACAGGGATTAAGACCATCCCCAAGAAAAAGAAATGGAAAAAAGGAAAATGGCTGTCTGAGGAGGCCTTACAAATAGCTGTGAAAGGAAGAGAAGCAAAAAACAAAGGAGAAAAGGAGATATACCCATTTGAATACAGAGTTCCAAAGAATAGTAAGGAGAGATGAGAGCCTTCCTCAGCAATCAATGCAAAGAAATAGAGGAAAACAACAGAATGGGAAAGACTAGAGATCTCTTCAAGAAGATCAGAGATACAAAGAGAACATTTCATGCAAAGATGGGCTCAATAAAGGACAGAAATTACAGGGACCTAACATAAGAAGATATTAAGAAGAGATGGCAAGAATACACAGAAGAACTGTACAAAAAAAGATATGCATGACCCAGATGATCACAATGGTGTGCTCACTCACCTAGAGCCAGACATCCTGGAGTGTGAAGTCAAGTGGGCCTTAGGAAGCATCACTACGAACAAAGCTAGTGGAGGTGATGGAATTCCAGTTGAGCTATTTCAAATCCTAAAAGGTGATGCTGTGAAAGTGCTGCACTCAATATGCCAGCAAATCTGGAAAACTCAGCCGTGGCCACAGGACTGGAAAAGGTCAGTTTTCATTCCAATACCAAAGAATGTTCAAACTACTGCACAATTGCACTCCTCTCACATGCTAGTAAAGTAATGCTCAAAATTCTCCAAGCCAGGCTTCAACAATACTTGGACTATGAACTTCCACATGTTCAAGCTGGTTTTAGAAAAGGTAGAGGAACCAGAGATCAAATTGCCAACATCCTCTGGATCATCTAAAATGCAAGAGAGTTCCAGAAAAACATCCGTTTCTGCTTTATTGACTATGCCAAAGCCTTTGACTGTGTGGATCACAACAAACTGTGGAAAATTCTGAAAGAGATGGGAATACCAAACCGTCTGATCTGCCTCTTGAGAAATCTGTATGCAGATCAGGAAGCAACAGTTACAACTGGACATGGAACAACAGACTGGTTCCGAATAGGAAAAGGAGTATGTCAAGACTGTATATTGTCCCCCTGCTTATTTAACTTACATGCAGTGTGCATCATGAAAATTGCTGGACTGGATGAAGCACAAGCTGGAATCAAGATTGCCGGGAGAAATATCAATAACCTCAGATATGCAGATGATATCACCCTTATGGCAAAAAGTGAAGAACTAAACAGCTTCTTGTTGAAAGTGAAAGAAGAGAGTGAAAAAGTTGGCTTAAAGCTCAACATTCAGAAAACAAAGTTCATGGCATCCAGTCCCATCACTTCATGGCAAATAGACGGAGAAACAGTGGAAACAGTGGCAGACTTTATTTTGGGGGGCTCCAAAATCATTTCAGATGGTGACTGCAGCCATGAAACTAGAAGACACTTACTCCTTGGAAGGAAAGTTATGACCAACCTAGACAGCATATTAAAAACCAGACGTTACTTTGCCAACAAAGGTCTGTCTAGTTAAGGCTATGTTTTTTCCAGTGGTCCTGTATGGATGTGAGAGTTGGACTAAAGAGAAAGCTAAGTGCCAAAGAATTGATGCTTTTGAACTATAGTGTTGGAGAAGACTCTTGAGAGTCCCTTGGACTGCAAGGAGATCTAACCAGTCCATCCTAAAGGAGATCAGTCCTGGGTGTTCATTGGTGGGACAGATGTTGAAGCTGAAACTCCAATACTTCGGCCACCTGATGCGAATAACTGACTCATTGCAAAAGACCCTGATGCTGGGAAAGATTGAAGGTGGGAGGAGAAGGGGACAACAGAGGATGAGATGGTTAGATGGTGTCACCAACTCAATGGACATGAGTTTGGGTCAACTCTGGGAGTTGGTAATGGATAGGGAGGTCTGGCGTGCTGCAGTCCATAGGGTCACAAAGAGTCGGACACAACTGAACGACTGAACTGATAGAGTTGGTACTTTAGCTATCAAAATTACCAATGAATATACATACATTTGTATATATATACATACAGAGAGTAATTTTAAACATTCCTTCAAGCTAAGTTCTGCTAGATATTAAGAAAACAATCTCCAGTGTTGTTGTTTTTCTTCTTCAGTGGCTAAGCCATGACTGACTCTTTGTGACCCCATGTACTGTAGCACACCTGGCTCCTCTGTCCTCCGCTATCAACCAGAGTTTGCTCAAATCCATGTCCATCGAGTTGGTGATGTTATATAACCATCTATTCCTTTGCCACCCCTTTTCCTTTTGCCTTCAATATTTCCTAGCATCAGGATCTTTTCCAGTGAGTCTGCTCTTCGCATCTAGTAGCCAAAGTATCAGAGCTTCAGCATCAGTCCTTCCAGTGCATATTCAGGGTTGATTTCCTTTCGGATTGACTGCCTTGATCTTCTTGCTGTCCAAAGGACTCGAGAGTCTTTTCCAGCACAATTCAAAAGCATCAGTTCTTCGGTACTCAGCCTTCTTAATGAACCGACTCTCACATCAGTACATAGATAGGGACCTTTGTTGGCAAAATGATGTCTCTTTTTAATATGCTTCCTAGGTTTGTCATAGCTTTCCTTCCAAGGTGCAAGTATCTTTTAATTTCATGGCTGCAGTCACCATCCAGTGATTTGGATATCAATGTTCCCTTGATAACTCTGATTTTCTTGAAGAGATCTCTAGTCTTGCCTATTCTATTCTCTTCCTCCACTTCTTTGCATTGTTCACTTAAGAAGGCCTTCTTATTTCTCCTTGCTAGTCTCTGGAACTCTGCTTTCAGTTAGGTATATCTTTCCCTTTCTCCCTTGCTTTTCACTTCTTTCCTGAGCTATTTGTAAAGCCTCTTCAGACAACCACTTTGCCTTCTTGCATATTTTTCCTTTGGGATGGTTTTGGTCACTGCCTACTAACTACACAATATTATAAACATCCATCCATAGTTCTTCAGGCACTCTATTCCAGATCTAATCCCTTGAATCTATCTATCACCTCTACCGTATAATCATAAGGGATTTGATTTTGGTCATACCTGAATTGCCTACTTTTGTTAATAGGCAGTGTTTTTCCCTGCTTTCTTCAATTTAAGCCTGGATTTTGCAATAAGGAACTCATCATTTAAGCCACAGTCGGCTCCAGGTTTTATTTTTGCTGATTGTATAGAGCTTCTCCATCTTCAGTTGCAAAGAACATAATCAATCTGATTTCAGTATTGACCATCTGGTGATGTCCATGTGCAGAGTGGCTCTTGGAAAAGGGTGTTTGCTAAGACTAGTGAATATTCCTGACATAATTCTGTGAGACTCTGCCCTGCTTAACTTTGTACTCTAAGGCCAAACTTGTCTATTATTCCAGGTATCTTTTGACTTTGTACTTTTTCATTCCAATCCCTTGTGATGAAAACGACATCATTTGTTGTTGTTAATCCTAGATGGTCTTGCAAGTCTTCATAGAACTGATCATCTTCAGCTTCTTCAGCATCAATGGTTGGGGCATAGACTTGGATTACTGTTATATTGAATAGTTTGCCTCAGAAATGAACCGAGATCATTCTGTCATTTTTGAGATTGCACCCAAATACTGCATTTTGGACTCTTTTGTTGACTATGAAGGCTACTCCATTTCTTCTAAGGGATTCTTGCCCACAGCAGTAGATATAATAGTCATCTGAATTAAACTCGTCCATTCCTGTCCACTTTAGTTCACTGATTCCTAAGATGTTGATGTCCACTCTTGACATCTTCTGCTTGACCACATTCAATTTAACCTTGATTCATGGACCTAATATTCCAGGTCGCTATGCAATACTGTCCTTCACAGCACTGGGCTTTACTATCACCACCAGACACACAGACAACTGAGCGCTGTTTCCACTTTGGCCCAGCCACTTGATTCTTTCTGGAGCTATTAATAATTGCCCTCCACTCTTCCCCAGTAGCATACTGGACAACTTCCAACCTGGGGGCTGATCTTCCAGCATCATAATGTTTTGCACTTTCATACTGTCCGTGAGGTTTTCCAGGCAACAGTACTGAAGCAGGTTGCAAGTTCTTCCTCCAGTGGACCACGTTTTGTCAGAACTCTTCACTATATGACACATCTGTCCCCATCTGCCTTGGGTAGCCCTGCATCGCCTGGCTCATAGCTTCATTGAATTATGCAAGCCCCTCTGACACGATGAGGCTGTGATGCATGAAGGAGAAATTTCCACTGCGTAGGGTCAAATCCTCAGGGCTAACCTGGCCTCCAAGTGGACTCATTGGAGAAACCATGAGATAGAAGAGGGCCTCTGAAATGATGCTAGGAGACATCCAAATACTTCACTGCCATTTACTAGTATGGGTCTAGAGTGTCCAGTGGCCAATACATTTTGACTAAGTCAGATTTTAAAATCAAACTCCCTGTAGCCCACATTATACCTCTATGTCTGCTGGTGAATTTTAAGGTGCTACAGAATTTCATCTACTAGTCACAAAATCTAGGTGATCCCAGTATACCTGAGCCTATAATACAGCTTCTCAAGAACTTTCTATTTCAGTAAACAAAAAGCTAGGCATCTTGTTATTTCAATTCCATTCCACAAACATTGAGTACCTACTATGTGCTAGGCATCGTGTCAAGTGTTGGACAATATAGGGACAAATCAAGAGAGTGGCACTCTCTACATAGGACAAACCTATAAACAAATAACTACAATACGACAGCACCCAGTCATGTGCAAGGGTGGAAGTAAATTGAGGTTCAAATTATGTGAGAAGAGGACATTTAAGGAGGAGACATCTGAACTAGTTTCTCAAAGATGGAATTAAGCTTGTTGGGAAGAAGGAAAGTGTGGGATGAAGAATGAAGACAACATTTCAGAAAGAGGAAGCTTCAGGGAGTCTGAGCAGTGGACAGGGGACTTAGTTGCATGGTCAGGGAGAGTGGAGTAAGGATGGAGAAACTGCTTTCAGGAAATATTGAGGGACTCTAATGCTGTGATCTACTGAAGGGTTTAAAGAGAAGAAACATAATGACACTTTACTTTAAGAATGACTATTTTAGGGAGCATGTGGATTACTAGGGAGGCACAATGGAAGATAGAAACCAGTTAAAAAGGCCATTGTCTATTTTATAAGTAGCAGTGTACATGTGTCAATGCCAATGTCCCTTATTTATCCCTCCCCGCCTTACCCCCTGGTTACCGTAAGTTTGTTTTCTACATCTGTTACTCTACTTCTGTATGTAAGTACATTTGCACCCTTTTTTTTAGATTCCACATATAAGTGATATCATGTTTGTCTTTCTGTGTCTGACTTACTTCACTCAGTGTGACAGTCTCTAGGTCACCCATGTTGCTGCAAATGGTATTGTTCTTTTTTTTATGGCTGAGTAATAATCCATTGTATATATGTACCACATCTTTTCCATCCATTCCTCCGTTGATGAACATTTGGGTGTGTTCATGTTCTGACTATTGTAAGTCCTGCTGCAGTGAGTGCTGGTTGCTTGTGTCTTTTGGAATTATGGTTTTCTTTGGGTATATGTATAGGATTGGGATTGCTGGGTCATATGGTACTTCTATTTTTAGCTTTTTTAAGGAACCTCTATAGTGTTATGGAACAGTAAGGAATCTCCATAGTGGCTATACCGACTTACATTTCCACCAATAGTGTATGAAGGTTCCCTTTATTCCACAACCTCTCCAGCATTTAGTTTTTGTAGATTTTTTGATGATGGTCATTCTGACAGGTGTGAGGTGATACCTCAATGTAGTTTTGACTTGCATTTCAACAATTAGTGATGTTGAGCATTTCAAGTGCTTCTTGGCCATCTGTATGTCTTCTTTGGAGGAATGTCTATTTAGTCTTCTACCCATTTTCTGACTGTTGTATATTTTCTCCCATTCTGAGGGTTGTCTTTTTGTTTTGTTTATGGCTTCCTTTGCTGTGCAAAAGCTTTTAAGTTTAATTAGATCCCATTTATTTTTGTTATTTTCTTTACTCTAGGAAGTGGATCAAAGAAATTTTACTGTAATTTATGTCAAAGAATGACCTACCTGTTTTCCTCTAAGAGTTTTATAGTGTCCAGTCTTATATTCAGGTCTCTAATCCATTTTGAATTACTGTGTAGCACTGGAAACTATATTCAATACTCTGTAATGGCCTATATGGTAGAAGAATCTAAAAAACAGTAGCTATATGTATCACTGATTCATTTTTCTGTACACCTGAAATTCACACAACATTGTAAACCAACTATATACCAATAAAAATTAAATAAAGTCCCAAACTCCACTACTATTAGCAGGGTAACCTCCAGCATCTTGCTTGCCCTTTCTGGGCCTTTCCTTCTTATCTGTAAAATGGGCAAATAATAGGACCCACATCATAGGGTTGATGGAGGATTAATTAAATTGGCAAAAAGCTTCAAACAAACAAACTAAATAAAAAGACTGTCACAGTCCTGGTGAAAGAACACAAAGAATGAATTAAGGAAGGGGCAAAGGGACTGGGGAGGAAAGAATGGATTCAGAAAGTGATTTGAAGGGACAAGGGACAGGGGAGAAGAGTGGACTGTACCTGGAAAGGAGGGTGCAAGACAAAACCATCTTGCTTCTGGCCTGGGGACCTGTGTATGGAGCAGGGATAAAGGAGGCAGACAAGATTAAAGGGCTGAAAGGATAATGATGAGCTGATTTGCCTGACCTTACAAAGAATCCAGGTGGTACTGTATGATTCTATACAACTAAAATGCTCAAAGTTCTCCAGTTATTTCCATGAAAAGAGTGATTACTTTTCTCTAAAGTTTTGAAATACAAAGTAACAACAATAAAACCCTCATTAATTTCATTTCTTTTAGATCACAGTACTAAGAATGGAACATGGATACTGATAAAGAGGATAAAACAACACCCATTCCCATTTTGGTTAACTAAAAGCTCAAGGAGAGCATGTATGGAAGGGAAAACAATGTGTGGCAATAATTCTGTTTATCATGTAAAGGGCTGTCTGAATCAGTAAGATAAATCAATATAAAAGCCTTACATTATATCCTTTTATTTAAAAATATATCCTTTTCATGCACTATCTCCAGAACTCAATCCATCAAATAAAGTGACACTTTTCCATTTGAAGTAATTTCACATGAGTCTCCTTATAGGAACTGTATATAAAATTCCAAGAAACAATATAGTATCTTTTGTAATGAAAAGATACTAGAAATTAATTGTATTGAGTAGTAAGTAATTATATTTTTGTAATGCAATTTATTTGTAAATTAATCGTGGTTAATCAGGAGTCAGTACTTGGGTCTCACCTCTGAATTCTGTTCATATTTTGCTCATTTCAAGCATCTTGTTGACTTCACCCTGCGACTTGGCTTCCTCCCACCCCTTCCATATAGCAAATCATTTGATTTATATAAGGGAGAAGTCTTTCTGAGCTAGAAGTTATTTTTAGCTATGTATAAAACATTCAAGAAGAGAGAAAAATAGGTTGAAGTTCAGAAAACAATAAAAGGCTTTGCCCATAAACCATAACTTGTCAGGGTTGCAGTGAGGCAAAGCACTGTTTCTGTCCTTGTGGCTCAGTAACTACAGTCTTTTCAATCATTTGGGGGCATATTTGAAGTAATTTATTCAAGTGTTTATAAAGATGTGGGGTTTTATTAACAGGCAATAAAAATAATTATGAGGAAATGTTAGGATATCCTATTTGCATATTCAGTTTTTGCTGTTTGATGTTGATTACCCCCTTGTGTGTGATTGAAAATCTTACTGTTATGTAAGAAGCAGTTCCTACAGTTCCAGATAAGAGGGTTAATTTCAGGCCAGACTGCCTGGGTTCCAAACGCATGTCTGTGCCTCTCTTCGACAAGTTTCTTCTTGTCTATGTGCCCTTTGGCTCTTATTTGCTGCTGCTGCTGCTATATCGCTTCAGTCGTGTCTGACTCTGTGTGACCCCATAGATGGCAGCCCACGAGGCTTCCACGTCCCTGGGATTCTCCAGGCAAGAACACTGGAGTGGGTTGCCATTTCCTTTTCCAATGCATGAAAGTGAAAAGTGAAAGTGAAGTCGCTCAGTCGTGTCCAACTCTAGCGACCCCATGGACTGCAGCCCACCAGGCTCCTCCGTCCACAGGATTTTCCAGGCAAAAGTACTGGAGTGGGGTGCCATTGCCTTCTCCATCTTATTTGCTACATGAGTATAACTCTAGAACTAATTCCATAAGGTTTCTGAGGATCTAATGTGTTACCACACAAATTACTTAGTGCTTGGCATATAGTCAATATGCTTAAATTATTATTAATACTAAGCATATTCTAAAGGAGATGGAACAAACTCCAAACAATTCTACAGAAAACACAGAAGTGATGCTCATCTTAGAACAAAAAAGGAGGAAAGATCAAAATGGTGGCGCAGGAGAGTGTGGAGCTCATCTCCCCCCAGGAACACATCAAAAATATACCTACCTGTGGAACAATCCCCACTGAAAACAAACTGGAGACTGGCAGAAAGACTCTTGTACTGCCTAGGATATAAGAAAGATCCTCACAGGATCCAGTAGGAAGGGAAGAGAAGCGATCAGGTTGGGACCTGTGCCCCTAGGAGGGGACACAGAGGAAAAGGGAGATTACAAGGACAAATACCTACCCTGGAGTGGGTGGTTCAAGCCACATATTGGGTGCCCTGGCCCTGTGATCCAGGTTGGGAAACAAGCGTGACTAATAGGAGGGCCATAAGGAACCTAAACTCTCCTTGTGAAGAGTGTGCACATGCTTGCTTACTCCTAGGGACAAGGCAAAAGCAGCAGGTTTAAACTGTCTGGGCCTGGGCCAGATTCCCGAGTCTGCCTCAGCATATGCCACAGTCTGAGCCCAGGACCTGCTCTGGCCCCTCTTGCTCAACAGCACAGCTTCACACTAGGAGAAGTGCTGCAGCGGCCAAGGAGAGGGCACAGCTGTGCAGGACAGAGCTGACGCAGAGTGAGAATGCATCTGAACGGGGCAAGGACAGCCATTGCTGGTGCTTGCAAAGGCAGCACATGGGGAGTGGTCCAGGGTTCTGCTTGGGACTGGAACAACCATAGCTCCCACCCCGCACCAAGCACCCCACTTCTCTGGCTCCAGCACTGCTCCCTACTGAGGTGGGCGTGCAGATGCTGGGAGGGGAAACAGCAAACACACAGAGGGGATGGAACCAGCTTGGATCTGACCCTCTGGGCTTCTGTTCCAGTAACTTGGGACCTGCCTCTGCCCCTGAGAGGTTGGTGCTGGCCACACTGAACAGAGGATAAAGCCCAGCTCACATTTGGTGCTGGCTCTAGCACCTCTACCTCAGCACCACTTCCCACAAAAGTGAAAGCTGCCAGCACTCCCTGAGGGAAGATGCGACTCATGCTCATGTCAGAGCCAACTCTTTGACCAAAGCCACCTGGCACAAACAGATCGTATAGGGATGCTCCTACACACCACTTTAAGACCAGAACAGGTAATTGCTTCACCTAATATCATAGAAACAAAGAAGGTTAAGCAAAATAAGACAGAAAAATTTGTTTCAAATGAAGAGGAAAACCCTGGAAAAGCAAACAATGAGACAAATAATTTGCCAGATAAAGAGTTCAAAGCATTAATAATAAGAATGCTAACTGAATTAGAGGGCATAACAGATGAATGCAGTGAGAATTTGAAGAAGGAACTAGAAACTATAAAAAAGAACCAGTCAGAACTGAGGAATACAGTAACTAAAATGAAAAACACACTACAGGGAATTAGCAGCAGACTAAGTGATTGGACTTCCCAGGTGGCGCTAGTGGTAAAGAACCCAACCACCAATACAGGGGACGTAAGAGACCCGGGTTCGATCTCTGGATCGGGAAGATCCTCAGGAGAAGAAAATGGCAACCCACTCCAGTATTGTTGCCTGGAGAATCCCACAGACAGAGGAACCTGGCAGGCTACAGTCCATGGAGTTGCAGAGAGTCAGACATGTCTGGAGTGACTTAGCATGCACACAAGTGCTGCAGAAGAACACATAAGTGATCTAGAAGATGACATAATGGAAGTCATTCAATCAGAACAGCAAAAAGAAAATAAATTTCCAAAATGGCAGTTCAACAGACCTTTGAGACAACATTAAGTGTACCATCATTCGCATTATAGGAGGCCCAGAAGGAGAGGAGCAAGAGAAAAGGATGAAACATGCAGCTGAGGAAACTGTGGCCGAACATTTCTTGAACTTGAAGAAGGAAACAGATATTTAAGTACAGATGAACCCGAACAGACCCACACCAGACATGTCATAATTAAAAAGGCAAAAGTTAAAGCAGGAGAAAAAACAGAAAATCGTATATAAAAAGGAACCTCCAGAAGGTTATCAGCTTATTTTCCTGCAGAAACTTGCGGGCCATAAGGGTGTGGTGTGATATATTTAAAGTGCTGAAAGGGAAAGCTTCCAACCGAGGATACACTATTAAACAGGATTATAATTTAGAATTGAAGAAGTGGTAAAGAACTTCTCAGAAAGCAAGAACCAAGGGGTTCATCCACACTAAACCTTACCTAAAAGACATGTGAAAGGGTCAGTGGAAAAGACTACAACAATAAGTAAGAATCTAAAGGAAAAGAAAAATCAAACTAGTAAAGGCAAATATATAGTAAAGGTTGTGGATCAAGCACTTAAATAAGCTAGTACAAGGATTAAAAGAAAAACATTTTAAATCAAATATAACCATAACACTGAAGAGAGACAAAGATGTATAATATGACATGAAATACACAGCATGTTAAGAAGTGTTAAAAAAAAAAAGGTATTTTACAATGGTTTTGAACTTAAATGATCACTGGTTTAAAACAAGTTAGATATAGTTATAGGTCAATATATATGGATCCCATGATTATCACAAACCAACCTATAATATACACACAAACGAGAGAGAAAGAACACCAATATACCAGTAAAGAAAATCATCAAATCACAAAATCGTGTTAGTTGCTCAGTCGTGTCTGACTCTGCAACCCCATGGATGGTATGTAGCCCACCAGGCTCCCCTGTCCATGGGATTTCCCAGGCAAGAATACTGGAGTGGGTTGCCATTTCTTTCTCCAGGGGCTCTTCCCGACCCAGGGATAGAACCCTGGGTCTCCTGCACTGCAGGCAGATTCTTTACCATCTGAGCCACTAGGGAAGCCCTTCAAATCAAGAGAGAAGAAACTGAAAGAAAAGAGAAGAACAGAGAACTACAAAAACAATCGAAAAGTAGTGACAGAGACAAAATAGCATGGTAGAAGGACTTGAAGTCACTCCCTTCTAAGAAAACCACCAAAATTACAACCAACTGCTAAATAACCATTGAAAATAAACAAACCTCAAACCTACCAAAAAAAAGATACTCTACATCCAAAGACAAAGAAGCTATGAGCCACTAGGAGGGGATCAATCATGATAAAAATCAATCATCATACCCACTGGGTAGGTGACTGACAAACTGGAAAATAATTACATCACAGTTCTCCCACAGTAGCTGAGAGTTCTGAGACCCATGTCAAGCTCCCCAGTCTGGGGGTCTGGCAATGTGAGGAGGAGACCCCAGAGAATCTGGCTTTGAAGGCCAGTGGGATTTGATCAAAGGAATTTCACAGAACTGGGGGAAACAGAAACTCCACTATTGGAGGGCTCACACAAGGTCTCAAGTGTAGTCGGACCCGTAGGAAAAAAAAACAAACGAACAAAAAACTGTCTTTACAAGAGACTGGACCAGTCCTAGCTGCTACTACTGGAGGCTCTCCTGCAGAGGCAGGGTCGGCTCTGGCTCACCGCAGGGTCAAAGATACAGGCAGTGGTACTAATGGGAAGTACTCACTGCTGTGAGCTCTCCTGGAGGTCACCGTTTTCTCACCAGGACCCTGCCCCACCCAATAGCTTGAAGGCTCCAGTGCTGGGACACCTCAGCCAAACGGAAACTGCTGACATGGTGGGAACAGTCCCACCCATTAGCAGACAGGCTGCAGAGTCTTTCTGAGCACACAGCTTGTCCCCTAAATACATCCCTCAACACAGCCCAGAACACCAGAGAGATAAGACCCTAACCATAACCCACAAGTGGAGAGGAACCAGTCACACCCAGCAGGAAGCCTGCACAAGCCTCTTCGCTTCGTACACCAAGGGGGCAGAGAGCAGAAGCAACAAGAATGACAACCTACAGCCTGCAGAACAGAAACTATAGTCACAGAAAGTCAGACAAAGTGAGACAGCACAGGAGTATGTCCCAGATGGAGAAATAAGATAAAATTCCAGAAGAACAATGAAGTGAAGTGGCAATCTATCTGAAAAAGAATACACAGAAATGATCGGAAAGATGATGCAAGGTCTCAGAAAAGTGGAGGCACAGATGGGGAAGACATAAGAAATGTTTAACAAAGACCTAGAAGAACTAAAGAACAAGCAATCAGGGATGAACAAAACAATAACGGAAAGGAAGCATACACTAGAAAGAATCAATAGCAGAATACCGAGGCAAAACAACTCACAGTGAGCTGGAAGACGGAATGGTGGAAACAACTGAAGCAGAGCAGAATAAAGAAAACAAATGAAACTAAATGTGACAGTCTCAGAGACCTCTGGGATGACATTAAATGCAGCAACATTTGAATTATAGGGGTTCCAGAAGAAGAAGAGAAAGGGCCAGAGAAAATATCTGAAGCAATTCTAGTCAAGAACTTCACTAACATGGGAAAGGAAATAGTCAAACAAGTTCAGAAAGTGCAGAGAGTCCCATACAGGATATACCCAAGGAGAAACATATTAATCAAACTAAACAAACAAAAAAGTAGCAAGAGAAAATCCACAAAAAAAGCCCTACAAGGAACCCCCTTAAGGTTAGCAGCTGATTTTTCTGCAGAAACTCAGCAGGTGAGAATGGAGTGGCAGGACATATTTAAAGTGATAAAAGGAAAATGCATACAACTGAGATTACTCCACCCAGCAAGGATCTCATTCATATTTGATGGGGGCGGGGGGGAGGAGGTGCGTGGAGGGAGAAGCTTTACAGACAAACACAAGTTTAGAAAACGAAGCACCACTGAACCAGCTTTACAACAAATGCTGAAGGAACTTCTCCAGGCAGAAAACAGAAAAGAAAAAGAACTACATTAAACAACCCCAAACAATGAAGCACATGACCACAGGAAGATCCATATTGATAATTATCTTAAATGTAAATAGATTAAATGCTTCAACCAAAAGACACAGACCAGTTGAATGGATACAAAAACAAGATCCATATATATATACCATCTACAAGAGACCCTGGTGCTACAAGAGACTGGTAGCTTAGCTGGTAAAGAATCCCCCTGCAATACAGGAGACCCCGGTTTGATTCCTGGGTCAGGAAGACTCCC
>NW_011494835.1:11420850-11421060 GCF_000754665.1 Bison bison bison | reverse complement strand
CAAACAATGAAGAACATGATCACAGGAAGATCCATATTGATAATTATCTTAATTGTAAATAGATTAAATGCTTCAACCAAAAGACACAGACCAGTTGAATGGATACAAAAACAAGATCCATATATACATACCATCTACAAGAGACCCTGGTGCTACAGTGCTACAATAGTCCCTGGTACTACAAGAGACTGGTAGCTTAGCTGGGAAAGA
>NW_011494835.1:11409990-11420750 GCF_000754665.1 Bison bison bison | reverse complement strand
ATGAACTGGTAGCTTAGCTGGTAAAGAATCCCCCTGCAATACAGGAGACCCCGGTTTGATTCCTGGGTCAGGAAGATCCCCTGGAGAAGGGATAGGCTACCCAGTCCAGTGTTCCTGGGTTTCCCTGGTGGCTCAGCTGGTAAAGAATCCGCCCACAGTACAGGAGACCCGGGTTCAATCCATGGCTTGGGAAAGGCTACCCACTCCAGTATTTTGGCCTGAAGAATTTCATGGACTGAAAAGAGCCACACATGACTGAGCGACTGAACTGAACTGATTAAAAAGAAAGAAATAATGCCATCTAAAGCCACATGGATGGACCTGGAGATTATCAGAGTAAGTGAAAAGTCAGAGTAAGATAAATATCATAGTATGGCTTATATATATAAAAAATGATACAAATGAACTTATTTACAAAACAGAAATAGACTCACAGACTTAGAGAATGAACTTATGGTTACCGGAGGGAAGGGGAGGGGGAGGGGGAGGGATAGATTGGGAGTTTGGAACTGACTTGTGCATACTGGTATATTTAAAATAGATAACCAACAAGGACCTACTGTACAGTACTGGGAACTCTGCTCAATATGTTGTAGTAACCTAAATGGGAAAATAAATTTGAAATAGAATAAGTACATTTAATATATATATATAACAATCACTTTGCTGTACTCCTGAAGCTAACACAACATTGTTAATCAACTGTGCATGCCTGCATGGTAAGTCACTTTAGTCATGTCCAACTCTTTGCGACCCTATGGACCATAGCCTACCAGACTCCTCTGTCTGTGGGATTCTCCAGGCAAGAATACTGGAGTGGGTTGCCATGGCCTCTCCAAAGGGTCCCCGCACCCAGGGATCGAACCCACATCTCTTACATCTCCTGCATTGGCAGGCGGGTTCTTCACCACTAGTGCTACCTGGGAAACCCTAATCAACTATACTCCAATATCAAAAAGTTGAACACTGGAGCGGGTTGCCATTTCCTTCTCCAAGGCATGAAAGTGAAAAGTGAAAGTGAAGTCACTCAGTCGTGTCCGACCCTCAGCGACCCCATGGACTGCAGCCTACCAGGCACCTCCGTCCATGGGATTTTCCAGACAAGAGTACTGGAGTGGGGTGCCACTGCCTTCTCCAAATATTAAAAACCCAGTATGGGAATGGCAGAAAAACAGACAAATGGATAAAATGGAACAGAATAAAGAAAATAAATGGACAAACCTATGGTTAATTAATCTATGGCAAGAATATACAATAGAGTACAGATAATATCTTCAGTAAGTGCTGCTAGGAAAAAGGGAGAAGGAAATGGCAACCCACTCCAGTATTCTTGCCTGGAGAATCCTGTGGACAGAGGAACCTGGTGGGCTGCTGTCTATGGGGTTGCACAGAGTTGGACATGACTGAAGTGACTTAGCACCAGCAGCTAGGAAAAATGGACAGCTACATGTAAAAAACTGAAATTGGAAAATTTTCTTAAGCTACACAGAAAAAAACACTCAAAATGGATTAAAGACCAAAATGTAAGACTGGAAACCATAAAACACAAGAAGAAAACAGGCAGAACACTGTGATATTAAACACAGCACTATTTTTTTGGATCTGTCTCCCAAGGCAAAGGCAAGAAAACAAAACAAAACAAAACCCCAAAATTAACAAATGGGGCAAGTAGAGGCTCAACCTGGAGTTGGAGAGGACACCCCGTAGACTCTAATGCAAGTCATAACTGTTGGGGGACGTAATCAAGAGGACAGGGCAGCAGCTTGACCTGTGAGTGGGACCTGGGCAATTAAAGGTCCTTCACAGCCTCCCCTGTCCTTAGAATGTATACTCTGCTTGCCTTTCTTGCACTAGAAGCTGCCCAAGGATGCAGTTTTGAGATAATAATGTGATGTTGAGACCATCTTGATGGTACGCGTGACAGAATCCATATTTGGGCCTCCATATTTGTTTTGTTTTCTAAAGTATTTATTAAAGATGAAAAGGACTACCATAATATTTAATTGGGTTATGTGAAATCTTCATCATTTTCTTATAAAATTGGGGACATAAATTCTAATCCAACAAACTGCAGAGGAAAGATAAATGACAATCAAGGTGAATACTAAGAAATACCAAAAGCAGATAAAAAAATGAGCATAATTTTAGGCCTCTAAATTAATTCTTAAAGATGCTGGCAAGCAGATGCAGAAATCTATCCCTTCTGTGGTCATCCAAGACAAGTTTTGTACGTAAGTTTCCCTGCTTATTAAACTTGCCACCCACCAATCTGGAGTGGTCTGCCTCCTCCTCAGGTCTCTGACCTCCCTCTATGAGGGCCAGTTTCTGATTTCATCCAGGAAGCTCCCCAGGAAGTTGCAAACTAACAGTGACCTGGTTTAAGGAGAGTTCAAAAGCAGAGTGTTTTCCCTCTGCTGAAACTTTGAGGACAGAGACGGGGGTGAAAGGGAGGCAGCATGTCGGCCATGAGTGAAAAGGTCATGACAGGTGGCCATGTTGGAGGCATTTCAGACACCTAGCTGGGTATATTATGGACATAACCTCTATTCCTCATGAGAGAATTGATGTTCATACATAAGAACCGCCACAGGCTTACAAAGCTTGTGGAGTGAGCATAGATCTGAATAACAACTGCCTTGAGTTCTGGGCCTTTTTTCATCTACTAAGCAAAGAACTGGGAGGAGGCAACTATAGTGCCACAGACTTGTGAGCTCCAGATCACGTGTTGGTGGCTGGAAGAAGCTGAGACACTGAAGAACACCTTAGCTACTCCAGGACATGGACTTGGGCTAGCTCTGGCTGATGTCCTCCAGAAGGCAGTGAGATCCGTCAGAAAGAGACAGAGGATCCTCTGTTACCACCCACACTCTGTCCTGTCTGAAAGGACCAACTTGGATTTACTTTCAGAGCTAACACTAGGACTAGGTGTACTTTGATTTCAAGGGCATCAGGAAAACCTCCTTCCTCCCCAAAACTGGCCCTCAAATTTTTGGCAGTGACTTAAAATGTATTTAAGTATGGATGGTTTCTAATTCCACATTAGACGGTCCTCTTCACGTGCAAATGACCTGAAGAAATAACATCTTAAACTAAATCATATGAAGTATTATAAAACAAGGCATATAAATGTTTTAGGGAAAACTCTTTCAATTTAGATAGTTTGAAGGTGTAAGGATTTCAAACTGTGATTCAAGTACCCAGCAGCATACAAACTTTTCTAAAGGGCACCTACATGAACAAGTAGTATTTATGGAATTAAATATTCATATCTTGAACACCCATATGCATCTTAAAAAGAACTTGCCTTGAGAATTTGTCCTCTACTTTTCAAAATAAAGGCCTCTCTTTATCCCAATCTTATCATGGTACACTGTGAGGAGGTAAGAAACCCAAGGGTACCAAGCAAGTAAGTTATTAGAAATCTAAGTGTGGAAGTTGACAGAGTAAGATACTTTAATTATTTTCCACTTGAAAATCACCGGTTTACAATTATTTGTTTTCATCAAAATTGATGGAGGAGCTAATATGCCAGCCAAGAAGACCTTACCAAAAGACACTTTAGTTTCAAGTTGATGATAGAACACTATGATTTTTGGTGTATAATTCAGAAAATGTATAGAGTTGGGGGATGTTGTTCAATATAACTCCATGTGTTCCTATTTACTTATTTATGGATGAGAAGCAGCTCAGTATTTGAATCTATTATAGATGACAGAAATAAAATTGATGTTATCCAGTCTCATTTCAGTGAAAGTAACATTCAAACATAGCTAAATGAGCTAACTGGGGAGGATGACAACATCATTTCTCCTGTTTAAAAACGTAACTCTAATAAAAACTCAGTCTCTATATTAAATAATTATTTACCAACAACTGCAGGATACTTGGATTCTTTAGACAAATCATTTAATTAGGATGAATGTACTGACAATTTAATCCAAAAGAAATTTAACACATATCTCTATTGTCAAAATATAAAACTTACACACGTATTTTTTATTAGAGAGAGGTATGGAATGGTAACTAAAATTTTTGTGCATCAGGTGTATTATTTCAGGATAAAAAAAAATCCAAGGAGGAAGTGGTGTAGAAATATAAGATAGAAAAAAGATCAATCCAAATATTACCTTCTATTAAAGAAAACTTGTTCTCATTTTATCAATGGATGATTTGGGTTAGGAAATCATTATGGTGTTTGGTGTTTGCATTCCATTGGGTCATCTTAAGACACCTAATCACTTTATTTAAAGATGTCAAATATTTATAATATACCCAGACATAATATCTTTTCCTACTATTTTTTTTTTTTGCCTCATCAAAATAAAAGTTAATTTATCACATAACAGTAAAATCAATTGCTCTCCATCAGGTTAGGGACCCAGGCTCCACCCTTCTCAAGGTTCCTGAAGAACTTTGTCTTCAATAAGTGGATGAGAAAAGATACCATGCAGTTGAATGCAGCTACTCAGTGATGCAAATTGATTTCTTGTGGTGCTGAGTTAAGACATTCATCCCTCTGAGGTATTTCACAGTTGCACAACCATGAGTAGATAAATGGTTGTGTTTTAATCTGCTAAATTTGGGATTGTTTCACAGCAATAGATAACTACATAATGCAATGACTTCTTTTCCTACTATTTAATTTTATGAAGAACATTTCAGATATTAACTTAAAATTGTTGGTGAGCTATATGTAAGCTATCGATTTATCTTTATTTAAATCTTTTAGAAATATGCTAAGAAAAATGTGAAGTTCACTATTTTAGGGTATGGGAGGATAGTGATTCCATCATCAAGAAAGGAAATCTATCAGGGGAGAATGAGAGAGGCTGATAATCAGGAAGACCAAGGAACAGGATAATAGGAGTGGGAGTTGGGGACTAGTGAACAGAACTCTGCATATTTCTCCTGAGTACTTCCATAGTTACACATATTGCTTCACATTTACATAAAGCCAATGAGAGCTTACCAAAAGACACTTTAGTTTCAAGTTCTAAGGACTAGAGTTAAGACCCACCTGTCCCATCCACTAATTGTTTGACTTTAGGCAAATCACTTAATATCATTAAACCTTTTAATCTCTACATATTCATATCTGCCCTGCCTCCTTCATAAAGGTCCCATGAGATGTTAAAAATGATATATGAAAGCACTTTTGATTACTCCTATGGTAACCCACTCCAGTACTCTTGCCTGGAAAATTCCATGGACGGAGGAGCCTGGTAGGCTATAAATAGTCCATGGGGTTGCAAAGAGTTGGACATGACTGAGCGACTTCACTTTCACTTTTATTCCTATGACTTAAAGCTGGTGTTAATATTATGCTGGGAGGGATTGGGGGCAAGAGGAGAAGGGGACGACAGAGGATGAGATGACTGGATGGCATCACTGACTCGATGGACGTGAGTCTGAGTGAACTCCGGGAGCTGGTGATGGACAGGGAGGCCTGGTGTGCTGCGAATTCATGGGGTCGCAAAGAATCGGACACGACTGAGCGACTGAACTGAACTGAATATTATTCTTCTACAGTGTAAATACTTTACTCCAGTTAAAATTTAATATAACTTAACTTTTAGTATCTTTACTAGTTTAAATGACTTTCATAAATTGAGATCTAAGTTTAGTAAACAGGAAAGAATACCACCTAATATAAAATATTTAAAAATAGTTTTAATGGTCACTTTTTTTTTAACCTAACAACTTTCCATCAAATTCTGTCTTAAGGACACCTTCTATTTGTACATATCCAGGTTCAGCTGTGTTAGATCTAACAATACTGTGGTTTGTTATTTTCTTAGGCAACATGATCTATGGAAAAGATGCTGAGCAAAGTGATATAGTTCTATAAAGAACAATCTTCACAATGTGAGATCTTCACATTGCTCAACATTCAATCAAGGGAAGACAAATGAAAACAAAATCATCTTATGCTAACTGAAAAGTGTTATTAGCAAACAGGATTCAGTTTCATCTTCCTCAATCTGTCACTGGATTTGTACTCATTGGCCACTTCCTCCACCTCTTGAGGCTTTTTCAGGTCCTAGGTAATCAACAAACTACTTAATATTCTTGTGATCTTCTTTAATCTCAGCAGATGAAGTATGTGTTTAACAGAACAAATAGGCCAAAAGATATAAAGTCCTCTCAAAGCTCTTCCTTTCTTCTATCAAGTCACCCACAAACATGAACATCTCCTCCATCCCCAAAATAAGCCACCAACAAAACTACCGGTGACAAGCCCATCCCTTCTCATCTATGCTTCTGCATTCTCCTTCCCTTCTTGGCTAAACTGCTTGAAAGAGCAGAATCTTCAGTCCCCAGCTATTCACCTGCCCATCCATTCAGTCTTCAACTTACTGCTGTCTGCATTCACACTCACAGCTCACACTTCACTTTCAGAGGTGACCAAAGACCTCCCCAACTGCCCAGTCCAAGGGCATTTTCTCTCACTCTTTTATGTATTCTTGCCACTTGACTGCTGTTTCTCAAACCTCTTTCACTGGTCCCTTCATTTCATCTAGCATTTTCACAGTCCTCCCCAGGGATCTCTTTCATTTTCTCCCCTTTTAATTTTACAGCAGCGGTTCTCAACTTTGTTGAGACTCCCCACAATCACGGGAAGACTTTCCCATGCCTGGGCCCTACCTGTAGGTCTGATTTAACTGGGCTGACAAAGGACCGAGGCATCTGAGTTTTTAAAGCTCCTCAGGCGATGCTAAAATGAAACCAGGTTTTCAAACAACCAGCCTCAATGTACTGACTGGGTGATTCCTTCTCATGGCCTCTAACTCAAAAATCATTAACTTCAGTCTTAAGTTCTGTTATGTTCCATTCACATTTCCAATTACTTTCTAGATAATTCACATTTCCAATTACTTTCCAGATAATTCTATGTACATACTCAACAAATATGAACAGTTTAAGGTGTTGAATTGACCTCAATATCACCTAACAAAGGTCCTCTCTCTATAAACTTGGTCTTCTTGAATCATTATCCTCCCATCTCTAAACTCAAAGTTTATAATAATTCTCACAGCTCTCTTCAAAACATTCCATTAAGTTACAGATTCTACTAGAACTAAGCAGAACCCTACAATCCCCTCCCCAGTACAAAGCCAAGCAGTTTATGATTAGGGCAACAGAGTCACAGACTCAGTGTCTGATGCACATTCCTGAGTTGTTTTACAGATACTGTAACTGCCACCAGAGGGGAAGGAAAGCCAACTTCATGATGACCAGACTGTAGACACAAGCTGCTCCATCTTGAGCAGTACTGAATCTGTGGCTAGCACAATCCCAAGAACTGACCTTAAGGGAAGGGATTAACATTATTGCACATAATAATCTATATCTTAATGGGCATCAAAATACCTGTAGCCTACTCTGCCCATACATGTAAGAGGACAACTAAAATTGTCAGCAAAGAGATGCTACAGACCCATATTGAATACGGCTCCCTATGTCAGCATGAAAAAGTTACAGGAGATGGATCTTCACCCCTAATTCCATAGAATTCAAATGATGTTTGATGATGTTCGACGGTGGGGAACTGAAAGCAGGTCTTTTGCCTCTTTCCTGTTTGCCCATTTCTGTTCCCTTCTAACCTTAAAAGAACTTAATTATAGGAATGAGATCACTAAGAAATTGAAACTAACCCTTGACTTATGCTCTCCTGAATGCATAACATGCTCTATCTAGCCCCTTGATTCTTCTCCTAGACAAAAAGAATGAGGGATTAAGCAGTTAAGAAATGACTAGTTCTCTACCCCTAACAGCTCCCTTAGTAATTCTGCAGGCAGATCCTTGGGGCAAGAGAACATCTGAAAAGAGCCAGCCAGTCTGCATGCAATGGAGAATGATGCAGAAACCAAACTCCCGCCTCAATGATTCACTGAGATTCTTCTCCATAATTCCTTTAAAAACTGTCATGGCTGAGCAGAATCTTCAGAGTTTGTTTCTGGACACAAGTTCTTCTTCTCAGTATGCCAGCTTTTCTAATTTCAGTATCTTTCCTTTCTACTGACACTTGCCTCTTGAATTACTGGCTTATGATCGGTAAGCAGCTAAACCTGGATTTGGCAACACTATTCAAATATTTCTCAAACCTGGCTCTCTTCCCTAGCCCCACTCTTCTTAAGTAGTGTGATACCATTTTAATTTCAACAGAATTCTCTCTAAAAAGTAAATCTTAAAAAAAATCAGTAAAAATGTTCTTCATGTGTCCCTGTATCCAGTTTAAGAATTCAAATTGCACGGTGTGCCATATGAAAGCTTTTGCAAGCTGCCCCTGATTCCTCCTCTAACTTTGAGATACGCTGGGATCTGGGATCCTTTACTGGAATACCTGCACCTGAACAAATGTCTCTCTAAGCAACAGAAATACAAAGAAACAGGGACTAAAAATAACTGTGTACATGCCTGTTCCTCCTCCTAAGTCACTTCAGTCGTGTCCGACTCTGTGCGACCCCACAGACAGCAGCCCACCAGGCTCCCCCATCCCTGGGATTCTCCAGGCAAGAACACTGGAGTGGGTTGCCATTTCCTTCTCCAATGCATGAAAGTGAAAAGTGAAAGTGAAGTCGCTCAGCCGTGTCATGCCTGAGCTGCAGCAAATTATGAACAATAAGATACAAAAAGGCTAATAACCAAGTGCCATTTCTGAGGTACTAGGAGCAAAAGCAGAGTACTGTGCATGCATGATCTCTGCACACAGCACCACCAAGGGAGTGGGCAGACCCTCAAGGCCACCCTTCCGGCAGGACCTACTGATCTGCCTTCACCCTCATGCCACTTAAGGAAGCAGGCCACCTATTTCTTGTTTTCACTTCCTCTTGCTACAGGCCAAGCCCCATAAAGCCTTGTCTGAATTCCTCATCTGCTTCTTACCAATTTCTATTGATTAAGGAGTCCAAGGACCCTGGATGGTAATAGCTTTACCTTGGAAACTTAATCCTACTCTCTGGGCACACCGAACTTCCTAATGTTTCCTCAGCTTTTGCCTCTGATGTGATCATCAGAACACAGCCACCTCATACCTTTGTACTGTCTGTGCACTCTACCCAGAATGCCTTTCTCCTCCTTTTCTGCTGAGATAATTCCATTCCTTCCTGAATGTTCACCTCAGAAGATGCTTCCTTTTTAAAGCCTTCCTAGTCTCTCATAAGCAAAATCAGCATTTTCCTTTTATGCGCAGCTCTGGCACTCTTTTCAAACCATTTATCACTGTACTGTAATAATTTATGTAGAGTTTGTGGATACCAACCACAAAAGTTCTTGAGTCTTACTTTGCATATATATATTTAAAATATATATTTATAATATATATCTTGTATATATATCAATATATATAATACATACAATATGATTCATTTTGAATACATTTTGTAGGCACCCTATCAAGCATAATGGGCTTCCCTTATGGCACAGCTGGTAAAGAATCTGTCTGCAATGCAGGAGACCTGGGTTCAATCCCTAAATTGGGAAGATCCCCTGGAGAAGGGAAAGGCTACCCACTCCAGTATTCTGGCCTGGAGAATTCCATGGACTGTATAGTCCATGGAGGTCACAAAGAGTTGGACACGACTGAGCCACTTTCATTTCATTTATCAAGCATAATGTCCTAGCAGAGATGTTAAAAAATATATTGATCATTTATTCAATTAATATTTGTTGAACATCTACTATGTGGTCTCACTATTCCTGGTACCTGGGATTCATCAATAAACCATATAAAGTCTGTTAAAAGTGATTTTTCAAGAGAAAAGAAAATAACATATAAATAAATTAACATATTGGATAATTCCAGTGGTGCTAAAGTCTAGAAAAAGTAAGTCAGCATTATACAGTGCTTTAGATCAGGTCAGAAAACACTTTCTGTACAGGACTACATATTTAATATTTTAGGCTTTAGGGGCCATATGGTCCCTCAACAAAAACCACAGACAATACATAAATGAATGAGCAGGGCTGTGTTCCACTAAAACTTCATTTACACAGGCAGGAGGTGGGTCATATTTGGCCTGTACAATATAGTTGGCTGAGCCTTGCTTTAGATAACAGACACGGCTTCTCTTAAGAAGTAACTACACACTAGGACATGAATACCTAGGAAGAGCCAACCCTGAGCCAGAATGTTCCAGGTACAGAGAAGAGCACTTGCAAAAGCTGTTGTTTGAAACACAGAAGTAAAGCCATCACGATGAAGTGTGGTGAAAGAAAGCAGGGATGAATATATGAACAGAGACATGAATGAGTGAGCTTTATCCATATGAAAAAACTATTACCATAAGCAGTAAGGTTTTGAAAATAACCTCAATTGAGACATGCTGCTACATTTAAAGATAAGAAACAGACATGATTGCACAGGAAAATAAAAGTCAGTAAGATCTACCCAAAACTAGTTCACTCTATGAATATCTATGCACCAAGCACTACTGCAGTGCTAGAAATAAGGCAAATTGTTGAATAATTATGACTGCTGAAGTTTCACACAATTACAATGTTGGATTCCATTGAGTCTTAGTAATACATACATTTTTTGACCCTAGAAGCTGAAAGATTCATATGACTTCTAAGTACTGAAAGTGTGAAAGTGTTAGTTGCTCTGTTGGGCCAGACTCTTTGTGACCTCATGGACTGTAGCCCACCAGGCTCCTCTGTCCATGGAATTCTCCAGGCAAGAATACTAGAGTGGGCAGCCATTCCCTTCTCCAGGAGATATTCCTGACCCAGGGATTGAATCCAGGTTTCCTGCATTGTAG
>NW_011494835.1:11409652-11409890 GCF_000754665.1 Bison bison bison | reverse complement strand
AGAAAAACACCAATACAGTATACTAACGCATATATATGGAATTTAGAAAGATGGTAACAATAACCCTGTGTACGAGACAGCAAAAGAGACCTTGATGTATAGATCAGTCTTGTGGACTCTGTGGGAGAGGGAGAGGATGGGGAGATTTGGGAGAATGGCATTGAAACATGTATAATATTATGTATGAAACAAGTCGCCAGTCCAGGTTCGATGCACAATACTGGATGCTTGGGGCTGG
>NW_011494835.1:11408853-11409552 GCF_000754665.1 Bison bison bison | reverse complement strand
ATGGACTGTAGCCCACCAGGCTCCTCTGTCCATGGAATTCTCCAGGCAAGAATACTAGAGTGGGCAGCCATTCCCTTCTCCAGGAGATATTCCTGACCCAGGGATTGAATCCAGGTTTCCTGCATTGTAGACAGATTCTTAACTGTCTGAGTCAACAGGGAAGTAAGTTCTATTTATCATAAACTATCACAAAAGTAAGAGCAGTACTATGATAGATAAAAATGACCTATAGTATATACCACAGAGAAGGTGATGACACCCCACTCCAGTACTCTTGCCTGGAACATCCCATGGACAGAGGAGCCTGGTGGGTTGCAGTCCATGGGGTCTCGAAGAGTTGGACATGACTGAGCAACTTCACTTTCACGCATTGGAGAAGGAAATGGTAACCCACTCCAGTGTTCTCGCCTGGAGAATCCCAGGGATGGGGTTGCACAGAGTCAGACACGACTGAAGTGACCTAGCAGCAGCAGCAGCATATACCAATTAATTTAATTTTAGAATTACTCAGCCATTAAAAAGAATACATTTGAATCAGTTCTAATGAGATGGAGTTAGTATTACTCAGCCATTAAAAAGAATACGTTTGAATCAGTTCTAATGAGATGGATGAAACTGGAGCCTATTATACAGAGTGAAGTAAGCCAGAAAGAAAAACACCAATACAGTATACTAACGTATATATATGGAATTTAGAAA
>NW_011494835.1:11404211-11408753 GCF_000754665.1 Bison bison bison | reverse complement strand
GAGATTTGGGAGAATGGCATTGAAACATGTATAATATTATGTATGAAACAAGTCGCCAGTCCAGGTTCGATGCACAATACTGGATGCTTGGGGCTGGTGCACTGGGACGACCCAGAGGGAGGGTAGGGGAGGGAGGAGGGAGGAGGGTTCAGGATGGGGAACACAGGTATACCTGTGGCGGATTCATTTCGATATTTGGCAAAAACTAATACAATATTGTAAAGTTTAAAAATAAAATAAAATTTAAAAAAATATTGAAAAAAAGATACAAAAAATACATTTTGGAAAAGTTCTTGAACATTAAATATTTAAAAATCATTGAGATATTCTTTATTAATGGATCTTAAGTGGAGTTTAACTTCTCTTTTACATTCTAAAATTCTAACCATTTTAAGACTTGTGTATAAATAGTAACATACAACTCAGGTAAATATGAGTACCCTACTTTTGGAAAATCAGTGAGATGACTTAACCCCATGGATTATACAGCCTGCCAGGTTCCTCTGTTCTTGGATTTCCCAGGCAAGAATACTGGAATGAGTTTCCATTTCCTTCTCTAGGGGATCTTCCTGACCCAGGAATCAAACCCACGTCTCCTACATTAGCAGGCAGATTCTTTGCCACTGAGCCACCCAAGAAGCCCTCAAGGAGATAATTATACTAAAACAAAGAACTTTTCCCATAAAATAATTTTTGTCTGGATATTATATGATTAGCTCATGAAAACTGGTCAAATAAGGCTGCATACAATGTGCCATTTTAATGAATTAAATTTCAAAATCATGCAGTCAATACAGCATTTTGCTATAGAACAAAACATGGGCTTTGGACCTGGCCAGACTTGGCTGTGTTTTGGTCCTCCCACTTGCTGAGTCAGCAGTCACGGGTAGGTTGTAAGTTCCTAGAATCACAACCCTCACCTGTACAACAGGAAAGACCATTTCTACCAGGCTTGTGGGAGGATTTAATGAACTATGGAAGGTAAAGCACTTAGAATTAGGAGAGAGTTAGATTAGGCAATTTAATTGCCTCTTCTCTAACTTTACCCCAAACAGAACTACATCCATCTGCACTAATGTATTTTAAATGCTGATGTTTCTGTGTTCCTCAGTGTCTTTATTAAGAAATACATATGACTGAGTGACTGAACAACCATATGCCTATACTCATAATACCAAACAGGGGGGAAAAAAAACAAAAAAACAGAAATCTTTCAGTTTTCCACTACATAGGACTAATGGTGTTGGTTTGTGAGACTTCATTCATAAAACTCTCCTGATTAGGAAGTTTCTCCTTATTTACAACCTCAGTCCCCCCTAGTGTACGTCATGTTTCAAGCCATCCTGTAAGAGGACTGCTTCCCAGCTGTCATGGTAAAATGAGAGACCGTTTAGAAATTCCTCCAACAGGCCTTTCAGTCCTGTTAATGCCTTCAGCCTGGCACATAGTTCTGAAAACCCTAACATGATTTTATTAATGATGAGTGAGTCCCAATTTGATTTTAAGTTTTAGGACTAGAGCATATTGACCCCATATTGTGTTTTCCCAGAAAAGGTGTGTAAAACTGCCATCCCTTTCTGTGTGTGGTGTGATTTAAGGATCAACTTTTTTTTTATGGCTCTTACATGCACGGTTTTATAGTTTTATTGTTACTGATATTTTATAAAATTCAGAACTATTGGCTCTGTAAGTGCTGTCAGGGGAAGAGAAGTTGTGCAGAAAAACATGGAGATCATTTTTCAAGGGCTCAGGCTTGCATAACCTCTTCTGAGCAGTTGCTGGAGCATTCAAGCACCCTCATCTTTCAAAACTCTATTATCTTTTCCCTAAATACTCTATTTTCTCACTTTAATTTTTTATTTACATCACCAGCAAAGACAGGAAAGTAGATTAACATTCCAGATGGGGTAAATAATCCCCATGTTTAATCTTGGCTTCCTACACTCATTTTCTCACCTTTATTCATTTCTCTTTCTAGTGAAATATCATAAAAGCTAGGTTACCTAAGACAGACTTCAAAACTCCCAATGTTAAGAGTACATAAAGTGGGGGACCCATTTACACAACAATTATTTTCTAAAAATTACTTAAGTTACTTTTTTATGGCTTACTACTAAAATTGTTTAAAACCTAACTATGTTCATGTTTTACTATTAAAAAATAAAAGGTAAACCTTTGGGGCAGAATGATATAATAAAAAGTAAAACAACACCTACGTCTACTTCCTTGTTGCCTTATCCCTTCCAACCCCCTGGGCAAAAGGAATATATCCCAGATTATTCATGTATTAGGGGCTTTACAGAAATGCCTTGCACTAGCATTAGTAAACTCAACTACTTCCAAATATATTAAAAGTCTTCTCTCAGTTGTTCCTAAGTGTCACAGTAAGAAGAATCTATAATCTGAAATTCATTCTTCTTTTCTGGCCAACTGTCTATAAAAGAATGATAGTGACAATATAATATTTGGAACCACAATAATATAGACATTATAAAAACAAGGATGATGTTTTAACCTTAGATGACAAAAGTACATAGTTTAATATTATCAAATGTTAGGAATGTAAGCCATACTTTGCTAGAGTGCATGTACTTTAAATTCTAAACAAAAGCTTTATCTGAGAAGTGGTTAGGATACATTTTGACCACCCTCAAGAAGGCTAATGTGTCTGTTTCATAGGTCTCATCTCCATTCTGCCAGAAACAACATAAGGGCAGAGGCATTACTCACATTATGAAATAATTAGGCTACAACCACATCTCTCTAAAACCCTGCCCAGTATGGACTGTAAATGTCAATAAAACAACAGAAGCAAATTCAATTTTTCCATTAATTGGAAAGCTCCAAAATTAAGACACATGGAAACATATAAGTAGAAACTGTAACAGATTATAAATCCAATAGTGATTTGCATATATTTACAACACCTTCAATATAATCCTATAGGATGAATTTTGTGATTTCTTTCAGTGTGCTCTTTTATATCAATAAAATTGAATTCTTTTTGAGAGTTGTAAATACTTAAGAATTTGTTTCTTTCTACAGTTCAGGGTAAATGACATACCTACATTTTACTGATACAGAAATGTAAATTTATTTATTTATTTATTTTGAAAGAAAAGACAGACCACTTAAATTCTTTGCAGAGATCCTTTAGAAATAGACTTTGCTCAGGAAATTGCTAACAGGGAGAGGTGCTCAGACTCCCAAATAGCTATTGGTACCCTATGCCCTCCTGATATATGAACTGCTAACCATGTGATTGGCTAAAGAACTATTTATCCATATATGTAAATAATAAAGAGCAATGCATCTTGCAGTTTTCTTTTCTATTCTACTCCCCTGTGCAAGACAGATGTGTTGTGTCTAATTATTCTTTGATTGGTATCTGGAGAAACATTAACATAATTGGCACATTTGTTCTAATTAACAAAGGGAAACTGCCACATGCCACCCAATATGAAAAGTGAGTCCAGCAAGCGTTAGCTAGAAAAATCCGTATCAATCAAAAAGGTTACGCTGCTAAAGGGTCCCTCAAGTCAGAGCACTGAGGTTGAAAATGACTCAACAGAATAGAGAAGCATGTGTACACCTGAGAGAATGAAGATTCAGCCTAGAATTGTTGAACACAGGTATATTAATCATACAAATGGGAAAAGCAATTATGCGGCAATTATCAAATGCACACTCAGCCAAGCCACGCTTCTAGAAAAAGCATTAGCTAGAAGCTGGGAGTTGGCCAAGTTTTACAGACTGGTTTAGAAGTGACAAGTTTGAACTTTTCCTTATTTGTTTGTTTTAACCTTGCCCTTTAGACCAGGGGTTCTCAAATTTTGTTGCATTTTAGAATCACCTAGGGAGCTATTAAAAACTTATTAAAAATAGTGATACTCAGCCTGCACAAAACACCTATTAAATGAGTGTCTTTAGCATGGGCTATAAGTATCAATATTTTCTAATGATTCCCAGATGATCCCAATGTGCATCCTAGTCTTTGAGAACGGGTACTGAAGAATGGTTCTGATCATTTTGCTAAAATGCAGATTCTAATTAAGTGCCCTGTATGGGGCTTGAGATTCTGCCTTGTTAAGAAGCTCCCAGGTCAAGTCAGTACAGATAACCTATGGCTAAAGCCTTGACTAGTAAAGTCTTGACAATGCTAAAAAGATAGCTAATAAGCCTTCTGTAGACATTCACCTGGAGAAGGAAATGGCACCCCATCCAGTACTCTTGCCTGGGAAATCCCATGGATGGAGGAGCCTGGTAGGCTGCAGTCCATGGGGTCGCTAAGAGTCGGACACGACTGAGCGACTTCACTTTCACTCCACTTTCATGCACTGGAGAAGGAAATGGCAACCCACTCCAGTGTTCTTGCCTGGAGAATCCTAGGGATGGGGGAGCCTGGTGGGCTGCCATCTATGGGGTCACAGAGTCGGACACGACTGAAGTGACTTAGTAGCAGCAACAGCCTTTCACCAAGTAGGATTTAGCTCCATTGCCCCAGAGTTTGAAATCACAGAATGATCTGGGGCGGGGCGGGGG
>NW_011494835.1:11381631-11404111 GCF_000754665.1 Bison bison bison | reverse complement strand
GGGGGGGGGGGGTGGTCTCACCCTGCCAACAGGTGTTTCATATGTCCAATCAAGAAAGTCTTCATTATAGACTGCAAATGTATGTTATTTACCCATTAAAGTTATGGGTAAAAAGTATCTTAAAAGACAAGAAGCAAACTGCCATTAAAAAAAAAAGAGTATACAAAGAAACTCTTCGTGTCTCCCAAGTCTCCCAACAATGTGAAGACATTGTTCTGATACTATCTCTAGTCAAGAATGGAAGGCTACTTTGTTTATGCAGCTATTTGCTTCTCAAGATTGGCAATAGCAACAAGACATTCATTCACTTCTGTGTTAACCACTGTCCAATATACTTTGTACCTTTCAGTAGCTTTGTGAAAGTATTTGTACTTTTATGCTGTATAAGTATTGGTCTTCAAGCATGGTCTTTAGATAACTGTACAAAGAAAAAAAGGCCAGATGATTTTTAAAAACCAAGTTCAAATAAAACCATGCCCCACAGACTTAGCAGAAGCTGATAACTAACAGAAATTCTTGAGCTTGTCTTACAGAACAGAAAGGGGATCAACTTGTCA
This sequence comes from Bison bison bison, assembly GCF_000754665.1. Lineage (NCBI taxonomy): Eukaryota > Metazoa > Chordata > Mammalia > Artiodactyla > Bovidae > Bison > Bison bison. Next base: position 11,403,554 of record NW_011494835.1, on the reverse strand, counting down.
AAACCTCTTTGCTTACAAACTGCCTTCACTGATAAAGTGTATTTTAGTATTTCTTTCCCCTACCCACCTCTTTTACTTACATAGCTTCCCGGCTTCCACGGAGTCCAGTTGTTTCAAAGGAACTTGAAGCCAGCTCCTGCCCAGTGCGAGAGGCTAAGGCTGGTTGGGACCCCTGACACTAAAACTGAACCTGTGACCAGTTTTAGGCGGTGAGTGGCCTGTTGACTAGGGAAGACTGGAAACTGCATCCTCAGGTAAGACTGGGAATCTTCATTTTGAATATGTATTAGCATTTAACAGAGATGAGCCTGCGCAGAATACCCATTCCCACCCCTTGTGCCGCTTCCACCAATCACCTTTCCCCAACCTAAGACCACCTTGCTTATCCCTTAAGTATCCCACCCGCTTGACCTCAAGGAGGCGGTGCTAAAGTTTGTTCTTCATCTTCTTACTTGGCTGTTCTGTGAGTAAACTCTTAGCTGCAAATCCCACTGTCTCAGTGATTGGTTCACTGCAGGTCTGGCATAGGGACTTGTTTAGTAACAGAAACGACTGACATTTTGCAGCTTCTGCAAACAGAAGGAATTTGCTAAGAAAGGGGTCCTATTTTCCTGCTGCAGAAACACTCCTTTAATTGGACACATGTCTAGCTCATTGGCTTCCCAGGTGGCTCAATAGTAAAGTATCTGCCTGCTGATGCAGGAGACGTGGTTTCAATCCCTGGGTGGGGGAGCTCCCTTGGAGCAGGAAATGGCAATCCACTCCAGTATTTCTGCCTGGAAAATTCCATGGACAGAGTCTGGCAAACTACAGTCCATGGGGTTGCACAGAGTGGGATGAAATTGAGCATGCAGGCACACAGGCACCTGACTCATTGCTTTTGAGAGATGAATGTGTGTGAACCACATTTTAGATGTGAACTTGTCTTGAAATCTGAAAATTTTTTCTAAACCTTAAATTCTACTATTAGGAGATAAAAAGCATGCTGATAAATTAATCAATAGTGACAATCACCAAAAGAGCCCAAAATAGCATGACTCTGATAATATCTTACAAGGGAGCAAAATGACACTGAAATGTCCTTAAAATGCTAACTTTTTCAGGGCAAAAGACCTATAATTGATTAGTCGCGAGATAGCTTCTAACCAGTCTTTACTATAAACTTTCAGATTAAGTAACTCAGCATTTACCAACTAAAAGTGTTTGGCCTCTTGCTAAAACTGATCACTTTTAAAAAACACTGCTTTTTCGCTCTCTGCGACTACCACTTTTCTTCCACAGTGAGTTTACAATAAATAGTGCCTCTAGGCATATGAAGAATCATTGAAAGAAATTTCAAAGCCAAAGAATTTATCTAAGGAAAAACTTTTTTTTTTTTCATGAAATAAGGACTGTAGAAATAAAAGACCCTCCTGCCCTGGGATCATGGACTCAAGATAGGTTACTGCCTATTGCTGAAGCACCACTGAGAGACAGATTGTATTTGAAAACAGCTGAAGTCTACTGACCACAGATTTTAGGTTATCTAAGAAAAGCTCTATTGTTTGCTCTTTTTAGCACAGAAGATTTCACTTTCTTCTGAAGAACCAAATTCTTTCTAGATTTTATTCATTTAATAAAATAAAATTTAAAATCCATGTTCAGAATTTCTATTCCCAAAGGAATTAAAATATATCCTTTGTTTCTCCACCTTTCTCTTATCTCTTCTGCCCTAAGACCAACAACTATCTTCTGTTGCATGAAGTACGGCAAGATCTCCTGAATGGTGTCTCTGCTTCCATTCTCACACTTCTAAAATCTACATTCCCTACAGCAGCAAGAATGAGCTTAGAAGTAAAATGTATCAGGTCGTGTCAATTCCTCACTTAAAATCTCCAATGACTGCATATATTCAGAAACAAAATCCCTTCCCATTACCGTGTTTCAGTCCCCAGGCGCATCCTAACTCTCTGACTGAAGGGCTTCCTGCCCTCCTCCTGGCTCACTGTCTCAGAGACACTGGCCTCCTTTTTAATCTGTAACCACATTCTGAGGTATTCTCCTCCCCTGCCTGGAGCTTCCTGACCCAGATCTTTTTAAGTCTGGCTCTTTCTTGTCATTCAGATCTCAGCTCAAATGTTATTTCATCAGATAGATTCTCCTTGAACTTTAAGTGACTCCTGATCCCCAACAACCATCAGCCTTCTCAGATATGACCTTGTCGTATTTCCTTTAACTTACAATTATCTGATTATATCCTGTGCTTTTTCCCCCCTTGTTTTTAGTGTTTTATTACCATTTAGGGACTTTGCCATGTATCGCCTTCAAATAGAAGAGTGTCTAGTACATGGTGAGAGGACAATAAATATTTCTTGAATAAATGATTTAGTGAGTAAAAATAAAAACTGGATTTTGTACTATAGGCTCAAAGGAACCACTGTATGTGTGCAGAAGTCATGCCACAAATCTATTATAAACCAAAGAAAGTTTATTATTTATTCCTGTGTTTTAAAAAGTGATGTTGATATTGGTTCACTTTATTATATTTTTAAATTGGTTTACAGAATTATCTGCAAACCAGTTATCTATTTATGGTGATCTCTATGCATAACTATTAGATGCACATATTGACAGAAAATCATATGAAGTAACCAAAATAAACAGACAATGTTGGCAACTGTTGACTGGACCAATGCAAAGCTTGCAAGCTGGCTACCAGTCAAGGAACCTGATACTTGCAGCAAACTTGTTTGTAGGGCAAGACCCTTCTTGTTATACACATGCTAGGAGAAAATTCCAATAGATATCACTGGGCACTGAAAGCAACGTCTCCCCGCAAATTAGTATTCAAACTCTTCTCTCTAAACCTCTTTTGACCACAAAGAATATAAAGCACAGCTTGGGAGACAATGTACCTGCATGGAAATGCATCAACACAAAGTTCTGATTATGAGGGAATGGCAGTGAAACATGCAGGTCTCTCATGAAACGAAGTGTTCAGTGGTCATATTAATAATCAGTTAGATGGACAGCCACCTGATGCTACATATTTGGTGAAGCCTCCGGCTGCCAGCCGCTTTCCTCCCAGGCATTATCAGCTTAAAAATTATATTTCCTGTTGAGCAAGACTGCCAAATAATCTATTCTTATACACTTCACCCCATATTTTCCCACTTGCTAATTAGACATGCAAATGTTGATAAATAAGATGACACTTTTTAAGCACAATTGGGTCAATAAGTTGAACATGGTGCCCTGTTCCTCCAATTTGACTCCTGTGAGAAATAGTTCAATTATAATTAGAGGAGCAATTATCCCCTTGTTTAAGATGAAACAAATCACAGGTTTATTTTAGTGAAAAATTCAGTTTTGCTCCTTGTGTCATGCCGACAAATGTCATATCCATTGATGTTTTTGATCCCAGTACTCTCCAAAAGAGAGAATCTGATGAAATAAAGCATCTCTAAGTATATTTCTGGCTCACCATATGACAGCAACATTTTCCAGGCATAAACCAAAATGAGCAAGGAGGGATTCATTTCACAGAGTTCTGCTATTATGCCACTGGAGCAACCCAGCACCCGTTCAGGCATATTAATTTTCTGGTTTCTTTGGGGAGATGAGAGATTTCTGCTAAAGGAAGGCAAATGCCTCCCCAGAAATGGAAGAAAAGCTTTATATTTTTGGCCTGATCCTTGCAAAAGAGTTATTAAAAATACTGAGCAATACCATTTCAGATTATTTGTGGGATTTATTTTCTTTCTTTCACAGAGTCTACTTTTAATTTTAATATAATTACTATTAACCTGTCCCATGACTCCCAGTGGCCTTTTGGAGTGATCCAAATGGTCCAGTGGGTTAGAACCCTTCTGACTGACCGACTCCCTTACTCCACCTGCACTGAGTTCTCTCAGCACACAGCTTCCGTGGTGACAAACATCCTGTTTCTGGAAAGTTCCATTTCCTGAGGTGCAGCTTCTCTGTCACATCCAACAGGGACTCTTTATTATTTCATTTAATTCAATGCACTCAGAGAATCTACTATGTAACCTACAGTCTGCTTGTGTTAGAGATAAACATGAACAAAAATCCCTTTTCTTCTTATTTCATCCAATCTAGTCAAGCAGGCAAAGGAGTAAACACACATATTTTGACAGAGATAATAAATAGTTGGAGCTATAAAAAGTCAGAAAACGTAGGGGCTGACATTCAGGCAGCTTTACTGCTTCATTCATACCAGGTATGAAATACTGAAATAGTTCTGTATCTGCTGATTAATAGCTAGGTACCCCTCACCCCAAGGTACTTGCTTCTGGGGATCCCTGGACCATACTATGATGCAGCAACAAAAGGGTTTGCACCTTTAATACTGCAGAAGGCCCCCAGATGCTAGTTGCTGCTGCTAAGTCACATCAGTTGTGTCTGACTCTGTGCAACCCCATAGACGGTGGCCCACCAGGCTCCAGTCCCTGGGATTTCCCAGGCAAGAGTACTGGAGTGGGTTGCCATTTCCTTCTCCAGTGCATGAAAGTGAAAAGTGAAAGTGAAGTCACTCAGTCGTGTCTGACTCTTCACAACCCCATGGACTGAGCCCACCAGGCTTCTCCGTCCCTGGGATTTCCCAGGTAAGAGTACTGGAGTGGGTTGCCATTGCCTTCTCTGCCAGATGCTAGTAGCCCTGTGCTAAGGAAGCTGTGTGGCTGATAAATATTTAAATAAAGAAAATGAAGAGAGGGCCTGGCAAGGAGGAGGCCAGAGGAAGGAACAGCCAAGACTAGAGCTCTGAAACTCTTGTGCTTCATCTCTGAGGTACCTGCAACATATTTTTTTTTCTTAACCAGTGAGTACTGAGAGGAGTTCTTTGTCCAGACTGTCACCACCTGGAGAGGTGGAGTACAGGGAATCCTGAGCTGGTCTCTTCCTCCTCTGAGACTTTCTTTGTCACTCTCTTTCCTTTTGCTTGGGAAAGGAGAACGTCCAACAGTAATCCCACTCCAAATTCCCTCTTTTGGAGGAAACACAAAGTCTGGTCCAGTGTTCTAGGCCCATGATGACTAAACAGATAACTTTAAAAATCAGAGTAAGAACAGCAGCACATCAGGACTTGGTGCAGATTTCCACAGTAACAAGTCATTTTTAGAGTAAATATGTTACATAAATAAGGGAGTTTCCTTATTTTAAAGCTCAAAATTTATCTTCATTTGTAGCATTTGTGGATTTTAATCAAAATAACTGGTTAGAAGACACAGGAAGGAATCTCTGTGATTCTTCATTGGACAGAAGCCTCATCGCTGCATACCCTACAGTGCCAATCAGAGGCCCAGTGTGCCAGTGACTACTGTGAATTCCAGAGGCTGAGTTCAGTCTTCTCTGAATCAAGAGGAATAATATATTAATAACAATAGTAATGTTTCTTGAGTTCTTCTACATGTTCTAAGTGATTTGTTTGCATATATCATCTCATTTAATTTTCAACTACGTTCTGGAGAGACACTATTATTATCTTCAGTTTGTAATTTAATTAAGGAAACTTAGGTATAGGAATTGAAATACCTTGCTTGAAGTCCAACAGTCAGAAATGGTGACATGGGGTTAAGCCTAGAGTTCTGAATGGAAATTAGTTTAACACTATGTAGCAAAAATTAAAGCCAAAATAGAGAAGAAAATTAAATGTAATTTATTACCACAGAAATCCCTGTGCCATTATTTGCACCAAAGGTGATGCTCCTGTAACTTAAGATTAGTAGAGCTCTTTGGAAACCTACTGACTTATGTGGGAAGGAAATTATTGCCTCTTGATATTTTACAAATAATGAACTTGACTACCTGTTCGATGGTGCTAGACATATACTTACTAAACAAAGATAAATTGCATCAATCAATCATGTATTTGTTGAGCATGTAGTATCTGAGTTTTTCAAAATCATTTGCCTAGAACACAAAAGAAGCAAGAATCCTTGCCAATATGGCTTGATACCTTAAAAACTGATTTTGTTTATGGTAACACATGAGAGTTTTACCTTCTGGTTTCCCTTTAAGATCAGTATTTCATTTCATTCTATTTTTGTGCTTTTAAATTCCTCAAACAAATAAAATAGTAGATAATGAATATATATATATCATTAAATTAAAATAATTTTATAATCCCTTAATTCATCACGTTATATTTCATCCCTTTCTCTTTTTTCTGCTCCTCTTGAGCAAATGACAGTTGCAATGTGTCAAGTTAAGGTATACATTAGATTTCTCATCTTGGTGATTCTAAGGGTGTTGGAAATAATCTACACAGGAGTTTATTAGCCTGCTCTCAAGCAAGTGTTTTTGATCTCTCTCCTGACTTGAAAAAAAATCACATTAAATATAGTTCTTTGAATGTCAAATGGTATATGATTTTTGAGCTTGCCAAGTGTTAATTGGTCTCTTCCCCAGTGATGATACAGATAAAATTCACAGCCAATTAGTTTGCAGTCATGAATCTTTACTCCTTGACAAAGTGAACTACTTTGCTGAGAAAACTAAAAAAAATTAAGAAGTTACTGCTGCTGCTTCTGCTAAGTCATTTCAGTCGTGTCCGACTCTGTGTGACCCCATAGACGGCAGCCCACCAGGCTCCCCCGTCTCTGGGATTCTCCAGGCAAGAAACCTGGAGTGGGTTGCCATTTCCTTCTCCAATGCATGAAAGTGAAAAGTGAAAGAAGTAGCTCAGTCGTGTCTTAGCGACCCCATGGACTGCAGCCTACCAGGCTCCTCCGTCCGTGGGATTTTCCAGGCAAGAGTAGTGGAGTGGGGTGCCATTGCCTTCTCCAAGAAGTTACTAGAATCTCCTAACTGAAAATCTCTGCAGGGATCTGCTCACTTTAAGAAACACTGAGTCAAAAAGAGTCTGTGGACACTCGTGTTACTCAGGATGTGTTTTGGTCTTCAAGGCAATTTAATGGAGGAGGTTTGTGTTAAAATGTTAGATTAAGACAGATATGATTAAGGAGAAAGATATACTTATTTCATAAGTGAAATGAAATGTTGCATAGAGAAGAGCTTTTTCCTTTCTAATCACAATAAATCATCCTGTAAGTCATTGGTAGAAGATAAGGTTTTGGTGTGGTTGGATAAAGCAGAAGTAATCATGCATAGTCTCTGATACAGTGCTAGAAAGGGCCATGGGATGTCAGGTACAAGACAAAAGCCAACTCTCCTCTTTCAAAGTAAAAGAAAAGAAAATTTCATTAAAAGTGCCACTCAGAGTCTTGCATTGACAGACTGGAGATGTGAATGGTAGTGACAGAAAATGGAGTCATTTGTAAGGGCCCTGCCTAAATTTCTAATTAATTTATTATTATTATTATTTTAGAAAGAGCTATCAGATGTTTAATTTTGTTGTTATGGGACACACTAACTGTGCTGACCCTCACTTTTGCCTGAATTTTCAAAGGACATAAAAACTATGGAACTCTGATAAGTGCATTGATTAAATATTAAAAAATTTTGGACAAGGTAGTAAGTCTTAGTAATATTATTTTATAATTTCATAGACAGGAAAAATTGCAGGCTTATTTTTACAAAAAATCAGCTGACCCATATACAGCCCCAAATTATAGCAATTTAAAAAATGCTTCTTTCCATATATGCAATAAAGAGTAAAAATTCCAAAGAACTCAGTGTAGTTTAGAGGCTAACAAGGACCACCAGCAAGTTGGCAGTTATGTTACTTATCAAATTAAAGCTTTCTCGTGTTTGTAGGATACTGGATCTGCCAGGACAATAGTGTTTGATGTATATTAGAATGTCTTCTGATAATCCTAACAGGGTAACATTTTTCAGAGTTTGGAATTAGTTGAAATGAAATAAAAGACATGTTATTAGATGATTTTCCTCAGCAGTGTGCTCTAAATGGTGTCTCAAGGAGAGCATAGAATACTCTTGTGGTCATGGAGGCCTATCCCCCATGGACAGGCATTTTCAAATGGCATTGTATTGTCTGGTGCTAATAAAAAATCATGGTATAAATCTGATTTATAATATTTCATGAACTTTCAATAGGCTTTGTTTCACCAAAACCAGAAAATGAAAATTAAGAGCTAATGGAAAACTTATAGGGTGAAACTACTTGATATTCCTCAAACATGTTTTTATTCATGGTGTGTGGCTATGGCTTTTAGGTATGTCCTTGATTACATCACAGAGCAGAAAACATGTATGTGGAGCTCACAGGCTGTCACACATACACACACATGTACACCTATCTTACATTTTTTGCATAGTATCAAGAACAATAATAAAATTGATGGCACATTATTAAGTCAGCCCATCTTTCTTTATGATTAGTGCCAGATAAAATAAAACAGTGTTTCTGATTTCTTAAAAGAGAATGACAAAATTAAACCAAGCTGCCTGTGGCTTTGTCCAGTGGGGCATTCTAATTGACTCCAAGTCATTAATCAGTTCCCAATCAATCTATTTTGCCAGTAGCAAGCAGTTAGGACTCCATTACCAACCATTCATCATGCCATACCCTAATTCATTGCACCATTAGCCATGGATTAGGCCTCTGTTAGAATAACTAAGTGCCAGTTGCTAAATGCAAAGAATTTTTCTTCTCACCTCAGCCACTGGGATCCCTTCAGGTGGTCGGCACTGGAGCAAGACCTCCTGTTCCAAGGATACTTCCTTTCCCAGAGGTTCCTGCTCAAATGTTTTTCGCAGATCTGGAAAGCACAAGTAATAAAATACAAGACAAAACTAATTAACATTTATTCATTTCTAGAAAATACAATAATAAATTTGCAGTTTATTATTTTGTTTCTTTGCAGTTTTTAATCATGTTAGTACTGTGCCATAATGTGACTGATTATATTCTATGTAGTGGAAATTATGAAATTTAGAGATTACTAGCTGTTCCTACTTTAATCTTCACTGGAATGCTTTGGAGATTCTCATTCTAACAATTAGTGACACTCATTAATTATAGTTTGCTAGTATTTCTTAATAATCAACTATAACAATCACATTTTTAATCAAAGGAATCCCATTGTTATGATTCTTATTCATACAGAGTCCCTTATGTATATTAATATTTTTTCTTTCTTTACAATAGATACTACTGAAGTTGCAACAACTCTGAGATCTTTCGACAAATAACTCAAAAGCAAGTTTCTATTTCAGAATGAAAACAGAATGCTGGAGTCCTAGAGAAATAAATATAGCTTCTTGAAGTATCTCAAACATAAGAGAGAGAAAAGAGTAACTATTGGGATGGGTCCAGAAATATCTCAATATGTAATTATGTCACCATTCTCCAATTAGAAGATTAGTTATTTCTGCTCAAATGTAATAAGAATCTAATTACTTATTTATATAGTTATAGTTGCTATAGCAATATGCAGTACAATCTTAAAAACTGCTATTGACAGACACAAAAATGTTAGAAATCAGTTTTATCATTTTAAACACCAAAGCTAAAAAATAAATGAGTCAGTTATAGAGCTTTAAAGCAGCATTTTTTTAGGCAAAGTTAAAAAAATTTCATCCATGTACTACTCAATAAAAATTTATTGAAATTTTACCCAGTAGATTTTATTAAAAAGCTAAAGCCTCTGTCTTTTCATCCCATGTCCCCAGTAATGGCTTAAAAATATAAAAGCACCATTTCAGCCTACTGAACTAATGGGTAGAAATCCAAAGACTCTAGAGGTGTATCTCTAAGCCTTTCAAGAGCTATAAGAAAGCACCATCTGGAAAAATGCAGTGAGAAAAAAATTCATGTCATATTATTTGCTATTTGGGTGAATTTCTTGGCAGAAGAAAACCTTCAAGAGTTTAGGGGTTCTGAAAAGATTATTGGATCTATGTGAGTCTGAGGTAAGATAAGAGACTCTATAAATCATGCAAAATTTCTGCCAGAAAGGCATTTCCAATTTTATTATCAAGAAATTGAGTAGACTGTAGAAACAAATACTTAAAATCCAGAGTTATTAGAACATGAAAGTTATCTAAGCCATGTTCTTATTTTACATATAAGAAACACATGTCTCAAATTACTCAAAGCCTCACAGCAAAATAATTGATGCTGCATTAGAACCTGCCAGCTGTTGATCTGATACATATTTTTTTATCCCACACATCCCTTCATATCTCTTAAGGTTGATTTGTATCCTTTCAACAGCAACATCAGAAAATTTCTACTCTTTCTTTTCTCATATGGTAGCTTCTCTTTGTTTTAAATCTGCATTAACATAAAAAATTTTGTCAAAATATTAATAAAAGCAACAGCAGCACTGAGTAAGTTTCATGGGATAAAAATGTTCTTTTTTTCCTTTTTTGCCTGGGCTGGGTCTTCACTGCTGCCCAGGGGCTTTCTCTAGTTGCCTCGAGTGGGGATGCTGTGCGGACTTCTCCCGAGGTGGTTTCTCTTGTGGAACACAGGCTCTAGGGTGCGCTGGCTCAGTAGTTGTGGCTTGAAGGCTCTAGAGCGTGGGCTCAGTAGTTGAGCCATATGGGCTTCCCACAGCATGTGTGATACTCCCAGACCAGGGATTGAACCCATGTCCCCTGCAATGGCAGGCAGATTCTTAATCACTGGGCCACCAGGAAGTCCTAGGATAAAATATTCTTATAAGGTATATCTTGTTTGTGAAAAATGATTCTGAAAACCTCCCATCTGATGCATGGTAGGGTAAAGACATAAAGACTAGAATTAATTCTCAAATCAAATAATATATAGACTCACTCGCTGTTCAATTAAACAGCATATCACAAAATAAGGATGGAGAATTAGAAAGAGTGAGGCACATATATCTCCAAAGAGTCAAAACAAATTCCTTTATATTTATCAATTATCTCCTTATGATAGATATTTTATTAGGTACTGAGGATGAAGATATGTAAGATTTACAATCAAGACTAGAAAGGTAAGCTGAGATCTATTCATGAAAAGCCTTCCTGCTATGCTGCTGCTGCTAAGTCACATCAGTCGTGTCTGACTCTGTGCAACCCCATAGATGCCGGCCCACCAGGCTCCCATCCCTGGGATTCTCCAGACAAGAATACTAGAGTGGGTTGCCTTTTCTTTCTCCAGTGCATGAAAATGAAAAGTGAAAGTGAAGTTGCTCAGTCGTGTCCGACTCTTCGTGACCCCACGGACTGTAGCCTACCAGGCTCCTCCGTCCATGGGATTTCCCAGGCAAGAGTACTGGAGTGGGGTGCCATTGCCTTCTCCTCCTGCTATGCTAAGGAATAGCAAACTCTCAAAGGCTTTTAAGCAGTGGAAGGAAACCAGCTGTCATATTGCTCTCAGTGTGACTGAGGTGATGCTAAAGAAGCAGAAGGTAGTAAGAGACCTATTTGAATAAATCAGGAGGGATGATGGGGAACTGAACTCAGCTACTGACAGTGGACAGGAAGAAGAGAAAGCAGATTCTAGTAATGAACAGATCATTTGTTCCAGAATACCTAAGTATCTGGAGAGTGCAAAGAGGAAAGGATAATTCTATTCTCAGCTATTGCAATTATTAAGTTTATACCATCATTATATGAAATCATACCACCATGGGCAGGAAAGTGGTGAGAAAGATAGCAAACTTATTTTGGTACATGTTCAGTTTGTTGTTATTGTTGTTCAGTCACCAAGTCGTGTCCAACTCTTTGTGACCCCAGGAACTTCAGCACACCAGGCTTTCCAGTCCTTCACTATCTCTCAGAATTCGCTCAAACTCATGTCCATTGAGTCAGTGATGCCATCCAACCATCTCATCCTTTGTTACCCACTTTTCCTGTTGCCCTCAATCTTTCCCAGCATCAGGGTCTTTTTCAGTGAGTCAGCTCTTTGCATCAGGTGGCCTAAGTATTGGAGCTTCAGCTTCACATCAGTCTTCCAAATGAATTTTCAGGGTTGATTTCCAAACCAGGATTGACTGGTTTGATCTCCCTGCTGTCCAAGGGACTCTCAAGAGTCTTCTCCAACACCACAGTTCAAAAGTATCAATTTTTCAAAGCTCAGCCTTCTTTATGATCCAGGTCTCACATCCACACATGACTACTGGAAAACCCAAAGCTTTGACTATGTAGACCTTTGTCTGCAAAGTGATGTCTCTGCTTTTTAATATGCTGTTGAGATTTATCATAGTTTTTCTTCCAAGGAACAAATGTCTTTTAATTTTTTGGTTGCAGTCACCATCTGCAGTGATTTTGGAGCCCAAGAAAATAAAATCTGTCACCGTTTCCACATTTTCCCCCTCTATTTGGAAATGGAAAAATCCGGTAGATCCAGATCATGATTTCTAATCTCAGCATGATTGACATTCAGGACTGGATAATCCTGTTGTGAGGCTGCATTCTGCATAGTAAGTTTCTTAGCAGCATCCCTGGACTCCATCCAGCAAATAACAGTAGAGCTCTCCAAGCCAGGAGAACATAAATGCCTCCAGATAACGCCAAATGTCCCCTGACAGGAAAATCACCTTAAGGACCACAGGTCTGAAGTTTGGAAAAAGAAGGCCAGGTAGAAGATCTGTGCTTCACTGTCTAGGAGATAGCTGAAGCACTAGAAATAGATGACATACCAGAGCAGGGAAAAAAAAAAAAAGAGGACACCAACATTTCAGAGGAAAAGCTGTCTGCAAAAATGTTACGGTGTGAACAAGACACAGGAGAAAAACCAAGAGGCAACTGTCAGAGGAGCCAAGTTAAGAAGTCTGGAGGCCAACAGGACAAATGCAGCAAAGAACGTAAAAGGAGAAGTTTGAAAAATTTAGGAGTGAAGGGGGACTAGAAACCCAGCTGTGCTGGGGGTGCACAGAAATTGGGAGAATGACTATAATAATAACTACTGCTCTTTTACAAATTTCATTTTGACAAAAGTCAGCAGCACCGTTAAGGGATGATGGGTTCGAATGTAGCAGGCTATAATTCTTCTTAGGATTTGGTATATAGTTTTTGCAACTGTTTTCAAATTCCTGCCAATGGAAGGCACATCTTATGAAAATTGCTGTCTCCTAATTGAGAATGGTGACCACACATCAGAGGCCTGTACTTCAAAAGACAGGTTTAACTGAACCGTCACTGAATACCATATAATTATATTGTTTTGATGTTATTTGATTTTAAACTGTATGTAAATTTTATCTGATTTCTAAAATGATTCATAGGTAAGCCCTCACTCTGTAATACTTCTTCCTGAAAAATCCTTTTAATTCCGGGCCAAAATCTCTTTTCTAGCTTTCAGGTTGTATAAAGAACATAGAATATATTGTGCTGTCCAGCATGGCAGCTGCTCCTTTCATATGCCTCCAAAGTACTCTGCAAGCAGTGTGAGTAACATTTTAAACATATCCTTCATCATTTGTAGAGATGTGATAGAAGGCAGGCCGGATGCCTTGCAGGCAGAGAGAACACGAGGGTGACGAATGAGTAAGCAGGAAAAACGGACACTTGTCAGCTAGGAATTAGATGTAAAACAGAGTGTTTTCGAATAATGTGGGCATTTCTGTCAGGAAAAAGATGAATTTATGCCCTTGGAAGACCTTTAGGATTCTACACTTCTGTTTTCTTTCCATTAGTTCTAAGGCTACTACCGAAATAAGTATAAAATCCTTTCATTAAAACCTAGATTACTTTTGCAAAGTCAACTCAGCTTATCTCTGATTTAGTCATTGATTCCATCAATTAAAAGAAAAATCACCTTTGTTGTAAGTATGTATTCAGAGAGATGTTTACTTAACATGTATATTGGCTTACTAAATCCATACAGTGAAATCCAATTAGCAAATGCAGAATCAGACCTGAAACTATATGGATTTCTATTTACCATTTACACAGTAATCAAAGAAAGTACATGTGTGGCTGTACACAGCGTCTCATTTTTTATGGTAGAATTCTGATGCTGTCAGTGAGTTTTTTTGCAATATAATACAGTGATTATAAATTATTTATGATGTGAAGCCCACTAATTTCAAGGCATTCTATAAACATGAACTCTGCTTTTTGACAAGAATCCGCCTGCAATGCAGGAGACATAGGTTCAATCCCTGGCTCGGAAAGATCCCCTGGAGCAGGAAATGGCAACTTGCTCCAGTATTTCTGCCTGGAAAATTTCGTGGACAGAGGAGCCTTGTGGGTTATAGTCTATGGGGTCACAAAGAGTAAGGCACGACTGAGTCACTGAGCACATGCGCACCCACACAAGGTGGCTACCTGGGAGTAAGGCTCCTGGGAGTGTGAAGACTCTTCCTCATTTGCAAAATGGAAGTAAATAACTGGATGCTTTTGAAGGTCTCTTTTGTCTTGAGAGCCTATAACTGAGTAGACTAACATTTTAAATATGCATTTTAGGGGAAACAGCCTGGCCTTTGTCAGATAAGATCTTTAAGTATTTATATCAATCATCAGTGTCCAAGAGAAATAACAGAAGAAGCTGTTTTTCAACAATTTAGAAGATGATGCATCTTTCAAAAGAACAGCTTATAAATCCTCCTCTTAGGACAATCTTCCTGGAACTTCTGTACACTTCAATATACAGGTGTAAGAGAAAATGGGGCAATGGATGGGTTTCAGAAGATTCCAAATTAAAAACATCAGAAAATTCTTTGTACAAATACAACAAAGCAATATAATATACATCACAAGAGCAGATGAATATTGCAGCTTTGAAAATGATAAAAGTATTGAGAATTATAAACACATGGAAAATTATGAATGCATTGAGAATTACTGACAAAACTAATTTTCTTGCTTTGTGGAGAGGTGGGAGGGAAATGCCTACCCAAAACAGCATGCAAGAAAGTCTATCATGCCAAAGCACATATTTATGAAAGGGTCCCCAGTCAGGTCTCTTCTGCAACGACAAACCATGAGCATCTTTGCCTGGAAAGGGTGAGCGTGGCCTAAATGGGAACGTTGAGGCTGGACAGGTGGGAGCTTTTACTGTAACAGGTTATATTACTATCCAAGTACCTGTGAGCTCCACTGATCTGAAAGGAAACCTGGAGAAAATACCAGCAAAAGATGTCCCTACGCTGTCTAAGTTGGTAGGCTGATACTATTGTCTTTGAAAATGAAAATAATCATGTTCTCACTCCAAGTTTGAAAACAATAATTTACATTTGTTAGAAATGTTTATTCTCTTAGCAATGCTACTTAATTATGCAGAAAGATTTATTAGAATAAAATATTTTTCAAAAGACAGTTTCTTGACAATGTGACAGACTGATATTATGAAGTCAAGAATTCTCTGATGAACATACTACAACAGATTATTCTAATGGAAATTAAAATCTTTAAATTCCATTGAATAATAAGACAGAAACAACATATTATTACCTTATTAATGTTGGTTGTTTTTTGATTTAGATCTCATAGGGTTTGCAAATATTAGATCTCACAGGGTTTTGAGAATATTAAAAGAAATACTGAATCTGAAAAGGGTTTGGAAGATTATGAAGTATAAAACACATGTAATAAATTATCACAACTATTTCTATTACTATTAGAGAGTCTGGCATGAAACATGATTTCTCATCTGAGTACATTTCAGCATGTCATTCTCTTACACACTTGACTCATTTGGTCTAAAAACCATGGTATCTAACATTCCATATCTTTCTTATGGAATTTGTCCTTAGAGTACTATGAATTCAACTTGGAGGACTGAATACCAGCATTAAAATATGAAATTGAATAAACAGAAAATGTCAAGTATATCATACATAGTATTATTGTCATTCAGTCATCAAGTCCTATCCAACTCTGCGACCCCATGGACTGCAGCAGGCCAGACCTCCCTGTCCCACACTATCTCCCAGAGTTTGCTCAAGTTCATATCCATTAAGTTGGTGATGCCATCCAACCATCTCATCCTCTGTTCCCCTCCACCCCCTTCTCCTCTTGCCCTCAGTCTTTTCCAGCATCAAGGTCTTTTCCAATAACTCAGCTTTTTGCATCAGGTGGCCAAAGTATTGGAGCTTCAGCTTCAGCATCAATCCTTCCAATGAGTATTCAGAATTGATTTCTTTTAAGATAGACTGGTTTGATGTCCTTGCTATCCAAGGGACTCTCAAGAGTCTTCTATAGCACCACAGTTTGAAAATATCAATTCTTTATCACTCTACCTTCTTTATGGTCCAACTCTCACATCCATACATGACTACTGGAAAGACAATAACCTTGATGTATTATTAAGAATGCACATATGTACACACACATATACATACACACACACCTCTGTGTATTTGTATGTGTGAGGAGATGGGTATATGTTTATTTAGTAGATCATGATATAAATATATTTTTTATTGTAGGTCACTGTGAAAAAGATCTGAAATATCCTGCAAAGCAAGATATCATTGCAGTCAAGAGCAAGATCTTCAGCTTGGACAAACTTTGTTTCAGATCCTGATTCCACCACCTGACTAGCTGTGTAGCCTTGAGCATACTGCTTAACCTTCTCTTACTTTAATTTCTTCAGCTAAAAAAATGAGCATGATAATAGTGACTCTTTTACAGGTTGATATATGAAGAAGCCTATATAAAACTCTAGAATCATGCCTTGAATATAAACAGTACTCCCTGTAGTATTAGTACATTTTAGTATGCTGTATCAACTTTAGGCATTATCATTGTTAGCCAAAATAAACTTAAACAAATGAGACAAAATAATTATGAATGTGGGAGACTAATGACTGAAAGTTATGTGTCCCAAAGGGAAACTCAGGGATTACCATGCTGTGCTTGACAAAAAGTGCAGATTTCATTCCTAGTTGGGATCCAGGAATCCACAGTTTTCACTGGCCCCCAGGTATATCTGACACATGGCACTAAAGTCTGGGAACCACAGATTGATTGACTGATTGATTATCTGTGGAACAACCATGATGTGCGCAGCACTGTGCTAGACCATGTAGGCAGAGGGAGAGAAGAGCCTGGGAGGCTGCGGGGACCAAGCACATCTGCTTCTACACTGTGGCTCTTAAGACAATGAGTTCCTGTTGATGTCTTCCAGGGTCAGTGGCACTTAATTTTGTTCAGGCTGATGGCTGACATTGTCTGGCGGACACTGAAATTTCACATGCATCTAGGGGACATGCAGGGAACTTAAAGTTAGGCAAAAGAATTATTTTTGCCTTAAAACCTTATCACCAACCTGGGCTGTCTTTGGTTTCCCAAACTGTAATAGAGACATAGGTACAAAACCAATTCACTTTTTGTTTATTACTCAACTCTGTGATGTCATATAGGAATGCAGGTTCTGTGGGACACAAACCCTATATTTAGTTTTAAAAATTTCATTTTAATGTACTTTCAAATTGTTGCTCTAGCAAACAAAATAATTCCATGGTCACATATGCTAATACTACTTGTGTTCTTAGAGGGAAAAATGTGTCTTTCTTCCAATAATATAAAAGGGGATAATTCCTTGGTGGCTCAGATGGTAAAGAGTCTGCCTGCAATGTGGGCAACCTGGGTTCGATCCCTGGGTTGGGAAGATCCCCTGGAGAAGGGAATGGCAACCCACTCCAGTACTCTTGCCTGGAAAATCCCATGGACAGAGGAGCCTGGAAGGCTACAGTCCATGGGGTTGCAAAGAGTTGGGAACAACTGAGCTACTTCACTTTTCACTTTCATGTTGTCATAGTAGAGTATAACTTATACTTAAATCACCAAATCTGGCTGTTAACAGAAAACAACTGTCATGAACCAACCACTATAGCATATTTTGGGAAAACTAGATTAGTCTTCTGAGCTTTGAGCATTTATTAACAGTAAAAATTCCTGACAATGCTATAGAACCCTAAAAAGTTTGCCATGGTTTTCTTTTCCAGAAATAGAATATCTTTGCTGGAATTAAAAAAAAAGAAAATCATGAAAAAATGTTATATTCAGCAATTCTTGTGGTTTTTAAATGGAAGGGACACAGTATATAAAAATGTTGTAAGTTTTCTTTTTTTACTCGCTTTTTCTTCTTAAATATTATAAAGATAAAACAAAACAAGAAACCACAAACCAACAAAAACATGAAGTTTCCTCTATGGTTAGACTGCAAAGTGAACTATCACATTTCTGTAAACCTATACAGTAAATTGTACTGTAAAAAGAAAAGTTTATAATTCAGATTTACCATTTCCTAAACAAGTGGCTTGGGTAAGTTATCTAATATTTCATTTCCATGCTTCTGTTTCACTATTTGCAAAGTAAAGATAACAGAATCTACCTCATAGGATTGTTGGAAGCATCACAAGAGTTAACATGCATAAGGGGCTTATAACAGAATTGGGTATACAGTAAGCATACCCTAAATGTTGGTTATTAGGTCACAGGATATTTTGAGAGAAAAAAGATGCAAGATTTTGACTTTGTTCCTGTTATTGTTTTGTAATTTCCTTTTACTTTTAAAAAAACTAATGTTTTTGACCAGTCTTATGAATTTACCACTAACACTTTCAGAACATAATAATTATAGACAGAGACAGAGGTTAGAATGATCTTTGAGCAAATCAGCAGAAGGATTGTCGTGGCAATGTTTTAGTTTTGCCAAGGCATGCCTATCCTTTACCGCACACAGTCATTTAAACAGAATCCTAAATGAATCCTAAATCCCTGCAAAAGGAAGTACACTTTCAGCCATTCTTCTTTATTTCTTGGTTTTGGGGGCATTTATAGAACAAACATATTTGTATTCAGGTAGTTTTGCTAAAGGGTTTTTTTTTTTTTTTTTTAAATAAATAGTTTAGAGCTGGAACTCCAATAACATCCATTACAGAGAAAAGGAAGAAAAAAAATCCCATATAAGCCACACTTCTATTCACATTGCATCTTTAGTTTCAGAAAAAAAAAAGATTATATGTCATCACAATATTTTTTAAGGTATGTCTTAGGGATAAATAATCAGAAACATGCCAACTTTATGGATGAGGAAACCAATATGTCAAAAAGTTAAGGCTCTTTTCTCAGAGTACAAAAAAGAACACAATGATTACAGACAAGCTTTTTTGCAAATAAGCAGTTTAGCCATAAACTTCCCATTTCATACAGCATAAAACATCACTTGAGTGGCATACTTTGGTCCAGTGGGTTACCAGCCCTTCCTCTAGCACATAGCCCATAGACTTCCCCCCAAATATAACTTATGAGACAGTGTTCTATCAATTAGATGTCTACTTCTCAGAACAAAATGAGCTATAAATGCATATGGATTTGTGGGGCCTCCACTGATCTTGAAAACTTCTGTCTATATACAAAAGCAAATACGTTTAGAAAAATATAGACTAATGCAATCTGGAATGTGTTGTGGTTTTTAATCTTGAAACAGAAACCACATGATGAACTAAATAGTACAACAGTTGACATTTATATGAAATGAGATATTGTTAAAAATTTATCTGATCTAAAAATGTCTAAATTGGGTAATTAATCTCATCTAATTCAAAATCTGGCCTCTGTAACTTATAATGGGCTTGTTGTCTCGTTACTAAGTTGTGTCTGGCTATTTTGTGACCCCGTGGGCTACAGCCTGCCAGGCTCCTCTGTTCACGGGATTTCCCGGGCAAGAATACTGGTGTGTGTTGCCATTTCCTTCTCCAGGAGATCTTTCCAACCCAGGGATCGAACCTATGTCTCCTGCGTTGGCAGGCAGCTTCTTTACTACTGAGCCACCAGGACTTAAACAGCCATACAAGGGATCAAACCACAGCTCGGAAATGCATGTTAGTAATCAGGCCATTTACTCTGGCGTGCTGGCAAACTTGCGCTTGCTGAGCTCTACCAAGACACTTGGCATTAGGCTGCCAGATTCTGTCATGGTATAATCTAAATCATTCCAAATACCTGGTTTTTAAAGAGCTGCTGTCTTGTTAGAAATCTGAATGAAAGAAGGAAGTGAGCCACTCTTCTTTCTTCCGCAGGTAGAGTAGAGGAGAATGCTCCAGGTGTGAAGGAAGAGCTATTGGCATTAGCGTATTATATTCTCTAAGAAAAGAAACTGGTGTGGTTGGAGCAGACCAAGTAACAGGAGAGAAGTGGGAACCCAAAGCCTTCTTACATTTCTGCATTATAAATAATAATGAGCCTATAACATTATCCATGTGGAAAATACGATATTTTTTTTTAATTGCCAACTGACACAAAAATCAATTGTCACCTCCTCTCTTATTTGTATCCAATGTGTTGCGTCAAGGCATGGACTTCTCTGCTGATCTGACCTGCTTCTCCATATATGAGCTTTGAACTCAGGCAGGTTTTTTATTATTTTTTAAAAAATATTTATTTAATTTGACTGCACCAGGTTTTACTTGCAGCATGCAAAGATCTTCATTGCAGCATGATCTTTTAGTTGCAGTATGTGGAGTGTTTAGCTGTAGCATGTAGGCTCCTTTAGTTCCCTGATGAGGGATCAAACCTGGGTCCCCAGCATCATCAGCACCAAGCATTAGGCACTGACCCCAGGGAAATCTGTTGGGCAGGTTTTCAAATTTCTCTTTGTCCTTCATTTCCTCATCTGTAAAATGAGGATAATAACACCTGTCACGCCAGCACTGGTGCAAGAATTGAATGAACCATCCAAAGTTAGTCAAAGGGTACAAACTTTCAGTTACAAGATGATTAAGTTCTGGGGATATTTTTGTACACTATGGTTACTATTGTTAATAATATGATACTGCATAATTAAAATTTGCTAACAGAATAGATTCTAGTGTTTCACCACACACACACACACACACACACACAGAGTAACTATGTGAGGTGAAAAAGTGATTGAAACAGTTCCTCTATTATTAGAATTCCAAAGCCCATCTATCCAACGTGAGACACATGTGGCTATGGAGCAATTGACCTGTGGCTAGTCCTAACTAAGAGGTAGTGCAAAAATTAGTATGAAAAAAAGAATGCAAAACTTGTCATGAATACTTGTTTATATTGGGTATTTTATTGAAATGATAGTTTAAATAAAGTGGACTAACATATTAACTTAAATAGATTTAACTTAAATAATAACTTAAATAGATTTAAGGGCCTAGATCTGATAGATAGAGTGATGGAATGAGGTTCCTGACATTGTACAGGAGACAGGGATCAAGACCATCCCCATGGAAAAGAAATGCAAAAAAGCAAAATGGCTGTCTGGGCAGGCCTTACAAATAGCTGTGAAAAGAAGAGAAGTGAAAAGCAAAGGAGAAAAGGAAAGATATAAGCATCTGAATGCAGAATTCCAAAGAATAGCAAGAAGAGATAAGAAAGCCTTCTTCAGCGATCAATGCAAAGAAATAGAGGAAAACAACAGAATGGGAAAGAGTAGAGATCTCTTCAAGAACATCAGAGATACCGAGGGCACATTTCATGCAAAGATGGGCTCGATAAAGGACAGAAATGGTATGGAACTAACAGAAGCAGAAGATATTAAGAAGAGATGGCAAGAATACAAGGAAGAACTGTACAAAAAAGATCTTCATGACCCAGATAATCACGATGGTGTGATCACTGACCTAGAGCCAGACATCCTGGAATGTGAAGTCAAGTGGGCCTTAGAAAGCATCACTACAAACAAAGCTAGTGGAGGTGATGGCATTCCAGTTGAGCTATTTCAAATCCTGAAAGATGATGCTGTGAAA
The DNA here is from genome assembly GCF_000754665.1 of Bison bison bison. Taxonomy (NCBI): domain Eukaryota; kingdom Metazoa; phylum Chordata; class Mammalia; order Artiodactyla; family Bovidae; genus Bison; species Bison bison. Next base: position 11,381,985 of record NW_011494835.1, on the reverse strand, counting down.
GTGCTGCACTCAATATGCCAGCAAATTTGGAAAAGTCAGCCGTGGCCACAGGACTGGCAAACTCAGTTTTCATTCCAATCCTAAAGAAAGGCAATGCCAAAGAATGCTCAAACTACCGCAAAACTGCACTCATCTCACATGCTAGTAAAGTAATGCTCAAAATTCTCCAAGCCAGGCTTTAGCAATATGTGAACTGTGAACTTCCTGATGTTCAAGCTGATTTTAGAAAAGGCAGAAGAACCATATCAAATTGCCAACATCCACTGGATCATCGAAAAAGCAAGAGAGTTCCAGAAAAACATCTATTTCTGCTTTATTGACTATGCCAAAGCCTTTGACCTGTGTGGATCACAA
>NW_011494835.1:11373292-11381531 GCF_000754665.1 Bison bison bison | reverse complement strand
GAGTACATCATGAGAAACGCTGGACTGGAAGAAGCACAAGCTGGAATCAAGATTGCCAGGAAAAATATCAATAACCTCAGATATGCAGATGACACCACCCTTATGGAAGAAAGTGAAAAGGAACTAAAGAGTGTCTTGATGAAAGTGAAAGAGGAGCGTGAAAAAGTTGGCTTAAAGCTCAACATTCAGAAAACGAAGATCATGGCATCCGGTCCCATCACTTCATGGGAAATAGATGGGGCAATAGTGGAGACAGTGTCAGACTTTATTTTTCTTGGCTCCAAAATCACTGCAGATGGTGACTGCAGCCATGAAATTAAAAGACGCTTACTCCTTGGAAGGTAAATTATGACCAGCCTAGATAGCATATTCAAAAGCAGAGACATTACTTTGCCAACAAAGGTCCATCTAGTCAAGGCTATGGTTTTTCCTGTGGTCATGTATGGATGTGAGAGTTGGACTGTGAAGGAGGCCGAAGAATTGATGCTTTTGAACTGTGGTGTTGGAGAACACTCTTGAGAGTCCCATGGACTGCAAGGAGATCCACCCAGTCCATTCTGAAGGAGATCAGCCCTGGGATTTCTTTGGAAGGAATGATGCTAAAGCTGAAACTCCAGTCTTTGGCCACCTCATGCGAAGAGTTGACTCATTGGAAAAGACTCTGATGCTGTTAGGGATTGGGGGCAGGAGGGGAAGGGGACGACAGAGGATGAGATGGCTGGATGGCATCACTGACTCGATGGACGTGAGTCTGAGTGAACTCCGGGAGTTGTTGATGGTCAGGGAGGTCTGGCGTGCTGCGATTCATGGGGTCACGAAGAGTCGGACATGACTGAGTGACTGAACTGAACTGAACTGACTGCTAAGTACTGCTGCTAAGTCGCTTTAGCCGTGTCCGACTCTGTGCGACCCCATAGATGGCAGCCCACCAGGCTCCCCAGTCCCTGGGATTCTCCAGGAAAAAACACTGGAGTGGGTTGCAATTTCCTTCTCCAATGCATGAAACTGAACTAACATATTATTAAAATTAATTTGGCCTCTTTTATGTTTGCTTTTTACTTTTTTAATGATGGCTACTGGAAAAACTGAAATGACAGGTGGCTGGCATCATATTTCCTCATACTTCCTTGTTCTGGACAGTGTGTTAGGCACTACAGAATTACAGATGTAAACACAGCCTGTTTGACACCCACAGGTGGCTCACAAGGTAGCTCAGATCTCAGGGAAAAGGAGGAGTGAACTATGAGAGTAGGGCAGAGAAGTCTTCCCTGTTCCCCTTTCATTCTTCCCAGGAACTGCCTTATTCCAATTTGTAGTCAGTGCCCTTTGTGATGGTGGCTGTTATTTATAGGTTTGTACACAGAAGAAAGAGAAACTCCCTAGGAACTATCCTGACATCCCAGGGAAGATGGATTATCTGTGCACACAGATCCACTGTAACTCCTGAATTGAGGAGAAGGGTGGAGATGCAGAGGGCTCCTCCATCCTCAGGCGTAGGGACAAAATTACAGTCTAACTATACTTGAATTGGCAGACAACTTCAACTTCTAGGACTGACAGCTCAGGATGTACAGGAAGTGGTGAAAGAAGGAAAAACTCCTTAGTTTTCAAAGTTAACTTGGTACTACTAAATTTCAGAATGCACAAATAAAGTTGTTTGAATCATTATCTCTGTTTTTATGAACACTATTATCATTCACCGAGCATTTGCTTTGTGTCTGGCACTATGCCATATGCTTTACAAATTTATCCCAGTTTAATCTTGAAATAACCCTATCATTTTCATTTCATGGTTGATGGAACTAAGTCTCAGAGGGGTTACATTGCTTGACTAAGGTCACACTAATAAGTGATGGAACTAGGATTTGAATATATAGGTCAACCTGGCCCTAAGCATTTGCTCCAACCACTCCACTTTGCTCTGCTTTTCACATAATGCCCACCATCCCCTGACAACAGCAACCACAACATCATCAATGATCACAACATCAGCAACAGCAGCCAAGACATTTCCTGAAGAGACACAGGGTTTGCTGACATTCTGCCTGAATTACATTTTCCTCCCTTGAACATTCAGAACTTTGTCATTGACTATAGCAAGGGACACTGGAAGAAAAAACCCAATGAAACGGGCAGCTGCATCACCACAGGGTTCTACTTAGACAGTCATTACAGTGCCCATATGAGTTCCCTCAGAAGAAACCCCTTGCTCTCCAGAGGAAGCTGTGGCACCCACTAAGGCCGCCGGACACTGCCATCTGGTAAACATGCGTGATTCCAGAGCAGGCACATTGTGTCCTCAGCTCATTTCTGGCCAAATCCTAACTTTTCCCTATTTCCTATTTTCCCTCTGCTCTGATTGTCTCACAGCATTATTTTTGTATTTTATATAGTTTGAATATACAAAATATACATAACAGCTGCTGCTAAGTCACTTCAGTCGTGTCCGACTCTGTGCGACCCCATAGACGGCAGCCCACCAGGCTCCCCCGTCCCTGGGATTCTCCAGGCAAGAACACTGGGGTGGGTTGCCATTTCCTTCTCCAATGCATGAAAGGGAAAAGTGAAAGTGAAGTCACTCAGTCGTGTCTGACTCTTAGCGACCCCATGGACTGCAGCCCACCAGGCTCCTCCATCCATGGGATTTTCCAGGCAAGAGTACTGGAGTGGGGTGCCATTGCCTTCTCCAAAATATACATAAGCAAACAAATAAATAAGAGAATGGCTAATATTCATTTCTACTTTATAAACTTCTTAAAATAGAGCTTTTTCATGGAGGAACTATGGCCCCCTTTTTAGTACACACATATATATGTGTGTATACTCACATCCATATACACACATAAATATACACTATTTATAGTATAGAACACATAGTGTACACTATTCACACATAGTGAATATAGATCAAATTAGATGAGGGGTAAGTGAACTTAATTATCTCTAGCATCATGGCTGTCTTTACCTGAAAAAAATTTAAACTTTAATTGCAGTGGATGTGACAGCCATCTGTCACATATTCCTGGGCAAAGCACCCCGGCTGACTTGAAACAGAACAAACCAGAGAATCTGCAACCTTCCTGTACCATTAGTGAGGGCATGCTTGGTAGGGATCAGCTCTGACAAGGAGAATTTGAAATTTAACTTTTCTTTTCATCAGGAGGTAAATCTGTATGAGTAAATCTTTATACATTGGATGTTGTTCCTCGACTACTAACACATGAGTTCAGTTAATTATGGAAGTACAAGCAAATTGCTCTTCAGTCTTAATACATGAAGATGAAAAGGTGCTATGGCAAATCAATGTCTTACTAGAAGAAGGGTTTGTATTATTAATAAATAGATTAACTAATTAAACTTCAGCTTTTAAGCAAGTAAATTTGTTATAAATTGTAAATCGGCAATTTTAAATATCTATTATACTTGACATTAATGAACATATAGCAATGTAAGATAGTTTTATATCATTGTGCCTCTTTTGATTATAACTAAAGCTAACTTGAATTCATTTAATTATTTGACCAAAGCAGTTCATTTGTTTATTTTTAACATGTTTGAAAGTATCTTTTTACTTCATAATTAATAAAATGAAATCTAAAAGATTTGCGATAGATGACTGTAGTGGATGACATCCACTTTCAGGACTGATCCCCTCTGCTGGGAGTGTTGATGGTGAAGGCTCCCAGACTCTCCCTCCAGAAATTGCCCTCAGTTGAGATGAGCTGAATTGACCCAGGTCATACAAGTTGGTGAGGGTGAACAGAACAGAACAGAAAAGACCACATCCACTGACTAGTCAATGTTAGGGATAAAGGGCCACTCACTCCTGTGCCTCATGGTGGGACAACTCTGGAGGGCCATCCTAACTCCAGTGTCCCCTATGGCATCATCTTTTGTTGTACCTGAACTGCAGTTCAATTTCTCCCTCTGCGCAAGTCTATTCCTCCACAGATACTGTTCCAGAGAATACTCGTTAATATATTACCTGCATGCATGTCTCCATCTCAGAGTCTACTTCATAGAGAACTCACTAAGACAAAGAGAAAATCCCTTTAGACATGCTCAGAGAGGAATGATTAATAGAGAGCAATGATGGTTATAATGGTCTTAACTGAACAAAATTTATTAAACATCTTTGATGTTCTAGGCATTGTGCTGAACACTGAAGATATACAGTTAAGCAAAGCTGAATTAAGCAAAATGGATCTCAAGGAACTCATTGGCCTGAAACACAGACATTACAAGTGAACATAATTCAAAGGAGACAAGCCCTACATTAAGAGGACAGATGCACTTGTCTGAAAGGTTTGAGAAAGGAACCCCTATCATTCTGGAGACTGATGAGGCAAGAATGACTTCACTAAAGACAACTGAAAAATCCTTCAAGTTCAGGTCTTCTGAATCATTCTTTCTCTCACATTCCACATCCAACCTCTCTCTTTCTCAAAAAAAAAAAAAAATACCCCACTACCTCTGCCTTTAAATAAATCTGGAATCTAGGTCTCACCAGTGCCACAGCTTCTAATCTAGGCTGTCCTAACATCTCTCACAGCTGCTGCCTCATAACTGGTCTCCCTTGCATCTACTTTTGCTTCTCACGATCTTTTCTCAACAAAGCAGTCAGGTGTTCTTCTAAAATGGAAGTCAGGGCATGAACTCCCCTGCAGAAAACATTCCAAAGTTCCCATTTCATACTGAGAACCAAAGATGCTACACCCACAGGGCCTAGACCATATCCACACTGCCCTTCCTGTCCTTACCTTTCTCAACTCATCTAGGAGACTCCTCTCCCTCACCCTCTTCCAGCCACTGTGGCCAATTCAATCTTCCTGGCACCAGCAAACATTCCTGCTTCAGGGCATTTGTATTTATGCTACTCGCTGTCCCCTCTCTCTGACTCCCCCCCTCCCCCTTCTTCAGGTTGCTTCAACTGCCAACTTCTTCTGCAGGCCTTCTCTGACCACAGTCCCCAGCACAGCATACCCCCTTCCCCCACTATCTTTCTTCATAACACTTACCATCTGCTCTGTTACTGATTATTTCATTAAGAGTGTGCCCTAACTTCCCTGGTGGTTCAGCGGTAAAGAATAAGTATATGCCTGCAATGCAGGAGATGTGGGTTCAATCCCTGGGTCAGGAAGATCCCTGGAGAAGGGAATGCTAACCCATTCCAGTATTTTTGCCTGGAGAATCCTATGGACAGAGGAGCCTGGTGGGCTACAGTCAATGGGGTCCCAAAAAGTCAGACACAACTTAGCGACTAAACAACAACTTGTTTAGCAGAAACAAGCCTCTTGTGGGCAGGGATCATTACGTGTTTTGATTCTGGCTCCATACCAAATACCTAAAATTATCTCAATAAGAGAGTAAATGCTTAGTAAATATTTGTTGAATAAATGAATTTTTACAAAGAATGAAAGGAAGTAAGAGAAAGGTAAAGTGCTTCAGGATGAATAATAGCTGGAAACAAAGAAATGGAAGTATTTCTAATCTAGTGTGAGTAGATCGGAAACATTCTTTGTGGTCAGAGCTGGAAACTTACGTTACATTACGGAAACAATGACATGTGGTTGTTACGGGCTGAAATGCATCCCCCATCCAAAATTTACAAGTTGACATCCTAGCGCCCAGTATACCTCAGAAAGTATTTGGAGATATGACCTTTAAAGAGGTGATTAAGTTAAAATGAGGTCATTTGGGTAGCCTTAACCTAACATGACTGGCATCCTTATAAGAAGAGAAATTTGGATCCAGACAGTTACAGAAGGAAGATCATGTGAAGACATGGAGAAGATGACCATCTATAAGCCAAGGAGAGGAGCTTCAGCAGAAACCAATATTGCCAGCACCTTGATCTTGGACTCCAGCTTCCAGATCTGTGAGAAAATAAATTTCTCTTGTTTAAGCCACCAGTTGGTAGAATTTTGTTACAGCAGCTCTAGTAAACAAATACAGTGATATATACTATTGTAGGAAATTTTGACTTTATCTCAGAAGCCACTATAAAATTTTAAGCAGGGATGGAGGTGAGCTGAGGTAAGACCTGAGTTTTAGGAATCTTCCAGAATCCTGCATTTGTGGTAATAGGGAGGAAGGGCTAGAAAAGGTAAAAGACTAGAATCATGGAGACTAACTGGTAAGTGATTGTAATGGCTGGGATCTAGGTCAAACAGAAGGGAAAGAACAGGCAAGAACAGGAATTGTGAGAAGCATCGGAGCCAAAACTGTTTGAACTTGGTGACTTCCCGGTGGCTCAGCGGTCAAGAATCTGAATCTGCCTGCCAGTGCAGGAGATGCAAGAGATTTGATCAAGGGGTTTGATTCCTAGGTCAGGAAGATCCCCTGGAAGAGAAAATGGGAACCCATTCCAATATTCTTGTCTGGGATATCCCATGGACAGAGGATCCTGGTGGGCTACAGTCTGAGCATGCTTGACTGACCATATGACATGACTGAGCAGGCATGTACACAGTGACATGTGAGAGGGAAGTGACACTGACATCAATGCAAACTGAAATTTAGTAAACTACAGGCGTGCAAGGGGCTTCCCAGTTGGCTCTAGTGGTAAAGAACCTGCATGCCAATACAGTAGATACAAGAGAAGAGAGTTTGATCCCTGGGTTGGGAAGATCCCCTGGAGGAGGGCATGGTGACTCACTCCAGTATTCTTGCCTGGAGAATCCCATGGATGAGGAGTCTGGTGGGCTACGGTCCATGGGATCTCACAGAATCAGACACAACTGAAGCAACTTCACATACATGCTGGAACAGACATGCCAAGGAATTCAGATAGTACGATTTACATGGTTTTCAGTGGTCTCACACTTGAGAAAATTTCTCAGTATGGAAACTTCAGACATCAAAGCAGCATCCATGCTGTTCAAGGTGTGAAGAGTACTCACTGAGAAAAGGGTCTGCAGAAAGAGCTGCAGGCAACATCTCCTCCTTGGGGATAATATGCCCATTAGCATATTAAAGGATCTGGAAAGTTTTGCAATGAAGGAACTTCTTTAACTTTGTCCAAAAAAGTGTTTCCCACATTTACTGATTATGGAACCCTTTTAACCTCTCCCTGAAAGTATACTAGAAATATCTTCCTGAAATACTCTAGAAATTAATACAGTTTGGAAAACAGTGGTGTGTTTTGATGCATTAAAACAGTTCTAAAATAAATAGAGAAGCTTTGCCGGGTAATTTCTATTTCTAATAGCAAAACTAGTCAACACTGTCCTAACAAATTGGCAGAATAAACTCATTAAAGGAATGTAGTTGTTTTCCTATAGCCTAATTACTATTAGATTAAAAAAGAACACTCAGACTTTTGAAAGTAGCACTAATTCTTTCACATCCCTAAAGGAAAATTACTCAGTGCCTCGAAACAAAAAATGAAATGATATTCTGATGACTTAAGGGGAAAGTGTAGCTCAAATGCAGAAGTCTGGGAGCAGTTTTCAACCAGGGTTCTTCGACACCAGAGCAGGTGTGGTCAAGTTTTCCCATATTCCATTAGCTTCTGGAACCCACAATGCCCCTGCATAGTGACTTACACGCGATGCGCACGTAGGCTTTCCGGCTCTTGGTGGTGCCTGCCGAGCTCCAGGCTACACACTGGCACCAGTAATCTTCAGGCCCAAAGAGTTCTTCCACTTGCTGGCGTGAAATCTCAATGCTCACTTCCCGGACAATGAGACCTGCCAAGGCAAAGGAAGATTTAAGTCAAAAGAAGACTTGTACTAACAAAATACAAAACATCATACCTAATTTTTTCCCCAGTGATCCTTCTTAATGCCGTGGACCAACAAATCACATATTGCCTCTCATCTCCTCTGACTTTATTCTAGCTCCAGTTACTTGATTCACAGCTGTCTCATTCTCTTATTTGCTATTTGAAATCTTCTGGATTCATCAGAAGATGAAAGTGAATTAGATCTATCCACAAAAATCCTTTTCCCTTATTACCTAATATTCACCCACCACCAAGTTATCTTTCTCTGTGTATTCAAACATGAACTTGAATTTAAAGTCTTCTAAGGATTCTATCGTAATTATACAGGTTGTGTGTAAGATACCCATGTGCTGTACACAGCTTTACAGTATCAGTTCAGTTCAGTTCAGTCACTCAGTCGTGTACAACTCTTTGCAACCCCATGAATTGCAGCACGCCAGGCCTCCCTGTCCATCAACAACTCCCGGACTTCACTCAGACTCACATCCATCGAGTCGGTGATGCCATCCAGCC
>NW_011494835.1:11365937-11373192 GCF_000754665.1 Bison bison bison | reverse complement strand
AAAGCATCAATTCTTCGGCACTCAGCCTTCTTCACAGTCCAACTCTCACATCCATACACGACCACAGGAAAAACCACAGCCTTGACTAGACAGACCTTTGTTGGCAAAGTAATGTCTCTGCTTTTGAATATGCTATCTAGGTTGGTCATAACTTACCTTCCAAGGAGTAAGCGTCTTTTAATTTCATGGCTGCAGTCACCATCTGCAGTGATTTTGGAGCCCCAAAAAATAAAGTCTGACACTGTTTCCACTGTTTCCCCATCTATTTCCCATGAAGAGATGGGATCAGATGCTATGATCTTCATTAACTCTTTACATAAAATGAGAGAGAATGACATAAAATAATAATCATAGGTATATAAATCATTAACATGTATATTTAAATACACAAGTATATATATTTAGGTTTATTATTATATGATCTAGTACTTTATAAATATACGGTGATTTTTAAAAAAACTAAGTCATTTTAAATGGCTTTATTTGGCACATTGTTTTTTATTGAAAGAAATATTAGCCTTAGTTAACAAACCTCTGCTGTTCTAGCCAGAGAATGAATGACTTTAAAGTTTTCATGAATTTTTGAAAGCCCAAATGTTTCTCTTTAATAACAATGTAACCAAAATCCTATTAAAAATAAAGTGAATTCCAGTTAAAATGCTCAAATAATTGAAATTTATTTCACAGCATTATATAATCCTAAAATAATTAAACTTGAACTTGAGTCTGGGATTATCATTTTAGGGGTATTTATCTTGTGATACCAAAGTCTAGTTCAGAGATTCATCCTGAAATATGCCTCTTTGCATTGAGCAAGAAAAATGAAATTATACATATATGGGCAATGTGTGTGGGCAACTGCCACTTCTCTTGCACACCCTGCTAGCCTGGAGTGTCTTTGAGAGAACTGGAAGGGATACCCGTTAGGGAGCAGGGGCATAAATTATGTATGAGCATCATGTATGAGCACAGTAAGAAAAATTAATTACGTTAGTTTGTATTGTTTGTTCATTCATTCATTCATGGACGAAATATCTATCAAGCATCAATTATGCAGAAAATATTGCACTGGGGCCTTATCCTTAATGAAGCTTTATTTTTGTGAGAAGGGCACGTATTAACTTGAATTATAATAAATGTATAAATTTATTATTTAATTACAATTGTGTTCAATGCTGCAAAGAAGTATTGAAGTAATGAGAGTAAATAACAAGGAGACTCAACTTAGTATGAAGGATCCTGCATGAGTTAGACTGATTAAATCATATGGGGAGAGGCACAGGACACATGGTAAGAAGAAGAAAGGGAAGGAGGAGACTGGGAACCCAGGAGAAGACACCTGAGCACTGCACACAGAGAATGCCAGCATGAAGTGAACCCAGAGACAAGAAAGTGACCGATTTATATACATTCTTGTGAACCTGCAGTTCTCAAAGTATGGCCCACAGAACAGCTGTATCAACATCACCTGGAACTTGATGAAAATGCAAATTCCTGGGTTCTACTCCAGACTCAGCGAAAAAGAACGATTGAGAGTCCAGCCCAGCAATATTTTAACAAGTCCTCCAAGAATCCTGATGCATGCTATAGTTTGAGAACCACTGTTGTACACCATGTTTAGGATTTGGGATTTCTTTCTGAGAGTCGAGTGTTTTAAGAAGATGACATAATCAGATGAGAATAAAAAAGGCATGCATATATAAATGCATAAATGAAATGACACATGATACAGTGACAGGTATAGGATACAGAGTTTAAGTAGCTCATAAAAGTCATGATTTCTTAAAATGTTTGATCATGACTTCTTGGTATAAGTAACATGAAAGAGCTGTCATCTGGAGATTCTAAAAAAGAGTGTTTCTGTACTTACCCTAAAATCTAGGACATTCTCTTATGGATAAAAACACTCAGGGAAATTAACAATCCCCCAACAGCAGCAGATGCTGACTCATTAGAGGATAGATAATTCTTCCCATCACAAGTGGATGAGAGTTGAGTCACAGAAAAAACTAAGTCTTTAAGTCCAACTCATGAGTCCCTGAACTGGAATGAAGCCCAGGAAGGTGGGTTTTATAAGCCCAAGGCAGGGCAAGGTCCTAACGGAGTGACTCTATTTTAAAATATTTATTAAATATATTTAATGTTACCTTAAAATTTTGGAAATTAGTAAAGCTTTTATGTTTAAATAGTGATCAGCTTAAAAAGAATTTTCAAGTAACTGGCATATCCCAATCTTTGAAAAGATTACTATATTATTTTAGCCAATGTCCAGCCTCCACAGTGAAAAACCAACTTTAACAAATAGCACTACTTTCCTTCCTCTTTCCTGGTCCTTGCTTATGCCTTTCATTTTCTTGTCTTATTGTAATTATTCTCATTTTTCTGATGTCTAGAAACTGGTGCAAAGATGGAGCCGTCTTCTCTCCTTTCCCGCCACCTTTTTAACTCCACTCTGGTATTTAATACTCTTGCCTGTTTTATTTGTTTGTACCTTTTCTGTTCATGCAGAAAGTCAGTTACTGGAAAAGAAACACTTCCTCTAAAGGTTGCTGCAGTAAACTTACAGTCACCAAAGGGCTGATAAACCTGCGGTGTGTAGTTCCTTAGGACTATAATGGCTCTTTCCAAAATGTAGAGAGCAGCAGCAAAACAGGCTCAGGATATTAAAACCGCATACAAATATTTTGTGTCCCAAGATGATAACTTCAGGTTTCACTCCTCCCTTTTACTTAAAGCAATGAAAGGAAACCTAATTAAAAGCTAGGGAAACTTCATGAGGGCTACTGTATCCTTTTGCCCAAAGAGGCTCATGGATGGTTCTATTAACCACAAATCTAAATCCTTTTATGAAGCCACAGACCTACCCTCCTACTACAGGGATTATTCACAGTATGAATGTTCTGAATTGTGTGGCCCAGGCTCCCCATGGGCCCAGGAGTCAAGCACACACTGATTTTTGTCTTCAGCTTCACAGATGCTCCATTCAGCAGGAGATGGATTAATTACAGTTGGGTACACTGGCCCTGCCACAGGCCCAAAGCTTATATTCCAACTTTTGGTCAGCACCACCAGAAAAGAAAAAACTGAAATATTAAGTATCTAAATACTTACATTTTAGAATTGTCTAGAATTAGCTGCATTATTCAGACTCTGAGTTACTGGGTCACATATCATCTTTTTATTATCATAGCTAAGTTCATTACCTATGACATTTTGTTCATCAAACCAGAGACTAGTGGTTTGGGTAAAAGTAGGTAATGTCCTTTCTCTTTGAAAGTGAAATTTCAAATCTGCTTGAAGTCTTGAGATGGAAAAAGCAAGCTGCCTTGAAATTTGAAATGCCATCAGCGTTACTTCCAAGGCAGGTTGCTTTGAAGAGCATTTGGCAACTTGAAATTGGTTTCAGGTTATTTAAGGGTGGGGAGAAATGCTTCGGTCTACAGGATTTACTCAAATACAAATGTGTATTTTCCATCCCGTCTGATAACATCAAAGATTTCCCATCACTGTTCATCCTTTAATAGTGGCATCTCAAGGATGCATGCTGTTTGAAGTTTGCAGTGATTTGCTTTTATAACAGGAATCATTGTGCTTTGGGAGCCAGAGTGTAGAAAAGTAATTAGCATATTATACCAAGAAGTCTTATAATGAGCATGAATATGTACTTGTTAATAGGGAGTTTCAACTGACCTTAGAAATTCAGATATAAATGCAACCCTCTGATTGGATCTTTATGAGGCTATACACGAATAGAGCAATAAAATCTGGTACTTGACAATTATTTCTTATCTTTAGCATAATTTTAACTTCTAATAGTGTTGACATCACTAAGTGTTTTCCTAGAGATTATTATAAAGTGATCAAAATTTGTGATTAATGCTGCTGTAAAATTATTTAAAGCATATCCACATTTCCCCAGAAATATAATCTGCAGTGCTTTCAACAAATAGTAAAAATTTACTAATGTCAAAAATTAACTGTTAAGTTCCAGAAATGTAAAGATGGATCAAGTATCACATCCAAGCTTGTGCTACTTATTTATCATGTTTATTACTTATTTATCATATTATTATTTATCATGTGATACTCAAGTTATGCATCATCTTTTTAAAATATGTTTATCAAATCTGCATCATTTAATACCCCATGTATGTTTCACTAAAAAGCATCTTCACCTCATGTTAGTCTGAGGTGTTTTGTGTGCCCCAGTTGTATTTTTCATTCGTCCCAATCACTTGATCTTTCACATGCAAAGGGAAGTTTTGAGACACTTTGCTGTGTAGACCTGGCAGTTCTATTTCTTCCAGTACTCTCCCTATGGGGAGAAGAGCTACAGAGGTCACTCTACCAAATCTCATCGGAATATATTCACATAGTACTTGGAAATGTACAAAGCTGCAGGTAAGGATGTTCTGGAATATACTACAACATTTTATTGAATTAACATGTTTTCTCTTTTTCATGCTTTCTCTTAGAGCTCAATCCTATTAATTTTCACCAATATCTAAAATATGAAACATAACAGTTTGAGATGTCTTAATATAAATTTAATCACACAGAATCCTTTTATTTAAAAGGATGTCATACCATAAAAACTGAAAATTATTTTAGTAACTTATAACTCTCACTAAAATAATAAATATGATATCTTGGAAGGCAGAACTTTATAATTACAACATTGCTCTTTGTTACACAAAGTCATTTGACAATCTTTAAAGTACATCAGGAACAGCAGACACTGTAAATGCATAATTTACCAACTTCTCTCTGAAATGTTTCCCTTGAATTTTTAATATATAATATATAAACAGGCCACCTAAGTAACTAAAATTACTTTGTGTAATTGGGAATTGCAACTTACTAAGGTATTAGATTCTGAAAGAGAGGGGAATACCAGACCACCTGACCTGCCTCTTGAGAAATTTGTATGCAGGTCAGGAAGCAACAGTTAGAACTGGACATGGAACAACAGACTGGTTCCAAATAGGAAAAGGAGTACGTCAAGGCTGTATATTGTCACCCTGCTTATTTAACTTCTATGCAGAGTACATCATGAGAAATGCTGGGCTGGAAGAAGCACAAGCTGGAATCAAGATTGCCGGGAGAAATATCAATAACCTCAGATATGCAGATGACACCACCCTTATGGCAGAAAGTGAAGAGGAACTAAAAAGCCTCTTGATGAAGGTGAAAGTGGAGAGTGAAAAAGTTGGCTTAAAGCTCCACATTCAGTAAACAAAGATCATGGATCTGGTCCCATCACTTCATGGGAAATAGATGGGGAAACAGTGGAAACAGTGTCAGACTTTATTTTTCTGGGCTCCAAAATCACTGCAGATGGTGACTGCAGCCATGAAAGACACTTACTCCTTGGAAGGAAAGTTATGACCAACCTAGATAGCACATTCAAAAGCAGAGACATTACTTTGCCAACAAGGTCCGTCTAGTCAAGGCTATGGTTTTTCCTGTGGTCATGTATGGATGTGAGAGTTGGACTGTGAAGAAGGCTGAGCACCGAAGAATTGATGCTTTTGAACTGTGGTGTTGGAGAAGACTCTTGAGAGTCCTTGGACTGCAAGGAGATCCAACCAGTCCATTCTAAAGGAGATCAGCCCTGGGATTTCTTTGGAAGGAATGATGCTAAAGCTGAAACTCCAGTACTTTGGCCACCTCATGCGAAGAGTTGACTCATTGGAAAAGACTCTGATACTGGGAGGGATTGGGGGCAGGAGGAGAAAGGGACAACAGAGGATGAGATGGCTGGATGGCATCACTGACTCGATGGACATGAGTCTGGGTGAACTCCGGGAGTTGTTGATGGACAGGGAGGCCTGGCATGCTGTGATTCATGGGGTCGCAAAGAGTCGGACACGACTGAGCGACTGATCTGATCTGATCTGAGTGTATTAGATTTATTATGAATATTTTTGTTAAACTTATATTTACTGTCTTTGTGATATGGATGAATTTTCCTGAAAGTTAAGGAATAACATGGCTGACACCGAGAGGTTCAAGAGATTTTCTTGGAAGAATTTTGTTCTTTTATGTAATAGTTTGACTTGATTCCCTTGTATGTGATAATTTCTAGTCATTTGGTTCTGTGTGGCATTCTGTGTCCAATAACGGTCTGTGTTTTAGTTCGTTATATTTTTGTTTTATCTAGAGCTGAGAAAAAAATATGCATTGGATTATGTGTCTGGAAGTGGGGAGATGTCTAGTAGTTCTAGAAAGCTATTAGGTTGGTGCAAAAGTAATTGCGGTTTTGCATTGTTGAACTTTGCCGTTTGATATTGGAATACATTCTTAAATAAATATGGTTATGTTATATATCATTTTAATGTGCATTTATCACTTTATGTTTTTTTTGCTAATAACATTAAACTTGTGTATTTTATATTTATTTTAGAAAATGATGTTAGACAAAACACAAATTCAAGTGATTTTCTTATTGTTCACAATGGATCATGAAGCAGCAGAGACAACTCGTAAAATTGACAATGCATTTGTCCAGAACTGCTAACGAACATACAGTGCACTGGTGGTTCCAGAAGTTTCTCAAAGGAGATGAGAGCCTTGAAAATGAGAAGTGGAGTGACTGGCCATTAGGAGTTAACAATGACCAACTAATGATCAAATGATCAAATGATCAATGATCAATGATCAAAGCTGATCCTCTTACAACTACACAAGAAGTTGCCGAAGAACCCAACATTGACCATGTTGAGGTCATTTAGCATTTGTAGCAAACTGGACAGGGGAAAAAGCTTGATAAGTGAATGCCTCATGAGTTGACCACAAGTCAAAAAAATTTTCATTTTGCATCGTTGTCTTCTCTTATTCCACGCGACAATAATGAACCATTTCTCCCATCAGATTATGACATGTGAAAAAAGGTAGATTTTATATGACACTGGCAGTGATCAGCTCAGTGCTTGGAGCAAGATGAAGTTCCAAAGCACCTCCCAAACCAAACTTGCACCAAGAAAAGGGCATGGTCACTCTTTGGTGGTCTGCTGTCCATCTGATCCATTATCAGATCAGATCAGATCAGTCGCTCAGTTGTGTCCGACTCCTTGTGACCCCATGAATCGCAGCACGCCAGGCCTCCCTGTCCATCACCAACTCCCGGAGTTCACTCAGACTCACGTCCATCGAGTCAGTGATGCCATCCAGCCATCTCATCCTCTGTCATCCCCTTCTCCTCCTGCCCCCAATCCCTCCCAGTATCAGAGTCTTTTCCAATGAGTCAATTCTT
>NW_011494835.1:11360893-11365360 GCF_000754665.1 Bison bison bison | reverse complement strand
CTTTCTGCCATAAGGGTGGTGTCATCTGCATATCTGAGGTTATTGATATTTTTCCTGCCAATCTTGATTCCAGCTTGTGTTCTTCCAGTCCAGCGTTTCTCATGATGTACTCTGCATATAAGTTAAATAAACAGGGTGACAATATACAGCCTTGACGTACTCCTTTTCCTATTTGGAACCAGTCTGTTGTTCCATGTCCAGTTCTAACTGTTGCTTCCTGACCTGCATACAAATTTCTCAAGAGGCAGGTCAGGTGGTCTGCTATTCCCATCTCTTGAAGAATTTTCCACAGCATTATAGCTTTCTGAATTCCAGAGAAACCAGTATATTTAAGAAGTACGCTCAGCAAATTGATATGCACTGAAAACTGCAATTCCTGCCGATGGCACTGGTCAACAGAAAGTGCCCAATTCTTCTCTCCAACAATACCCACCCACACGTTGCACAACCAACACTTCAAAAGTTGAATGAATTGGGCTACAATGTTTTGCCTTATTTGTCATATTCACCTGACCTTTCCCAAACTGACTACCATATTTTCAAGCATCTCAACAACTTTTTGCAGGGAAAATGCTTCTATAACCAGCAGGAGGCCGAAAATGCTTTCCAGAAGTTCATCTAAACCTGGGGCATGGATTTTTACACGACAGGAATAAACTTATTTCTCACTGGCAAAAATGTGTTGCCTCTAATGGTTCCTATTTTTATTAATAAATATGTGCTTAAGCCTAGGTTGTAATGATTTAAAATTATGGTCCAAAACTGTAAGTCCGTTTGCATCAACTTAATATATGTCAACCACAGATAAATGCAATCTTCCTTTCTGAAACTTCAAATTTTAGTTACAAGATGCTATTAAAAGAGAGTGACAGATGACTTACACCAACAATGCTAACACTGTTTTGCCCTTTTTTTGCAGGAGTGTCAGGTTCAGATGTCATAACATCCTTGTAAGGAGAACCAGTGCTCCTACCTTTAAAAAAAATGTAGTTAATTAATTTATTTTATTTTTGGTTGTGTTGAGTCTTCATTGCTTCTCAGGCTTTGATGGCTTCTCTTGTTGCAGAACATGGAGGATAGAGCTCAAGGGCTCAATATCTGTGGTGCACGGGCTTAGCTGTCTTGCCATATGTGGAATCTTCCTGGACCACGGATTGAACCCATGTCCCCTACATTGGCAGACAGATTCTTAACCTCTGGACCACCAGGGAAGTTCAGTGCTTCTACTTTTGATTTGACTTCTCACCACCATCAAATTAGGGCTGCAAGTATGAAGGATAATTGGAGTGGTGGGTATATAAAATATTTTATCTTACTTATAGAGCTGTATAAATGAGCTGGCAGAAGTTAATCCTACCAGTTTTGGCCCATCATTTAATTCTTATTCCTAACTTTGGTGATGAAAGACCTATTGAAACTCTGAACTAAAATGCTTTCTCTAATTAACCTCTTCTTGTATGTCAATGTTTTTTGGACTATAAAGAAGCAGTTGTGTGAGAACATGATACAGCACAAAGCACATTCCACTGAGATAGTAAATACATTCCTCATCTAAATATTTTCCCTAAAACATCAAACTTTATATATATTTGAATATATATATTCAACATTTTTCTTTAAAAGCAGAATTGTTAATAATTATCTAAATCTAACTACATGCATTCCTTTCTGTCCCAATTTCAGGTAGTTCATCAGTAATTTCAATGGAGGTAATTTTAACAAATTTTTTAGAAAAAGATTTCTGTCAATAATGGTGGGGAATAATAACGAGTTATTGGAGATTAGTTAACTGTGGAGTTATAAATTATAGACCTTATTATACTTTCATCCAGTCCTTCATGCAATAGGTATTTGTTGCAACTCTATTATATGTTAAGGACACAGTGGTAAAGAAGATCCATAAGGACTCTGTCCTCCTCTGGGTTACTTTCTACTCTGGAGATTGGTCTTCAGCATCTGATTTATGCATAGTAGCTTCCAAGATGGGCATGGAGATGAAATGGTTATGGATTCTGCTTCTGTCTAATATGAGAGATAAAATCAGTAGTTTACTGAGTAAAGGGACTCTCTCAAATGCATTGTATATCCATCAGGATAGTAATTGGCACAAATATTTGTCTAGTTAATGTATGTTAAATGAATTAATGATTTGTATGCTATAGCTATAATCCAAGTAGTGTTAAATCCTAGGAATAAGTAAATTTAATTGTAACTCAGAACACTAAAGGTAACTAGTATTTAATGAGCATCTACCATGAGTCTCAGTTAATCTGCATAATAATTCTTGGGATTAATATTGTTAAAACTATAATATGGGTAAGGTATGGAGGTGGGAATTTTAACAACTGTTAAAATTGTTTACACAGCCAATAACTACTTAAATCAGGATTCAGAACCACAGTTGTCTGAATCCAAAGTCCCAATTCCTTTCACTACAACAATATTCCTCAACTGTGCCTAGAAAAAGTGGTTTCTGCTCAAATAAGTTTGGGAATTTCTGCTTAATACAACATTCTCTTAGAAACTTGGAATGCCATTAGTATACAAAAGGCATTGATAAGGAGTTCTGCCATAAAGAAGTGGGTTTAATTTGGACTGCCAACATTCTCCTCAGGCTTCCCTGGTGGCTCAGATGGTAAAGAATCTGCCTGCAAGAAGAGAAGAGACCCAGGTTTGATCCCTGGGTGAGGAAGATACCCTGAAGAAGGGAATGGCAACCCAATCCAGTACTCTTGCCTGGAGAATTCCATGGACAGAGGAGCCTGGCTGGCTACAACTCATGGGAAAACAAAGAGTTGGACACCACTGAGCAACTAACACTTACTTACTTAACATTCCCCCTAATTTATTAAGCCATAGAACCCTATTGTCAATGTAAACAAAGAACCCATTTCAGCATGGCTTTCAATGTGGTTTTGCTTAGCATTCTCCAGATGTTGGTATATAGAATAAAAGTAATCCACTGTTTGGAAAGTTCCAAAAACCCCATAAAGAAAGCTAAAATGAAATAGTTTTAGAAGGAGAGATCAGGGAAAACCTGGGGAATAGAATATTTGAATTTGATGTTGAAGCATCGTTTGGGTTTAAAAATTTAGAGATGAATCAAAGAGACTTGAAGAGGAGAGAACAGCAAGAAGCCAAATGGCAGAGGAGAAAAAACATGGAGATCACAATGCAGAATAGTTTACATGAATTAAGTAAGAAATAAGACCAGAAGAGAGGTTCCTGGAGAGCCATGTATGGCAGCTAGAGAAGACTGTTTTATGGAGAAGGAGCTTGTAAAAATTGTACAGTGGCGAATGACATTTTAAAAATGACATCTGCTTTAGAGAGATTAATATGGCTTTACTAATAAAGAAAACTAATCTGATTTATTTAAATTGAGTTTTCATAATTTTAATTATCATTACAAAATTTGTTTTCAGAACTATGATCTTACATGAAGTCATTAATCATGTGTTAAAAGCAATATTCTTGGTGACCCTCTGAAAACAGCCTGACAATAAAAATCAGGTACAATTATTCAGAATAATAATCAGTCCTACTGTCAGGCTTTTATTTGTTTTCTTATCCCAAATGATTTAGAAACAAGCATCAAGTGCTTTCACCTCTGGAGAGACCGCCACTTATAATAGTTCACATGTAGGTTATTGGGGACAGCTACTTATTTATTTTAAAAGCAGTGCATTTATTTTCTTTAAAAAAAAAACTTTAAAATCAAATTAAAATTGCTCACTTTTTGGGAAAAATTCAACTCATGCAGGACAATTGTTATTACAACTGGAGGGTTAGACAAATACTTGTCTATGCTGAGTCGCTTCAGTTGTGTCTTGACTCTGCGACTCCGTGAACTATAGCTCCTCTGTCCATGTAATTTTTGAGGCAAGAATCCTGGAGTGTATTGCCATTTTCCTCCTCCAGGGGATCTTCCCAACCCAAGGATCAAACTTGTATCTCAAGTCTCCTGAATTGGCAGGCAGGTTCTTTACAACTAGTGCCATCTGGGAAGCCCTTTAAGACATTTTTAAAAATACTTGTCTAATACACAGCCACTTAGTGATTTATTTAGTTAAGAGAATAAATTCCTGCTCAGTATTTACTATTTGACTTTTGGAAAATCTTAAATTCATCAACCCTTGGTTTCCTAACTTGTAAAATGAAGTTAAGAATTTATTTGTTTTATTGGGTGGTGAGAAAAGAAATGGACTAACGGCTACAAAAGTTCTTGAAATCGATAAAATTCTTTTTTTTTAAATTTTATTTTATTTTTAAACTTTACATAATTGTATTAGTTTTGCCAAATATCAAAATGAATCCATTACAGGTATATATGTGCTCCCCATCCTGAACTCTCCTCCTCCCTGCCCATACCCTCCCTCTGGGTCGTCCCAGTGCACTAGCCCCAAGCATCCAGTATTGTGCATCGAACCTGGACTGGCATCTCGTTTCATACATGATATTTTACAT
>NW_011494835.1:11354411-11360793 GCF_000754665.1 Bison bison bison | reverse complement strand
ATCTTCCCACCCTCTCCCTCTCCCACAGAGTCCATAAGACTGTTCCATACATCAGTGTCTCTTTTGCTGTCTCGTACACAGGGTTATTGTTATCATCTTTCTAAATTCCATATATATGCGTTAGTATACTGTATTGGTGTTTTTCCTTCTGGCTTACTTCAAAAATTCTTTTAAAGTATAAAGGAATAACAACTGGGAATAAAACTCTGTTTTATTAACAAAATTATCATTGCAAGTACTAACACAGTCTTAAGAGAGGGGGAGAACACCCTAACTGGAAATTGTGTTAGTTACAAACCCATATGAGAAAGACATGGCTGCTTTGGGAAATTTTCAACAGAGCTGGGAAAGTTCAGTCTGGGTGGGGACGTCAACTGTCCAGGACAATGTAAATGTGGCTATGATTATTTAGAAACGGAATCTGAACAGCAGGAACAAGTTCGAGTGATTAGCCTTTAAGTTTCCTGTCCTTCAGCCCAGTCACCTAGGACTTTACTCACCCCCAAGGTCCCTATTACATCAGAGCACAGATAGAGGGGAGCTACCCTGATGGGTAAGTGAAAAGTCTACTGGTTTCTGTAACCAAGGAACTTGCATAGCTCACCCATTAGGCATTACTTACGTCCGTATCCAACCACCAGGTAAAACAAGGACACTAAGCAACCAAATGGAAATAACTGACTAGGCTAGTTCTGACTACTTTGGGGCAGAATAAGCAAACACTCACTGTTTAGAGAAGACTTAAAATTGATGAACTTAATTACATCTTCTCACTTTCCAACTGGTATGTGAATTCCATCAGGGTACAAATTTTTGTTTGCTATCTGATGTTGCTGTGATCTAGAATAATCCTTGGCACACATCGTAGGTAGGCAATAATTATTTGTTGAATTAATGAAATAATATTTCCCCTAGGACACTATGATATACTTATTTAAAAGATATGTGATTGTGTCCCCTTATATCTTAGAGGAAAGGAACTTTCAGTCATGGTGGCAGTTGTACCTCCTATCCTAGCCAGAAAGACATACTCAGACACAACTATGATTTAAATTTTGAACGTCCTTTGGTAATTGCACTAACAATGGGGAACAAAAGTGGAGTTACTGTAATGCTTTTTAGAGCCTCCAAAGTTGTTGAGCCTCCAGTAAGAGCTGAGTAAATACAGATCAAGTGCCAACGAGATGGGCTTCCCAGGTAGCTCAGTGGGTAAAGAATCAACCTGCCACTGTAGGAGACGTGGGTTCGATCCCGGGGTTGGGAAGATCCCCTGGAGGAGGGCATGGCAATTCACTCCAGTATTCTTGCCTGGAGAATCCCATGAACAGAGAAGCCTGGCGGGTTACAGACCACGGGATCACAGAGAGTCTAACATGACAGAAACGACTGAGAACACATGCATGCGCCAATGAGATCCCTTTTTCTTATCCTTAAAAAAAAAAAAAAAAAACAAGTATGTGAGAAGGAATAAATTTACAAAAAGGAGGAAAAAAATCTAACTTGTGAAATTCTAAGTAGAAATGAAAAATACTAGCATTTCATATTTCCAAGCTAGTAGTATGTATTCAACTTTGGCTGAAACACCAATTTTCAATTTTAACTTTTTAATTCTAACTGGGAAATAACTATTTGTTCTGATAGTTCCAAAATATTTCTATATATTCTGAGATCCTTGCCTCAAATATTTCTTTTGCTATTCCAAAGGAAGAGATGATTTAATACAATAATGAAAATAAGCATAAAGCACTTTAACTTTTTTCCTTTTTTTTTTTCTATAGAGACTGTCTCTTTGATCTTCTGCTGCTAAGTTGCATAGACTGTTTCTGATAAACCAAAGGTTTATTGGAACTTTTATAATCCAAAGGTTTACCAAACCTAGAATTCTAGAGGACAATACTGTTACAGGTAGGCCAGTAAAACCTTAAGTTTAATAAATCCTTGGCAATTAACTTAATTGAGGGTATAATCTTTGGTAAAGTACTTGGTTCAAATTCTAGTTCCTCCAGTGACCAGATGTATGACCTTCAGAAAATTCCTCTACCTCACTGAATAACACTTACCTCAATGAGAAAGAGTGAATTAAAATTCCTAACTCAGTGGGTTATTTTAATGATTATATAAGGTGATACATGTAAAACTCTTAGCAGAGTAAGCCCTTAATACAAGACTAACCTAACATAATTTTAGAAGCTAAATAGTTTATGTCATGCTGTGTACTAAACAATGCCTCTCATTTTAGAGGCTTTACAAAATTAAAATCTATTTTCCATCACAGAAGTCTGCATGGCAGCTATTTTATCTCAGCTTTCTTAGTAATCCAGGCTGCATCTATCTGCAACCTATGTCGTTTCAGCCATGGCTACCAGGGTCCCCAAACAAGGAGAAGACAGCACAGAGAGCTCACACCTGCTCTTAAAATGCTTGGCTTGGAAGTTCACATAACTCACTCATAGCCCATGGAAAAGAAGATTCACTTGGCCAAGTTGCATGGCAAGAATGCAGGACCGGTAGTATTCGTCTGTGCCCAGGAAGAAAAGAATAGGAAATGTGTATTAAATGTCCTTCTACAATATAATTGATAGAGCTCCTTCAACAGGAAAACAAGAAATTGAATTTAAAAGAAATTTTTCCTTAACTTTTTAAGAAATTTTTAAGAAATCACAGTGATATTGAAATAGTTATCAAGTCAAATGAAATTTGGATCATTGTTTTCTATGGTATGAAAGTCTTTATTGACAGAAAGAGCTAAATATAGAAAATATAGAATACTAGACCTAAAGGCAAAAGACCTGATTTTTAGTCCTTACTTGGCTATCATCCTGGGTTTGATACCTGGGTTGGGAAGATCCCCGGGTTGGGAAGATCCCCTGGAGAAGGAAATGGCAACTCACTCCAGCACTCTTGCCTTGAAAATCCCATGGACGGAGGAGCCTGGTAGGCTACAGTCCAGTTCAGTCGCTCAGTTGTGTCTGACTCTTTGTGATCCCAGGGACTGCAACACACCAGGCCTCCCTGTCTATCACCAACTCTCAGAGTTTACTCAAACTCATGTGCATTGAGTTGGTGATGCCATCCAACAATCTCATCCTCTGTCAACCTCTTCTCCTCCTGTCTTCAATCTTTCCCAGCATCAGGGTCTTTTCAAATGAGTCAGCTCTTTGCATCAGGTGGCCAAAGTATTGGAGTTTCAGCTTCTGCATCAGTCCTTCCAATGAACACACAGGACTGATCTCCTTTAAGATGGACTGGTTGGATCTCCTTGCAGTCCAAGGGACTCTCAAGAGTCTTCTCTAACACAACAGTTCTAAAGCATCAATTCTTTGGCACTTAGCTTTCTTTATAGTCCAACTCTCATATCCATAAATGACTACTGGAAAAACCATAGCCTTGACTAGATGGACCTTTGTTGGCAAAGTAATGTCTCTGCTTTTTAATATGCTGTCTAGGTTGGTCATAACTTTTCTTCCAAGGAGTAAGCATCTTTTAATTTCATGGCTGCAGTCACCATCTGCAGTGATTTTGAAGCCCCCAAAAATAGTCTCTCACTGTTTCCACTGTTTACCTATTTGCCATGAAGTGATGCCATGATATTAGTTTTCTGAATGTTGAGCTTTAAGCCAATTTTTTCACTCTCCTCTTTCACTTTCTTCAAGAGGCTCTTTAGTTCTTCACTTTCTGCCGTAAGGGTGATGTCATCTGCATATCTGAGGTTTATTAATATTTCTCCTGGCAATCTTGATTCCAGGTTGTGCTTCATCTAGCCTAGCATTTCTCATGATGTACTCTGTTATAAGTTAAATAAGCAAGGTGGCAGTCCATGGGGTCACAAAGAGTCAGACAGGACTGAGTGACCTCACTTTTACTTTTCTTGGCTATCGTCACTAAGGAAGGGTTTCTTATCTCTCCCTGCTATTCTTTGGAACTCTGCATTCAAATGGGTATATCTTTCCTTTTCTCCTTTGCCTTTGGCTTCTCTTCTTTTCACAGCTATTTGTAAAGTATCCTCAGATAACCATGTTGCATTTCTTTTTCTTGGGGATGGTGTTGATCCCTGCCTCCTGTATAATGTCAGGAGCATCTGTCCATAGTTCTTCAGGCACTCTGTCTATCAGATCTAATCCCTTGAATCTATTCTCACTTCCACTGTATAGTCATAAGGGATTTGATTTAGGTCATACCTGAATGATCTAGTGGTTTTCCCTACTTTCTTCAATTTAAGTCTGAATTTGGCAATAAGGAGTTCATGATCTGAGCCACAGTCAGCTCCTGGTCTCATTTCTGCTGAATGTATAGAGTTTCTCCATCTTTGGCTGCAAAGAATATGATCAATCTGATTTCAATATTGCCCATCTGGTGATGTCCATGTGTAGAGCTGTATCTTGTGTTGTTGGAAGAGGGTGTTTGCTATGATCAGTGTGTTCTCTTGGCAAAACTCTGCTAGCCTCTGCCCTGCTTCATTCTGTACTCCAAGGAAAAATTTGCCTTGTATTGCAAAATTGCCAGGTATTTCTTGACATCCTATGTTTGCATTCCAATCCCCTATGATGAAAAGGACATCTTTTTGGGGGTGTTAGTTCTAGAAGGTCTTCATAGAACTGTTCAACTTCAGCTTCTTCAGCATTACTGGTTGGGGCATAGATTTGGATTACTGTGATATTGAATGGTTTGCCTTAGAAACAATTTTCTTCAAAAAAGTTAGAGATACCAAGGGAACATTTCATGCAAAGATGGGCTCAATAAAGGACAAAAATGGTATGGACCTAACAGAAGCAGAAGATGTTAAGAAGAGGTGGCAAGAATACACAAAAGAACTATACAAAAAAAGATCTTCATAACCCAGATAATGTAATCCGATGGTGTAATCACTCACCTAGAGCCAGACATCCTGGAATGCAAAGTCAAGTGGGCCTTAGGAAACATCACTACAAGCAAAGCTAGTGGAGGTGATGGAATTCCAGTTGAGCTATCTCAAATCCTAAAAGATGATACTGTGAAAGTGCTGCACTCAATATGCCAGCAAATTTGGAAAACTCAGCAGTGGCACAGGGCTGGAAAAGGTCAGTTTTAATTCCAATCCCAAAGAAAGGCAATGCCAAAGAATGCTCAAACTACCGCACAATTACACTCATCTCACATGCTAGCAAAGTAATGCTCAAAATTCTCCAAGTCAGGCTTCAAAAATATGAGAACTGTAAAATTCCAGATGTTCAAGCTGGATTTAGAAAAGGTAGAGGAACCAGAGATCAAACTGCCAACATCTGCTGAGTCATTGAAAAAGCAAGAGAGTTCCATAAAAAACATCTATTTCTGCTTTATTGACATTGCCAAAGCCTTTGACTGTGTGGATCACAATAAACTGTGGAAAATTCTGAAAGAGATGGGAATACCAGACCACCTGACCTGCCTCTTGAGAAATCTGTATGCGGGTCAGAAAGCAAAGTTAGAACTGGTCATGGAACAACAGACTGGTTCCAAATAGGAAAAGGAGTACGTCAAGGCTGTATATTGTCACCCTGCTTATTTAACTTTTATGCAGAGAAAATCATGATAAATGCTGGGCTGGAAGAAGCAGAAGCTGGAATCAGATTGCCAGGAGATATATCAATAATTTCAGATATGCAGATGATACCACCCTTATGGCAGAAACCGAAGAAGAACTAAAGAGCCTCTTGATGAAAGTGAAAGAGGAGAGTGAAAAAATTGGCTTAAAGCTCAATATTTAGAAAACGAAGATCATGGCATCTGGTCCCATCACTTCATGGCAAATAGATGGAAACAATGGAAACAGTGAGAGACTTTATTTTTAGGGGGCTCCAAAATCACTGCAGATGGTGACTGCAGCCATTCAATTAAAAGATGCTTACTCCTTGGAAGAAAAGTTATGACCAACCTAGACAGTATACTAAAAAGCAGAGACATTGCTTTGCCAACAAACGTCCATCTATTCAAAGCTATAATTTTTCCAGTAGTCATGTATGGATGTGAGAGTTGGAGTATAAAGAAAGCTGAGAGCTGAAGAATTGATGCTTTTGAACTGTGGTGTTGGAGAAGACTCTTGAGAGTCCCTTGGACTGCAAGGAGATCAAACCACTCAGTCCTAAAGGAAATAAATCCTGAATATTCATTGAAAGGACTGATGCAGAAACTGAAACTCCAATACTTTGGCCACCTGAGGCGAAGAACTGACCCATCGGAAAAGACCCTGATTCTGGGAAAGATTGAAGGCAGAAGGAGTAGGGTACAACAGAGGATGAAATGGTTGGATGGCATCACCAACTCAATGGACATGAGTTTGAGTAAACTCCAGGAGTTGGTGATGGAGAGGGAGGCATGGTGTGTCGTAGTCCATGGGATCTAAAGAGTTAGTCATGAGTGAGCAACT
>NW_011494835.1:11338336-11354311 GCF_000754665.1 Bison bison bison | reverse complement strand
AACTGAACTGAACTGGCTATCATCATAACTTTACAAAGGGCATTAAATTTCTCATTTTCTTAGATTGTCCTTTCTCAGTGTATTTCACCAGACTCTTACTAGATCAAAAAAAAATTTTTAAACAAAGTATTTTGTAGGAAGACTTTGGCAAAGACTGATGGCTCCTCATATCTTCCGAAGAACACAGTGAGTCCACATTTTGTAGCTTACTTTTAAAAGTTATGGTCAATATAATGTGAGTGGAAGGAACGTGTATATCTTCTTGGCCAAGATATTGAAGAAGCTGGTGAATGTCCTCTTTGCTGTCTTTCCCTTTCTGCTGGGAGGATGCAGAAGATGAAGCCTCAGAGAACAGCAGAGCCACAAGAGGGAAGGAGTTTAGGTCCAAGCCTGACCAAAGAGTACAGTGCTGCCCTACAACCAAGGGCATTTTCCTGGGACTGTTATGCAGACTGTTCAATCGTGTTTGAGTTTCCAACTGTATTGTTGGAAGGTATAATTGTTACTCTGTGTGCATGCTAAGTTGCTTCAGTTGTGTCTGACTCCTTCTGACACTATGGACCGTAGCTCATCAGGCTCCTGTCCACGGGTTTCTCCAGGCAAGAATACTGGAGTGGGTTGCTATACCCTCTGTAGCCTAGTATAATACAGACTTAAATGATACAGATAATAATATGCCTGGCACACAGTAGGTTTTAATATATGAGTATTGGATAAACGAGTGAACAAAATACTTATAAATTTCACAATACTTTGTTTTTTTAAACCATGATTCAGTGCTTAGCTCCAAATAATGAAATTTTTAAAAATATTTGGCAACATCCTGTTATATACATAGAGAAGAATTTCTATTAATTTTTTCTCATATATCTGAATGTGATTTTAATATTATGCTCCCAATGCTATAAAAGAGTATAATTTGCTTATTATGTAACAAAAATGTTTTCAAATGGTATGCTTGCAGGTTTTCAAAGTACTATTTCTAAAAACTGTTGAAACTGATGTGAAAATCTAGGTTATAATGTTTAGTGACTGTCACAATTTTTTTTAACAGTCCAACATCTTATTTTGATGTTTCCACAAGAGATAGGGAAAGTAAAACTTAAAATAATGTAAGAATAATGCCTGATTCTGAATGCTGTATATAATTTGTAATGTCTTCATGTCCATTCTGCACTAGCACCACAAAGAAAAAGAAAGAAGGAAACATGACTGCTTCCCACCATAAGCTCTGATTCCTTGAGATATTTATGTAATTGTATAATACTGCCAACTGAACAAACAGCTTCAATCATGTGTCTGTTCATATCTCCAGGCAAAGTTTTGTTCTTTTTCCTTTCTCTTATAAATGTATTCCCTTCAAAGGCTACATAAGCTAGTGGATAAACAATCTCTATGGAAGAACAGGAATGCTGGCTATTTAACACATGCAGCTCAGTGACAAAAAGTGTGGAATCACAATAAACAATATTCTGTGATGATAACACTAATAAAGATGATAACATTTTCATGATTAGGTATGTTTTTAGTAAAATTAAATTAATGGACAGAACCATTCAGTCTAAAGAACACATACAACATGCTGACAAACAAAACTGGGCTTCAGCATAAAGTGTGCATGTTATATAGACAGTATACATATGCACCTTACGGCACTACGCTTATTTACATGCGTATCATTCATCTAGTACTTTCTTCTTACTTCCAAGTTTGAATGCACTTCCTTCATACACTATTATAAGCCCATTTAGTCACATTTTTGTCAGATTCCACTGGCAAATGCAGCGTTGAATAAATCAGTGGTTAATAAATGTCCTTGGAAATATGTGTAGAGATAAATAGTGAACTGCTGTATCTCATCATAAATGTATCTCATCGGAATCTTAAAGGAAAGATAGACTGAGCTATTATGGAAAAACAGAAATAGTTACAGAGCAGTCATGTAAAAGGAGCCTGGTTTATTACTCTTGGATGGATATACTATTGAGAAAAAAGGAAAATGTTCTCATAACTGTTCACCAAATTCTACTGCAAAAGAAATACCGAATGAGGGTAGAGAGTGAACTTTCCCATAATAAATGCTCCTGTCACAACTCCACAGGCTTAGGTCAGGGGCCCAGCCCCCCAGCAGGCAGAACTGCAGGACTCTCAGCGTCCCAATCCTACTCTGCTGCCCTCTCATAGGCACTGCTCCAGCTGACCACATGCTCGCTTCTAATCTGTGGTGAGATGGTCTGACAAGCAGGCTGGGAGGACAGCAGAGATGGAAACATAGATCAAGTACAGATAAAGATATGTCCACTTTGAAAAACACAAATAAGACCTTTAGGTAATAATATATAGGGGATGCACCTATTGAAAAATGAGAGGAACACAATCACCTCTTTCTCATTAATCTTTTCATAATTCCCTTTTGAGTCTTGCCCCGACCTCTCTCCATAGCCCAGTATCTGTACACTTCCTACATCTATACTTAAATAATATAGATTATAGATTGATGTCCCCAGCACATATCTCATAAATCTCAACCCACCCCTCAAAGCTGGTTTCAGGTTTGTTTTAAAAATCTATCATGTGGGTGAGCCCTTAGCAATACTTTGAAGTTCCATCATTATTAAAAGTGAAGAGGGCTCTGGTATCCTAAGAAGAGAAATAATGACAGCACATGTTCCTGACTATGAAGTAAATTTGTGTTTAAAAAAATGAGAACACATATGCCAAAGTTAAAAAAAGGGGGGGGGCGCGCAAAATTAACATTGAGAAAGTAAAAGGAAACACAAAAAATCTTGCCAAAGGTTCATGTTTTACATAAAGCTGCAGTTGGGACTTCACAAAGGAAATCTCTGCACTTTTTATTTCTGGTTCAGAGGATTTACATGCTCTTTCTAATGATCTGGGCCTTCAGCACTGGGTAATGTCTCCCAGTCCCCAACTAAGCACTCATGCAAAATTGAAGCACTTTGGAAGCAGTTTAGTAGCTGCAGATGAATCTCAATGTGCAGGAAAAGGCATAATGGCTGTTTAGCACTTGCTAGGAGAAGCTGAGGAAATCAGGGGGAAAAATCTATTGAACTTAAGCCATCTGGGAAGCCAACTGAGAGTGACTGCATTAACAACGTGTTTACATTCCCATTTGTGTTGCTGGGCCAAGCAAAAGTGTGTGTGTGTGTGTGTGTATGTGTGTAGAAGATTATCAAGTGCAACTCTTTTGGTTGTGTTGGCTATTTCGATTTAGTTTTGGCAACTCCACGGGGAAAGAACTTTCATGAGAAACATGGCTCTGAGAATTTTTAGGTCTCCGTGAGACAGGCCAACTGTTAGAGCACAGAGGCTGGCAAGGATGCTGAGGCACAAGGAAAGTGAGGATGCAGGAGCCTGGTTGTGCATCTCTTTCCCCGCATCTGGCCCACAACACAACGGAGCAGATTGGGGGAAGCTTCAGAAAGCTGGTAAAGAACATGAGGAAATGCTTTCATTGCCAGTTACATGTACAGTTGACTCAGAAACATTGACTAAATGAGGGAAGACAGCCAGGTAAGTGCCTTCTCTTTCAGCCCCCACCACCCCTACTCATGTCTCCACTATCATGGCCTTTTTTGGTCACGGGATTTAATAGACTAATACAATTTTATAGAGCAGTTTTAGGTCCCCTGCAAAATTGAAAGAAAGGTACAGAAATTTCTCATATACGTCCTGCTCCCACACATGCATAGCCTTCCCTATTATCAACACTCCTCACCAGAGTAGTACATTCTTGTTTTTTTTTTTTTTACAACCGATGAGCCTACACTGACATACCATCACCCAAAGTCCATAGTTCATATTAAGGTTCACTCTTGGTGTTGTATATTCCATGGATTTGGACAAATGTATTAATATGTATCCATTGTTATAGTGTAATACAGAGTAGTTCCACTGACCTAAAAATCCTGTGCTCCACCTATTCATCCTTCCCTTCCCTGACAACCACTAATTTTTTTTTTAACTGTCTCCACGTGTGTGCTAAGTTGCTTCAGTCTTGTCCAACTCTGTGCAATGCTATGGACTGCAGCCTGCCAGGCTCTTCAGTCCATAGGATTCTCCAGACAAGAATGATGGGTTGCCGTGCCCTCCTCCAGGGGATTTTCCTGACCCAAGGATTGAACCCCCGTCTCTTCCATCTAACCTGCATTGGCAGGGGGGTTCTTTACCACTAGGTGCCACCTGGGAAGCCCCACTGTCTCCATAGTTGTCCTTTTTCCCAATGTTAAATAGTTGACATCTTACATGAAGCATTTTCAGATTAACTTCTTTTTCTAATTTTATTAGAAAATTGTATTTTCTAATAAAATACAAAAATACAAAAAAAAAAATGTATTTATTTGTCTGCTCTAGGTCTTAGTTGTGGCACTTTGAATTTTCCATCTTTGCAGCATGAGAGACCTTTAGTTGCAGCATGCAAACTCTTAGTAGTGGCATGTGAGATCTAGCTCCCTGACCAGACTGTGAACCTGGGCCCCCTTCCCTGATGGCTCAGATGGCAAGGAGTCTGCCTGCAATGCAGGAGACCTGGGTTCAATCCCTGGCTTGGGAAGATCCCCTGGGGAAGGAAATGGTAACCCACTACAGTATTCTTGCCTGAAAAATCCCATGGACAGAGGAGTAGGGCAGGCTAC
This sequence comes from Bison bison bison, assembly GCF_000754665.1. Lineage (NCBI taxonomy): Eukaryota > Metazoa > Chordata > Mammalia > Artiodactyla > Bovidae > Bison > Bison bison. Next base: position 11,349,656 of record NW_011494835.1, on the reverse strand, counting down.
AGTCCATGGGGTTGCAAAGAGTTGGCCACAACTGAGAGACTTCGCTTTCACTTTCCCCTGCACTGGGAGCATTTAGTCTTAGCCATTGGACCACCAGGGAAGTGCCCAGATTGATTTCTTTCACCTAGTAATATGCATTTAAAATTCCTCCATATCTTTTCATGACATGAAAGCTTTTCTTTTTTTATTAACACTGAATAATATTCTATTGTCTGGATGGACTAAAGTTTATTTATCCATTCACCTACTGAAGGACATCTGGGTTGCTTCCAAGTCTTGGCAATTATGAATAAAGTTACTATGAACATCCATGTTTTTGTGTGGACATAAGTCTTCAACTCCTTTAGGTACATACCAAGGAGTGTGATGGCTATAGCATATGGTAAGAGTATGTTTTGTTTTGTAAAACAACTGCTAAATTGTCTTCCAAGTGGCTATACCATTTTTCTTTACAACCATAAATAAATAAGAGTGCATGTTCATTGGTGTTGCAGTGTTCTGAAACTTGGCCATTTGAATAGATTCATAGTGGCATCTCATTGTTTCAATTTGCATTTCCCTGATGACATACGACATGGAGCAGCTTTTCATATGCTTACTTGCCATCTATATATTTCCTTGGTGTTCTGTCTGTTAAGGTCTGCTGCTCTTTGGAACTGTCACATAAAGTGATTTTTTCTTGACAGATGTTTGGTGACTATAGTAAATGGTGGCCCCTAACAAAGTTATGTCCACATATGAATCCCCAGAACAAGTGAATGTTACTTTATTTGGTAAGAGGGTCTTTGCAGATATAACTAAATTAAGGATTTTGATACCATAAATTATCCAGGTGTGCCCTAAATCTAGTGATAAATGCCTTTATAAGAGACATACAGAGAAGACAAAGAGAAAGTGATGTGAAGACAGAGGCAGAGATTAAACGATGGAGCCATAACCCCAGGATTGCCAAGGCCCCCAGCAGGAGCTGGAAGAGACAAGGAATAGATTTTCCTCTAGAGTCCCCAGAGGGAGTATGGCTTTGCTTGATTTCAGACTCCTAGTTTCCAAAATTGTAAAAGAATACATTTCTGAACTTCCCTGGTGACTCAGATGGTAAAGAATCTGCCTGCAATGCAGGAGACCTGGGTTCAATCCTTGGGTCTGGAAGATCCCCTGGAGAAGGGAATGGTTATCCACTCCAGTATTCTTGCCTGGAGAATCCCATGGACAGAGCCTGGTGGGCTACAGTCCATGGGGTTGAAAGAGTCAGACACAACGGGTCTGAGAGACTAACACTTTTACATTTCTATGTCTTAAGCTATGAATTTCATACTAATTTATTGTGGCAGCCCTAGGAAACTAATACAATGACTAAGGGCATTCACTCTCTGTCTCTACATTCAAAGACTAGACTCAAGAATCTAATGGAGCAAAAAGGTGAGGAAAAGCTGTCTGCCATGTGGTGTTTTTCTGGTTTCACAAATGCCCCATGGAATGGGTGTGGGGAGGTAGGCTTTTAGTCACTAACATCATTTCATACAGAGGGCATCATTGTCTGGGATCATCAAGGTGGTAGCTATAAAAAGAGGCATGTCATTCATTCCCTGCCATTCCTGGAATTGCCTTGTACAGACCATTCCCCTGGGTTTTTCCAGCTAAATTTTAATTCACTCAAGCCCTAGAGTTCCTCCTCTTCCCTCAGGAGGCTGCTATCTCTCAGCCTGAGAAGTTTAATAGGCAGAGACAGGCGAAAGGATATTGAAGAAAGCAGGGGCTTTCTACCATGTAACTCTATACCAGGGAAATACCAAGGGGTTTCACGAATTTATTCTCATAATGAAAGGAGAACCCAAGCAAATGGTAAAGCATAATCTTTTTCACTTTCTCTTTACCCTCTTCTGTTTTGTCCTCTCTAGACTGTGATCTCCTTCAGTGCATCAGGTCTTAGTTTTATCTCTAGTTACAACACCAAGTATCTGGGTCATGGTTTTCGAATAGAACGTCTATGTACCTCCTCTATGCTGCATTTTTACAAGCCTGTTTTATCATGTCCAGTTTTCAAGCCTGGTTGTATATTAGCATTACTACTGAGCTTAGAACAAGTAAAGAAAAAGCTATGTCCTGTTTCCAATTAAACCATTCTCTCTGGAGGTGAGGCCAGGATATAGGTATTTTCCAAAATCCCCCACTGGTGATTGTCAAATGCAGCCCGAGTTGACAGCCAACTGCCCTAATAGGTCCTTGTTGCTCTTGCTGTCACATTCTTGGAGATTTCTTTCAAAACAGATTTTTAAAATCAGATTGAACTCTCAATGAAATTAGGAATGAGTCCAAGACTTCCCTAATCTGAACTGTTTTTCACTGTTAGATATTACACTTCTGTGTGCTATGCTTGCATTTTTTTGCCAGGTTCTAATATTTTGCTAATTGTAGTTCTCATGTTATACATGCTGGTTTTGTATAACCAAATAGTACTTTCCAGAGGAATTGGCAAGAGTAGTTATTTCAACAGGTATCCCCAAGGGGACTCTGAAAATCCCTAAGGGATGACTCTGGATTGATGGTATTTGAGTGAGAAGTCTATAAAGACTCCAGAGCAAGTAAAGGCCTCTCTCCTCAAGTTTTAGCATTAGGTAATTGGTGGCTCAGTGGTAAATAATCTGCCTGCAATGCAAGAGTCCTAAGACACTTGGGTTCGATCCCTGGGTCTGGAAGATCCCCAGGAGAAGGAAATGGCAACCCACTCTAGTATTCTTGCTTGGAGAATCCATGCACAGAGGAGCCTGTTGGGGTACAGTCCATAGGATGAGTGAATGAGTGAGTGAGCTCACTGAGTGAGTGAGCATGCACACACTATTCATTGTTATTGTAGCATTTTAAACAAAAAAAAATCTCTATTCTGTTTTTTAAAATGCCCCATATATATGTATAACTGATTCACTTTGCTGTATAGCAGAAACTAACATAACATTGTAAATCAACTGTACTCCAATTAAAAATTATTTAAAATAAAAAATAAAATAAAATAAAATGCCCCAAAGATTTGGGGTGAGGAGAAAGAAAATTCTGAGCCAATTATTGGGACAATATCAGATAGGAAGGTTTAGTGATAGATTCAGAGCCTCAAATAGAACAGATAACAATTTGTGACATCACAGAATAAGGACAACAACCTGGGTCGTTATTGCATAATTATGAACCAGGTTTATTTATATTTAGCACAATAGGTACAGACACCAAAAAAGGACAGCTAAATTTTGAGAGAAAGCCACGCTATTTAGGAAATTAACCCTCTTTTTAAGCTGAAATCGTTTCTTAAACTTTCTTAAGATGATAAATCCATTTCATATTACAACCCAGAATTCTTGTTAATTATGTTCCTTCCCATTAAAGTAAGGAACAAGAAACTTTTTAAAATCTTCACATATATTAGCCAAAGGTTAGATTAAAAATACATTATGGCTTTTAACACTTGTGCTATTCTGACTTTGAAGTGGGCATATTAAAACTCTAAGCTATGGCATATACACGGTTGCCGGGAACATGGCAGAATTGCTATAGCAACACAATCACTAGTTTTGCTCCTGAAATGCCCTATTTGAGTTGCAAGTACTCTAGTGAAGAATGGTCCTTGGACTCTTGTTTCTCATTGCAGTTTCTATGTGAGCCTAGGGGTGGGTAGCTTTCGATCTTCTGAAAATTTACAAAGGCATATACACAAACACACTCAGACACATATGCATATGTTTGTACTTATATATCTACTTATATGCATATTCTTGATTACACTATATTAATCAATGCTTTCATCTTAGTTGTAGCAAGAAAAAGGAGTAATGCATTACAAGTAACCTTGCCCTAAGTATTAACTGGCAGGAGAGAAATGCTTTGGATTCATTAAAACTCTAACTGCATGTAATTTTAGAAAATTTCTGTTTTCCTCTAGTGAAATACAGCTAGCTAAAACTGCATTGAAAGGTGTGATATGTTTTTGCTTTTCCTTTGTAATCATGTTCTGGGCTGTATCGGTTTTAAAAATACTGGTGTTACTTTTTTCTATACAGTATGTAACTCAAATGTGAAAAATCTTCCCCATGGGATAAAACTAAATTAAAATTATATAGTTCTATAAATATGGTATAGTCAGGACATTTTGCAGTATGTGCAGAATCTATAATACTGATTTTTGCAAATCCTGGAATAATGAAACACACAACAACAATAAAAACTTCATGACAATGACATTAGAAACAAAGGAATCTAAACGTGTAGCCCCAAATTTTTCAAGTACTCACTTTTGTTTGTAAGTTAGGAAAAGAATGGAAACAAAAGCCAGGTTCATATACAGCGAGAGCCCATATCACTCAGTTCAGTTCAGTTCAGTCGCTCAGTCATGTCTGACTCTTTGCGACCCCATGAATCGCAGCACGCCAGGCTTCCCTGTCCATCACCAACTCCCAGAGTTCACTCAGACTCACATCCATTGAGTCGGTGATGCCATCCAGCCATCTCATCCTCTGTCGTCCCCTTCTCCTCCTGCCCCCAATCCCTCCCAGCATCAGAGTCTTTTCCAATGAGTCGACTCTTTGCATGAGGTGGCCAAAGTACTGGAGTTTCAGCTTCGGCATCATTCCTTCCAAAGAAATCCCAGGGCTGATCTCTTTCAGAATGGACTGGTTGGATCTCCTTGCAGTCCATGGGACTCTCAAGGGTCTTCTCCAACACCACAGTTCGAAAGCATCAATTCTTCGGTGCTCAGCTTTCTTCACAGTCCAATTCTCACATCCATACATGACCACTGGAAAAACCATAGCCTTGACTAGATGGACCTTTGTTGGCAAAGTAATGTCTCTGTTTTGAATATGCTATCAAGGTTGGTCATACACCTTCCAAGGAGTAAGCATCTTTTAATTTCATGGCCGCAATCACCATCTGCAGTGATTTTGGAGCCCAAAAAAAGAAAGTCTGACGCTATTTCCACTGTTTCCCCATCTATTTCCCATGAAGTCATGGGGTCAGATGCCATGATCTTCGTTTTCTGAATGTTGAGCTTTAAGCCAACTTTTTCACTCTCCTCTTTCACTTTCATCAAGAGGATTTTTAGTTCCTCTTCACTTTCTGCCATAAGGGTGGTGTCATCTGCATATATGGGGTTACTGATATTTCTCCTGGCAATCTTGATTCCAGCTTGTGCTTCTTCCAGCCCAGCGTTTCTCATGATGTACTCTGCATAGAAGTTAAATAAGCAGGGTGACAATATACAGCCTTGACGTACTCCTTTTCCTATTTGGAACCAGTCTGTTGTTCCATGTCCAGTTCTAACTGTTGCTTCCTCACCTGCATACAGGTTTCTCAAGAGGCAGATCAGGTGGTCTGGTATTCCCATCTCTTTCAGAATTTTTTCACATTTATTGTGATCCACACAGTCAAAGGCTTTGGCATAGTCAATAAAGCAGAAACAGATGTTTTTCTGGAACTCTCTTGCTTTTTCCATGATCCACTCAGCCAAGACTATTTTCATGCTAGAACAAAATGAAGCAACAAAATCCAAGTTCTGGAACTCTGATCAACCAACTTTTGTAAGTGCAGCTGGGATTATGTTGGCCACATGAATCCAGGTGTTTAAAGACAATGTCAATGTGAAATTAAGATAAATCTATTGTGATCAGTAACAAAAGAAGAATAAGAGAAACTATATATTTGAGGATAATTACTACTCTGTTATCACTAACTGGTAACTACTTTCTCACCAAGTTATCAGATTGACTCGGTGGAAAAGCCTCAATGTACTACATGGATTCTTGCCAATTTTCTATTTTTATTTTGGGGCTGGTCTCATACCAAAAAGAAAAATTGTTAGTTTCCAGTGTTAAGAGAAGGACCTCTGAGAAGGAAATCAAATAACAAACAATTGATTCATATTTTAGAATCATTTATCTTCATTGACAAACATATTAAAAATTTAAAAGCTCTATTCTTGTAAAGGCAATATTTCCACTGAATAGAATTTAAAAATTTGGAATAAAATTCAAATAGGGCGTCCAAATTACATGCATCATTTACCAAAATTTAAACAAAGTCCACCTAACTTCCTTTAGAAAATATTCACTCTGTTAATGAGAACTCAGTTCAGTCAGGTCAATCACTCAGTTGTGTCTGACTCTGAGTCCACGGACTGCAGCACCCCAGGCTTCCCTGTCCATCACCAACTCCCAAAGCTTGCTCAAACTCATGTGCACTGAGTCAGTGATGCCATCCAACCAACCATCTCATCCTCTATCACCCTCTTCTTCTCATGCCTTCAATCTTTCCCAGCATATGAGAATTAAGTTTAGAATAATTATTTTATACAGAGAATAACAATTGATTTGATATGTGTATTTAATGTGTAAAGTCACATTACATATAAGAGTAGTCACACTACATTCTTGAATAATCACACTACATATATAAAGTCATATTCCATATATAAGAGTAATCACACTACTGTTACCGAAGATTATGCTTTATGCATGTCTCAGATTGTCTATTCATGAAGTATTCCAAATAAAAACATCATCAGTATGTCTCACTACATTTCAGTTACCCAAATTTAGTAAGATTAATGGCTACAATCCCACAGAACAAGCTTTTATTTGTCATCTTCTATGTTAATGCCATGTATTATAAACTTTATAAAAGACAAAGCTTTACAAAATAGGCCCTACCATACCATTCTAATCCAGCTGTAAAAACAGAGATTATATATATACATATTCATATTTATGTGAGTATATAAATATATCATAAGTAATATATGATATTGAATTATAAGAAACTGCTATTTTGTACCTCTAAAGGAATATTGATAACTTTATATGGTTTACCCTAATATATATTTACATTTATGAGTATAATGCAAATGGAAGCAAAAATAAGTGAAGTGTGGACATGTGTATGCTATGACTTGGGGTTTTATAGAAACACTCATCTATGATACTACTTTAGAGATACTTCTTTAAGAATGAGTAGGATTTTAACAGAGGTGGAATGGGTACCGTACCCATTACGGTATGGTGGAAAAGTACCGGTTACGTAAGGCGCTTCAGTTGTCTCTGACGTTTTGCAACCCCATGGGCTATAGCCCACCAGGGTCTCTATCTATGGGATTCTCCAGGCAAGAATACCGGAGTGGGTTGCCATTTCCCCTCCAGGGTATCTCCCTGACCTAGGGATCAAACCCACATCCCTTAGGACTACAGCATTGGCAGGTGATTTCTTAACCACTAGTGCCACCTGGAACCCACTCCAGTGTTCTTGCCTGGAGAGTCCCAGGGATGGAGGAGCCTGGTGGGCTGCCGTCAATGGGGTTGCACAGAGTCGGACACGACTGATGCGACTTAGCAGCAGCAGTGCCACCTAGGAAGCCCAAAGTACGGTATAAAGAAAGACTATTTCACACAACAGGTATTTATTGAGCACCTGCTGCTGCTGCTGCCAAGTCGCTTCAGTCATGTCTGACTCTGTGCGACCCCATAGACGGCAGCCCACCAGGCTCCCCTGTCCCTGGGATTCTCCAGGCAAGAACACTGGAGTGGGTTGCCATTTCCGCCTCCAATGCATGAAAGTGAAAAGTGAAAGTGAAGTCGCTCAGTCGTGTCCGACCCTCAGCGACCCCATGGACTGCAGCCTACCAGGCTCCTCCTTCCATGGGATTTTCCAGGCAAGAGTACTGGAGTGGGGTGCCATTGTCTTCTCCGGGTACTGAGCACCTATTAAGTACCTAACAAAGTTAAGCATGGAACTAGAATAGCAAAAAAGATAGACATAACCCCTGAATTCATGGAGCTTACTCTTCAGCTCATAATGTTTAGACTGAAGAGGACAGAGAATTTGGGGAAGGAAAAGTGGTAACTGTCCATTTCAAATATTCAAAATTAGGAGTAGGCCAGGAGGTGACCAGACTTATTTCCTAAAGTTCCATATAATATAAGTAGGACCATTAAGTCATGATAACAGAAATCTGACAACATTCACTTTAGTATGACTTATTGAGAAGCATACCAGTAATTCACTGAATTTACTCTCACTGAAATAAAGCTTCTATGATCCTAAGGCACAAACATGTAGAATGTTTGGACTGATTTAGTAAAATTATAAACAAATTCTACATAATTTCCCTTTGAAAATGTATGAGCTGCATTTTCTAAATCATGCCCTAGTCTGACATTAAGTTCTTTGATATTTTAAAAAACACTTATGTATTTATTTTAGTTTGCTGTGTCAGGTCTTAGTTGCATCATGCAGGAGCTTTCCTTGCGGCACACGGACTCTCTAGTTGTGAGGCGTAGGCTCAGTTGGAGCGCGGGCTTAGTTGCTCTGTGGCATGTGGGATCTTAGTTCCCCAACCAAGGATTGAACCCACATCCTGTGCATTGCATGGTGGATTCTTAACCACTGGACCACCAGGGAAGTCCCTTTTCATTTTAACAGAGATTTAACAGAGATATTTTAACAGAGATTCTGAGAAAAAGAGTTAAGCTACCAAATAATATGAGGTTAGAAAATGTTTTTCCACTTCAGAGCTTTACTGGGACTTCTACATGCAAATATTCTTTCTGTTTTCTCCAAAAGGGGAATATGATTATTGCAGTGTTTCCTAAATTATTTGACTGCAAGCTTTTTGTTTATTTTTGTTTTCTTTTTCTCAAATGGCACTTACAAGACACTAGTGGTTTACTGAACACAGTTTAAGAGGAAAAACCAAACTGACCTAGTAGGCAGGGCATGTGGTGGGGGAGAAACTATTAAAATAAGGCTATGAAGTTTGATTAGGAACAGACTGTACTAAAGCTTTTGAATACAGGAGCAAGGAGGATATGCTTTATCCATGGACAAAGGAAAGACATACATGTACAAAAATGAAATGAGATAAACACTTGGGCCTATTCTTTAGGCCTATAACTAGCTTGGGAATGGATTGCTGAGGAAAAAGGCTAACACCAAGAAGGTGTAGGAGGCTATCTAAATAATCTAAGATGTATATAATTAAAGACTCTACTAGGGGAGTAGCAGCAAGAATTAAAACCAGAAGGATGTTTTGGGGAGAATTCTGAGGAGGAATGAACTGCTTTGTAATGATCACTTTGGCTGCTGGAGTGAGGGGTGAAGTTGAGATTTCTGTTTTTGCTGATGGAATGCAAAAAAGAGGTAACTAAAATAAGCATAAAAAAGGAGAAAGAATTCTCAGCTGTGCCACTCTTGCGGGACCTGAGTGAGCACAGTATGTTTTCTGAAAGCTGTATTTTGAGTAAAGGTAATTCACTTAAATTTGTGTCCATGTGTAGTTTCTCTTTATCAACTTCTTTTTTTTCCTGTTAAAAAAAGGGGCTCATCTTTTGCTCACCAACTGAAATTCTTTCTATTTTTTGCTATTTGGCCAAATGTTAAACACCTTCACAAATAAAAATAATCAAATCCTAAGCACCATCTTGAATACTAAAGAACCACAAAGGGCCACATATGAAAAAGTTGACACAAACAAGAAGGGAGATGAAAAGCAAGAAAGACAAATGTTTAGCTGACACTGAGAACCAGATTTTCTTTCCTGAGAAAATGGATAATTGTTTTACATAGATCTTTTTTTTTCTTTAACTTAGTTCTGTGTACAAAGCTACAGAAGTATTCAGGGAGGCACTGAGTACAGGGCCAAGAGCAAAAATTTTGGAATTAAAGAGACCTGATGTTGACTCATTGGTGAAGACTCTGATGCTGGGAGGGGTTGGGGGCAGGAGGAGAGGGGGACGACAGAGGATGAGATGGCTGGATGGCATCACCGACTCAATGGACGTGAGTCTGAGTGAACTCTGGGAGTTGGTGATGGACAGGGAGGCCTGGCATGCTGCGACTCATGGGGTTGCAAAGAGTTGGACACGACTGAGCAACTGAACTGAACTGAATTGAGTTCATATCAGGCTGAGAGGAGCAACCCCATGTCCAAGGAGCAGCAGCTGCCCAGGCACAGGAGGGCAGACAGGAGCTACTCCATGTTCAAGGTCAGGAGGGGCAACCTCGTCCAAGGTAAGGAGCAGCGGCTGTGCTCTGCTGGAGCAGCCATGAAGAGATACCCCATGTCCAAATTAAGAAAAACCCAAGTAAGACAGTAGGTATTGCGAGAGGGCATCAGAGGGCAGACACACTGAAACCATAATCACAGAAAACTAGCTAATCTGATCACATGGACCACAGCCTTGTCTAACTCAATGAAACTAAGCCATGCTGTGTGGGGCCACCCAAGATGGACGGTCATGGTGGAAAGGTCTGACAGAATGTGGTCCACTGGAGAAGGGAATGGCAAACCACTTCAGTATTCTTGCCTTGAGAACCCCATGAACAGTATGAAAAGGCAAAATGATAGGATACTGAAAGAGGAACTCCCCAGGTCGGTAGGTGCCCAATATGCTACAGGAGATCAGTGGAGAAATAACTCCAGAAAGAATGAAGGGATGGAGCCAAAGCAAAAACAATACCCAGTTGTGGATACGACTGGTGATAGAAGCAAGGTCTGAGGCTGTAAAGAGCAATATTGCATAGGAACCTGGAATGTCAGGTCCATGAATCAAGGCAAATTGGAGGTGGTCAAACAGGAGACGGCAAGAGTGAACATCAACGTTCTAGGAATCAGTGAACTAAAATGGGCTGGAATAGGTGACTTTAACTCAGATGACCATTATATCTACTACTGTGGACAGGAATCCCTTAGAAGAAATGGAGTAGCCATCATGGTCAACAAAAGAGTCCAAAATGCAGTACTTGGATGCAATCTCAAAAATGAAAGAATAATCTCTGTTCATTTCCAAGACAAACCATTCAATATCACGGTGATCCAAGCCTATGCCCCAACCAGTAACGCTGAAGAAGTTGAAGTTGAATGGTTCTATGAAGACCTACGAGAACTTTTAGAACTAACACCCCCAAAAAATGTCCTTTTCATTATAGGGGACTGGAATGCAAAAGTAGGAAGTCAAGAAACACCTGGAGTAACAGGCAAATTTGGCCTTGGAATACAGAATGAAGCAGGGCAAAGGCTTCCAACAACACAAGAGAGGACTCTACACATGGACATCACCAGATGGTCAACACCGAAATCTGATTGATTATATTCTTTGCAGCCAAAGATGGAGAAGCTCTATACAGTCAGCAAAAAAAGACCGGGAACTGACTGTGGCTCAGATCATGAACTCCTTATTGCCAAATTCATACTTCAATTGAAGAAAGTAGGGAAAACCACTAGACCATTCAGGTATGACCTAAATCAAAACCCTTATGATTATACAGTGGAAGTGAGAAATAGATTTAA
>NW_011494835.1:11337598-11338178 GCF_000754665.1 Bison bison bison | reverse complement strand
CTCGATAAAGGACAGAAATGGTATGGACCTAACAGAAGCAGAAGATATTAAGAAGAGGTGGCAAGAATACATAGAAGAACTGTACAAAAAAGATCTTCATGACCCAGATAATCACGATGGTGTGATCACTCACCTAGAGCCAGACATCCTGGAATGTGAAGTCAAGTGGGCCTTAGATAGCATCACTATGAACAAAGATAGTGGAGGTGATGGAATTCCAGTTGAGCTATTTCAAATCCTGAAAGATGATGCTATTAAAGTGCTGCACTCCCTATGCCAGCAAATTTGGAAAACTCAGCAGTGGCCACAGGACTGGAAAAGGTCAGTTTTCATTCCAATCTCAAAGAAAGGCAACGCCAAAGAATGCTCAAACTACTGAACAATTGCACTCGTCTCACACGTAGAAAAGTAATGCTCAAAATTCTCCAAGCCAGGCTTCAGCAGTACGTGAACTGTGAACTTCCTGATGTTCAAGCTGGATTTAGAAAAGGTAGAGGAACCAGAGATCAAATTGCCAACATCTGCTGGGTCATTGAAAAAGCAAGAGAGTTCCAGAAAAACATCTATTTCTGTTTATTGA
>NW_011494835.1:11309308-11336541 GCF_000754665.1 Bison bison bison | reverse complement strand
CCAGTCCTGGGTGTTCATTGGAAGGACTGATGCTGAGGCTGAAACTCTAATACTTTGGCCACCTGATGCGAAGAGTTGACTCATTGGAAAAGACCCTGATGCTTGGAGGGATTGGGGGAAGGAGGAGAAGGGGACAACAGAGGATGAGATGGCTGGATGGCATCACTGATTTGATGCACATGAGTTTGGGTGATCTCTGGGAGTTTGTGATGGACAGGGAAGCCTGGCGTGCTGCGTTAATGGGGTTGCAAAGAGTCAGACGTAACTGAGCAACTGAACTGAACTGAACCTAGTTCATATCTTGACTTTCACCTCTTAACTATACAACTGGGCAAATTTGTTTCTTTATCCTGCTGAGCCTCAGTTTTCTCATATGCAAAAGGAGAATCCCAAAGTTATATCATAAGATTGCTTATGATCCAGCAATCCCACTGCTGGGCATACACACTGAGGAAACCAGAAGGGAAAGAGACACGTGTACCCCATTGTTCATCGCAGCACTGTTTATAATAGCCAGGACATGGAAGCAACCTAGATGTCCATCAGCAGATGAATGGATAAGAAAGCTAAGGTACATATACACAATGGAGTATTACTCAGCCATTAAAAAGAATACATTTGAATCAGTTCTAATGAGGTGGATGAAACTGGAGCCTATTATACAGAGTGAAGTAAGCCAGAAGGAAAAACACCAATACAGTATACTAACGCATATATATGGAATTTAGAAAGATGGTAACAATAACCCTGTGTACAAGACAGCAAAAGAGACACTGATGTATAGAACAGTCTTATGGACTCTGTGGGAGAGGGAGAGGGTGGGAAGATTTGGGAGAATGGCATTGAAACATGTAAAATATCATGTAAGAAACGAGATGCCAGTCCAGGTTCGATGCATGATACTGGATGCTTGGGGCTAGTGCACTGGGACGACCCAGAGGGATGGTATGGGGAGGGAGGAGGGAGGAGGGTTCAGGATGGGGAACACATGTATACCTGTGGCGGATTCATTTCGATATTTGGCAAAACTAATACAATTACGTAAAGTTTAAAAATTACAAAAAAAAAAGATTGCTGTGATGACTAAAGACATAATTCATGGAATTCAGTATAAAGCTTGAAATTCTTTGCATTGCTGTCATGTTGGTCCTATTGGTAATATTCTGCTAATGAGAGAATAATTATAGATGAAAAGGGAAAACCTAGAGCTTACTAAATTTTCAAACCAATGGAGGTTTTCTAAACTCCCTTGCTTCTTCATAGAGGGGAAATGTTTACTTTCCAATGGTGAATCTTAGGTACCATGGAAACAAGGATTGAAAAGGTTTCAAGTAAATAAAAACCAAGCAGACAAGCCTGAGCTTTTCATAAAAATGTAACCATAAAATTTTGAGCAGATCAAGATTCTTTGGAATCCTGAAGGAACATGGATGCTTATTATTGTATTATCAAGAGCTTCTCAACATTCAAAATTTCTAAATCGCCTAATACATTCTGCTTTCCACTTTTCTGTTTCTTTTATTACGTATTTGCAAGAAATGAAATGTGATTTAAATGATGGAAAAGCAAACAGTAACAGTAATGAATGATCTTTAATCAGGGCATTTTATTATCTATGGAATAGTTTTGCTCAGTGAATATATATAACCATTTACTTAATATTTCAGAGCAATTTGGCATATTTAATATTTTAGTAATTTCAAAGAAAGAATTTCAGTTGGAGAGAAACTTTTGCTTTTTTTAAAAAATTATTTTGTAGTTTTTCAATTAAAATGTACCTCTGGTGGAGATCTCACTGAATACAGTTGGCTTTTCTTAGTTACAAGGCAATACATCTGATTTCCAATGTGTTTGATTTCAGGTATCATTATCCCAAGGTAGTTGTTGCCGTTGTTGAGTCACTAAGTAGTGTCCAATTCTTTTGCAACCCCATGGACTGCAGCCCATCAGGCTTCTCTGTCCATGGGATTCTCCAGGCAAGAATAGTGAGTGGGTTTCCATTTCCTTCTCAGGGGATCTGCCTGACCCAGAGACCAAAACCCACATCTCCTTCCTTGGCAGGCAGGTTCTTTACCACTGAGCTACCAGGGAAGCCATCCTAAGGAGGAGATACCTACAAAAAACAAATTTGTTTGCAATGACTTCTCTCTGTCCTGCCATCTGAGAATCAGTTTGATTTTTAAAATGCCTAGAAAATTTCTCAGATATCTAATATATTTCAAGACAATGTATTCTTACATTAATTCTATGTATTCTAATATCCATTAATTCAATGCATTCTAATATGAATAATCACTAAGGCACATAACAAAACAATACTCAAACAATATTAAAATGCTGGGCACCAAAGTTGCAGATGAAACTAACTTCAGAGGAAAACCCCTCAAGTTTGAAGCATGCAATTCAATTTCATTCAATGTTCTGAAAGAGCAAAGCGATGAAAAACAAAGAGCTCTAATATAAGGAGGACTACAAATGTCTCTACTCCCAGTAGTGTATAGGTTGCAGATTTATGATAATAGGCAAAGAGTGCAATAAAGCAGTTTGGGCCTTTTAAATTCAGATTTCATTATCTATCATGAAGATAACACATTCAGAGGATTGAATGAAAATCAAACAATAAAAAAAAAATCTCTTACTGGGCCAAATTCTGAGATGTCAACTGCTTGTATGTTTCTCCAGAAAATCCTAACGCGTAGACAAATACATGTGCATCCTCTTTTTACACAAGAAAGACATATATTGCATGCAATGTTGTATATTTTGGTTTTCACTTCAAATTTTATCTGATAGAATTTTCTACCACTTCACATGTGTACAAATCTCATTGTTTTACAAAGCAATGCAGTATTCCATCCTAGAGATGGATGCCCTTGATATACTAACCTCAACAAGGGCGCAATGGACAAATCTGAATACAAGCCTTTGTGCTCATCAGGAATTTTATTTTTAGATAGTTTCTCAATTTGTAGTTACTGAGTAAAAGGGTATATACATTTAGATGTTGACAGATATTTTCAAATTGGTCTTCTAAAAGGTTATGTCAGTTTGCAACCTCATCAACAAAGTATGAAATATCCCTGTCCCACTCCGTTATCCACACTGTACACTAACAACTGTTCTGATCGTGACAACATTTTCTTAGATGTGCCTTTACCACTTACACTTCTTTTCCTCCATCTCCGACTTTAAACTCGGCTCAATTTTATTGGTATACATATCATTTCCTTAAAAATATTTTAAGAGCTGCTATTCTGCTGCTAAGTCGCTTCAGTAGTGTCCGACTCTGTGTGCGACCCCATAGATGGCAGCCCACCAGGCTCCCCCGTCCCTGGGATTCTCCAGGCAAGACCACTGGAGTGGGTTGCCATTTCCTTCTCCAATGCATGAAAGTGAAAAGTGAAAGTGAAGTCGCTCAGTCGTGTCCTACTCTTAGGGACCCCATGGACTGCAGCCTACCAGGCTCCTCCATCCATGGGATTTTCCAGGCAAGAGTACTAGAGCGGGGTGCCATTGCCTTCTCCGATTTTAAGAGCTAGTAGTATATTAATTAAATTAACCCTTAGATTAGTATATATCTCTCCCTTGGTTTTTATGGTTTTCTTGCTTTATGTAAATTTAATAATGGTTTATTTTTTCTAAAATAATGCTTTCATATAAGGCTTCTGGATGTTGTCTTCATTAGAAAAGCTTTGATCACCACTGAAACCAAACAACCAATAAATAAATTGCTAGAATTTTCTCCTAGTGATGATGGTGATGACTGCAATGACAACAATGATAATGATGTTAACCCTAACATCTAGAATTTATTTTATTCTAAAGAATGAGCTAGAACTCAAGCTTTATTTATTTATTTACTTATTATTTATATTTTACTTTTCCAACTTCCTACCTTGTGCATTTAGAAATTATCACCATCACAGTATAAAATGCCTTAGATGTTTATTTCCTGATTTCTATTTTGTGTCCATTAATCTGTGTGTCTCATTCTCTGCTAAAATCAAATTTCTTTAGCCTTATGACGCAGTTAAAAAGAGCTGATATCTCTTTATTGTGCTACTATTTCAGAATTTTTCCAGCTCTTTTCACAAATTATCTT
This sequence comes from Bison bison bison, assembly GCF_000754665.1. Taxonomy (NCBI): domain Eukaryota; kingdom Metazoa; phylum Chordata; class Mammalia; order Artiodactyla; family Bovidae; genus Bison; species Bison bison. The sequence continues at coordinate 11,332,439 of NW_011494835.1, read as the reverse complement.
TCACACAACACTGATGACTTTATGGATTCATTTATAAATAGCAAACATTTAAAACTATTGTCTTTTTATCTAGGAACAAGACGTGTCTTTCCACTTGATTCAAGTCATTGTATTATTATTATTATTTTTTTTTTGTCTCTGAGTGGATTTTAAACTCTTTCTAAAATTCTCCAAATTTTTAATAGTTTTGTATCTACATTTTTGCATTGTTATTATAAATGATATATTTTAGTTCAATATAATTTGAATTGACTGTACTTAGAAAAGTTGATGGGTTATGTATATCTTTTATCAGCCACTTTTCTATATTTTCTTAATGGTTTTCAATTTTTCCTTTGAAACTGCAAAAGTTTTCCAGATCTACAAAATCATATTTGTCCAAATGATCATTTTCAACTATTTAGTTATTTATCTTATCTAATTGCATTGGCTAGTATGTTAAGAACAACACCAAATGACCACCCAGGGGGCTCAGTGGTAAAGAATTCACCTACCAAGCAGGAGAAGCAAGAGACTTGGGCTTGATCCTTGAATGGGGATCCTCTGGAAGAGGAAATGGCAACCCACTCCAGTATTCTTGCCTTGGAAATCCCATGGACAGATGAACTTGGCAAGCTACAGTCCACGCGGTCACAGAGAGCAGGACACAACTGAGCATGCACACATAAATCATGTTAAGAACAATATCAAAAGATACTAGTATCTGTGGGTCTCTCTCTCTTTTTCCTATATATAAAAGTAATGCATTCTCCTGGATGCTAGCTATCCTGTATAGTTTTGGATGAAAAGGAAAAACAACAAAAAAGCATTCCATTCCAAATATGAAGACTATGCAAGTATTAAGGCTGCCAAATCTTTCCTTGGCTCTAATCTATCTCATCCTGAATTTGAATGAAAACATACCATGTATTTTCATTTATAGTTGCTTTAAGATGTATTTCTAATCATTGGTATAGGCAATATTAATTTTCTGTGGAGATAAAAATATAATGCTTTATGAAAAGGAACTGCCTTTTAAAAAAATATACATAAACACATACACAACCAAGAGAGCTTGAGGCTGCTAGACGTGTTCAGTATCAGAGCAATTTTGTTTTTATTTATAATCTTCGTATAAAAGCATATTCATTAATCTAGTAAAGAAAAGCCTAAGTATGTTTATGACTCTCATTTTAGTTTTGTGATTTTATTTTTCCTCTTACTATTAAAATGTGTGTGTTTGAAATCTTTACAAATAAATGGGCTGAAACAAATAAAACTCAATTCACTTGAGATTTTGAAGACATCTGGTGGAGCTATTTACTGAGTAATTAGACCAAGAGGTGTAATAGACCAATTCCCTGAAGGAAGAGACTATATAGCTGGATACCCAGTTATTTCTACAGTCATCAGCTTACATGCAGTGAGCATACTGACTTGCAAACTGACAATTATGTGGAGCTGCCACCTAATTTTCTAAGACCATTTGTGTTATATAAGTATATGTCTCACAAGCTTTTTCTTCTTTTTAAAGATGCCTCTTCTCAGGCTTCTCATGGTCTATGTTCAATCATCTAATAGCTCTTAATTGTTAGAGACACTGAACGAAGATTTCCTTCAAATGCTGGTCACTGCTTGCCCCTCATTAACCAACCTTTGGATACAAATACGAATTAATTACAATCAAATTTTGAAAACATGTATTCATTTTGTTACATAGAGATATTTATGAAAGAAAATTAAGATACTTAAATACTTCCACTTTTATCATATTTGTCACAATTTAGTTTGGAAATATTGATCAACAAAGTCTTAATTATTAAAATGTATGTCTTAATATTATTAAAAAAATCACAAATCTGGAAGGAATGTGAAAATTCAGATTGTTATTATCCCTACTGGAGAGCAAAAACTCTTGAACCACTGTAGAAATACATACATATTTTCTAGTTTGAAATAACTCTAGGGGTTTCTACAACTCTCTTAAGTTACCTATTGTGGAATAAGAAATTTCTATCAAGAAAGTTACCTTTATAGCCAATGTAAATCTTACAGTTTATTAAGGTCTACTCCATCCTCTCTTTGGCTTTAGTATTTTGCTATTAAGAATGATATTTACAAAGCAATAAAGTCAGGATTTTTAACAATGTAAGAGGCAAATATACTCTAATCAAGATCTACCCAGATGGGGGCTACACTCACTATTTTTCTTTGTGGAACCCACAATATCACTTTTCTCAGTCACTCTGAATTTAACTTCAGCAAAGAGCTATGTAATTAGGATTCATCTTCAGATGTAAGTTATAGATACAAGTATTTTGAATCTACAGTGTTTACAAATTGTTTAAGAATATATAAGGGGAAACTATGCATGGGAAGAAATACAAGCTGGAATCAAGATTGCCGGGAGAAATATCAATAACCTCAGATATGCAGATGACACCACCCTTATGGCAGAAAGTGACAAGGAACTAAAAAGCCTCTTGATGAAAGTGAAAGAGGAGAGTGAAAAAGTTGGCTTAAAGCTCAACATTCAGAAAACGAAGATCATGGCATCTGGTCCCATCACGTCATGGGAAATAGATGGGGGGACAGTGTAAACAGTGTCAGACTTTATTTTTGGGGGCTCCAAAATCACTGCAGATGGTGACTTCAGCCATGAAATTAAAAGACGCTTACTCCTTGGAAGGAAAGTTATGACCAACCTAGATAGCATATTCAAAAGCAGAGACATTACTTTGCCAACAAAGGTCCGTCTAGTCAAGGCTATGGTTTTTCCAGTGGTTATGTATGGATGTGAGAGTTGGACTGTGAAGAAGGCTGAGCACCGAAGAATTGATGCTTTTAAACTGTGGTGCTGGAGAAGACTCTTGAGAGTCCCTTAGACTGCATGGAGATCCAACCAGTCCTTTCTGAAGGAGATCAGCCCTGGGATTTCTTTGGAAGGACTGATGCTAAAGCTCAAACTCCAGTATTTTGGCCACCTCATGTGAAGAGTTGACTCATTGGAAAAGACTCTGATGCTGGGAGGGATTGGGGGCAAGAGGAGAAGGGGACGACAGAGGATGAGATGGCTGGATGGCATCACCGACTCGATGGACGTGAGTCTGAGTGAACTCCAGGAGTTGGTGATGGACAGGGAGGTCTGGCGTGCTGCGATTCATGGGGTCGCGAAGAGTCGGACACGACTGAGTGACTGAACTGAACTGAACTGATGCATGGGAATTAATACTTGACAATCATGTAAACAAGTACTGCTGCTGCTAAGGAGCTTCAGTCCTGTCCAACTCTGTGTGACCCTATGGGCAGCAGTCCACCAGGCTCCTCTGTCCACGGGATTCTCCAGGCAAGAATACTGGAGTGGGTTGGTAAACAAGTACAATTTATCCTTAATTGAAAACATTCCTCAATTCCAGGATATTTAGGCCTGACAACCAGACTTGAAAACACAAGTGAAATTCAAAGGCATCTTTCACTAAGGTATTTACTTACCATGATTCAGTCTATTCATGCTCATTATTTATCTTCTTAAGTATAAAGTATAAGTGAAAGTCACTCAGTTGTGTCTGACTCTTTGTGACCCCATGGACTGTAGGCCACAGGTTCCTCTGTCTATGGAATTCTCCAGGCCAGAATAACAAAGTGGGTAGCCATTCCAGTCTCCAGGATATCTTCCCAAACCAGGGATTGAACCAAGGGCTCCCGCATTGCAGGCAGATTCTTTACCATCTGGACCACCAAGGAAGCCCTCTTAAGTATAAACCATACCTTAATTCTATGGGGTTCAACAGGAATCAAGTCAAGATTTATTCATCACATTTTACTTTGCAATACAGGGAATGATATCACCAAATCTTAACCAAAAGGCCTTAGACTTTTTTACCAAAGGATAATCATTGTACTTTCAATTTCAATAACTGAAGGAACAATATGACAACACATCAAAGTAGTAAGTGAATCCTAAACAGCAGTGCAAATGCAATGGAAAACTCACCAGAAGTTTCATCTACTCTCTCATCTACTATGTGGTCCTTCTGATGAACCCATTCACTATTGCACTTGAAGTAGATCTGGGTGGCAGGGCTGGCTTTACAATACAGGTTCACAGGCTTATTCTTCACAATATAAGCTTCTTCAGGCTCAATAAGGAAATGTGGCAGAGGTTCAGGTGGGTCAGATGGAAAGGTTTCTGGGAGTTCATGAAAAAAGTCGTCATCTGGGAAAACAAGAAAATGAAAAATGTTTAGAACTTTGTAGCCATTTGCCTTTCACTTGCTATTTGTTCAAAATTAATAAAACTGTGGGCAATCATTAGTCATATCCATTTCACCTGCCTTCTTTAATCAAGGTATACAGAAGGCTTGCATGTACTTCAAGAGGCATCACACCTAAACAATAAGATGTTTAGGAATCATTTTCTAGGAACTTGCAATCAGCTGTGTCTAGCTTGAGTCGAACGGCATAGGAACATCAACCCTTCAACTGGGCATGTGCTAGTGTCCACTGGATGACATTTTGACATCTAAGGGCTGAAAACTCCACCCTCAGATCCTGCTAAGTGCCTTCATTTTTGAATAAACAAAGGCCTGAGCTGACTTACACCTGTGTAGAACAATTAACTGCACCTTTTTCCAGTCCCCTTTCCCTGAGCTCCCCACACTCCCCATGCCTTAGACAACCCTGCTTCTTTATTCTTTACTTCATAGATACCTCTAGATGGCGCTAGTGGGTGGTAAAGAACCCGCCTGCCAATGCAGGAGATGCTGGAGACCAAGGTTTGATCCTTGGGTCAGAAAGATCCCCTGGAGAAGGGCATGACAACCCACTCCAGTATTCTTGCCTGGGAAATCCCAAGGACAGAAGAGCCTGGTGGGCTACAGTCCATAGGGTCGCAAAGAGTTGGACACAACTGAAGCAACTTAGCATGCACGCATAAATACTCTGAACCCTTGCCTTTGGAGAGGTGGTTCTGAGACTTGCTCCTTGATACCCATACTTAGCTGCCCTTTTTCCTGAAAACCTAGGCAGCTCTGCATTTTGGCTTGCTGTATATTGGGCAAAACAAACCTGCCTTGATAACAATAATGATTCATAAATCACCTAATTAAGTAATTTGAGTGCCTGTTATTAAACAGGCAATATGTTAGGTCTAGTGACTAGTTGTTTAAGGATTTAGATGATTATTCTTATTTTTACACATGACAAAATACAATATCTAGGGTGATAATTATCTTGCCCTGAGAACACAAGTAATAAATTGCAGAACTGAGATCAAAACCGAGGTTTGTTTCTCTCACAAACTGTGATCTTCCCAACATAGCACTACCCCTCCCACTACACAGTGTTACCCTTGAGAGCTGACAAAACCAAGAGCAACTTCATAAGTAAAACTTATTTGAAAAGTATAAAGTGTGTGTGTGTGTGTGTGTGTATTCAATCGCTAAGTTGTACACCACTCCTTATGACCCCATAGACTGTAGCCAAGCTCCTCTGTCCATGGGATTATCCAGGCAAGAATACTGGAGTGGGTTGACATTTCCTCCTTCAGGGGATCCTCCCGATCCAGGGATCAAACCCATGTCTCCTGTGATGGCAGGTAGATTCTTTTCCACTTGAGCCATCTGGCTGTTAGGTAAGCCTTGAATCCTATGCAAGGAGCTTAAAAGAAATACTAGAAATATGAGTTAAAGATCTTTAAGTTCAGATTGAAGTCTGTCATTATTTTCAAAAGATGCCACTTCATGATATATTCATTCACTTAACCATATTTATTGAATTATTAATTTATAATTATTATTTATAAATTATTATTGACTCAGAATTATTCTCAACACTGGAAATATACATGATAACATCAAGTCAACCAATAGTGTTAATATGAATAGTTCTGCAGTAAAACCTAGAGTTTAGAAATGCTGTTTAGTCTTATTTGGGAACTGTATCTCAAATACCATAAGTTATATGATTAGTCACACTTATTCTCATTAGAATATTAATAATATTAGAGTATTAACATGAAGAACAAAAATTTTTTTATACACTGAAATTTATCAAACATATTGCTCCTCCCTTGCTGTTCCAATACCACTGAATAAACAAAACCCCAAGACCGTTAACAGATACTTACACAATTTGAGGTATATTTTCCTTTAACTTGGTTTCTGCATGATTCCAAATAAAAAACAGAAACTAATAAAAGTGCCTTTAGAAACCCTATTATTATACTTCACAAAAGACAAAGGAATCTAATACACTACATTTCAGTTAGCCCTGATAATTTTCTTCTTATGAAGGATAGTGGAGAACAAAACTATTATTAACTTCCTACATTGACTAAGCACCCTAGGCTAATATGTAAGTTAAAACTCTGAGGCCAAAATTAAAAGTTTTTACAAGTTCTTTAAAAGTATGTATTGCCGTTGTTCAGTCGCTAGGTCATGTCCCACTCTTTACGACCCCATGAACTGCAGCATACCAGGCTTCCCTGTCCTTCACTATCTTCTTGCTACTGCTACTGCTAAGTCACTTCAGTCGTGTCTGACTCTGTGTGATCCCATAGACGGCAGCCCACCTGGCTCCCCCGTCCCTGGGATTCTCCAGGCAAGAACACTGGAGTGGGTTGCCATTTCCTTCTCCAATGCATGAAAGTGAAAAGTGAAAGTGAAGTCGCTCAGTTGTGTCCGACTCTTAGCGACCCCATGGACTACAGCCTACCAGGCTCCTCCGTCCATGGGATTTTCCAGGCAAGAGTACTGGAGTGGGGTACCATTGCCTTCTCCGCACCATCTTCCTAGGTTTGCTCAAAAAAAAAAGCGCATATATTCAGCAGCAAATATTGATTATGGTGTTGGTAGTTAAACACTGATTGCTAAGACATTATCGTGGAAGTCATTTCCTGGCTTATTCAGTTGTTTCCCTGGCTGAGGAGACAGCCATTGGTAAAGGGAACATTTGTCCACTAAGAAACTTGGCCTGGGACTTTTCCATCTGGGTCATGTGATCACAGTCAATTAGTAATGACATCTAGTCTCTACTAATTTGTTCTGCAGTCAAAACTGGCTTTACCTGCATCATAGACAAAACTAGCTTTCAAAACCACTCCACAATTATAAACGACTGACCCTGCAATGGAAACAACGTTTTCCGTCTCTAACTTGTTTTCTCACTTTACTTCCTTAATATACTTTCTTCTGACAGGGCATCATTTCTGGTTTTTCAATTGTTGGACATCAAGGACCCAGACTGTCAGCTTACTACAGAATAACCTAATTTCCATCAACTTCAGCTAATGTAGTCAATGTGCAGGAACACTCAAGAGTGCCTAAATAAACAGTTCAGAAAGGCAAAGGAACAGGGAACTGAGGTACTGACAGACCCATCAGCGCGAAGCTGATGTCTTGAAGGCCTTATTCCATTTTTTGTTGTTTTTCTCTTCTGAAGCACTTACTGGTACATGTAATGATGGACCATGCCAATAATCAATAAAGTGCCACAAAATATAAGACTCAAATTCTGTAAAATGTTACTGTTGTTTTCAATTATTACTCACAAAGGCAGAGGGTAACTCAAATTTTTAACTATTTGTGTACATTTATACTACAACATGTATATGTATTCCATAACAATATATTTATTCAAGTAAGCAAAATGTAAAAAAGCCTTTTTTTCAGTCATTGTTCTAGAAGAGGAGACTTGCTCCTTTAGAAGGAATGATGATTGTAAGATACCAGGTGATTATATACCACCTTACCTTATTCAGTAATGTAGCAAACGTAGTTACATGTTTACATCCTACAGAAAGATAAGCTGAGCTAAGCTAAGTCACTTCAGTCGTCTCTAACTCTGCGACCCCATAGATGGCAGCCGACCAGGCTCCCCCTTCCCTGGGATTCTCCAGGCAAAGACACTAGAGTGGGTTGCCATTCCTTCTCCAATGCATGAAAGTGAAAAGTGAAAAGTGAAAGTGAAGTCGCTCAGTCGTGTCCGACTCTCAGTGACCCCATGGACTTCAGCCTTCCAGGATCCTCCGTCCATGGGATTTTCCAGGCAAGAGTACTGGAGTGGGGTGCCATTGCCTTCTCCCACAGAAAGATAGAAAAGGACTAAGAATTGATTACCCTGCCTAGCCAATACATATATCTCTTCATTCTTCACTTCATCTCTGACTTCAGTCAAGTTCAAATGTGGATAAAATGATATGAGCTGCTTTAGTCATTTCAAAAAAAATTCATTTGATTATTTTGTTGCAAACCACTGGGAACCTTAATGGACTAGTCCAAGAAAAAGTCACACATATGCTTTCAAGGCAAACAGGGCTCTGTTAAGTGCAGGGAAAAAACAGTAATGGTTTGATGCATTTAGAAAATGTATGAACAAACTAATTTTGAATTTCCTAAATTTTGAATTTTAAAACATAGATGATCACTATGAGTCTGAGGCTTCATAAATTATTAATTTTTCAAGGTGTCTGTTAAATAACAATATCTAACTTTTTAAGAAATTATTTCTATCATTTAAAATGTTTTCATCATAACTCCAGTGTTTCTTTAATACATCATTCTAGTCTATGTATGAACCCATTCTTAAATTTGATCTAGAGAGATGCCTTAACCAATCACAGCATATTAGTTTATTAATATTTCTTGTGCTACAGATACAGTGTATTTAAGTCCATGCCCTAGATTAATTCACATCAGGCAATATGGCACATCACTTCTGGTACTTAATTCGGGTGTAAGAATGACATTTATAAAGGTAATTTTCAAGACCCTGAGTCAGTAAGATATACATAGTGAAACAGATAATACAAAGTACAACTGTACTGATTATCAGTGGGCTTGCTGTTGAGAAACCCTTTCTTTGATCATTTACAACAGATGGCCTGGGTACCATGCCCAACTGTGGAAAATGGCCCAGAAAACAGCTCTCCCACCATTAGGTTAAGCATGCTAAGAGAAAACTTTCTTTGCTCTAGACAAAAAATGGCAAGTGTCAGCATTGATTTCCAGATATAGTGGTATTACATAAATTGCCTTTTAATGAAATTTTATCTTCTATTTTTACTAGAGTAATTAAAAAAAAATCAAGCAAGTCAATTCTCTTCAATCAAGATTTCTAAAGAAAAATGGCTGAGTATTTAAATATCCAGTATGCTTACATCTATATGCATTTAACAAGGAAAAAGTGATCATCTCCAAATACCATGTGCAATAAGGAAAAAAATATCATCTGCAAGTGTTCACCTACAAATACCTTTTCATGAACATTTAGCTCTTCACACTATAAATTTGCTTCTCACATATGGAGAAATCTGCTTTCCAATTTTGGCAACCAGAGTTATCCAACTATTCCCAATTTTCAAAGCCAGAAATATATAACAAATTCTTAACACTAGTATGAAAGTTTTTTGAAGACAGGGTCTACTGTTTGTGTTGTTATTTTCCATAAGTCTAGCATAGTATCAGGCACTTACAGAAGGTCAACAAAAGGCTCACACTAATGTGACTTTGAGCATTCTTAACAGATCCACAAGGTATTTTAGAGTTTCACTTCAGTTCAGTTCAGTTCAGTTTCTCAGTCATGTCTGACTCTTTGCGACCCCATGAATCGCAGCACACCAGGCCTCCCTGTCCATCACCAACTCCCGGGGTTCACTCAAACCCATGTCCATCGAGTCGGTGATGCCATCCAGCCATCTCTTCCCCTGTCATCCCCTTTTCTTCCTGCCCTCAGTCCCTCCCAGCGTCTGGATCTTTTCCAATGAATCAACTCTTCGCATGAGGTGGCCAGAGTACTGGAATTTCAACTTTAGCATCAGTCCTTCCAAAGAACACCCAGGACTGATCTCCTTTAGAATGGACTGGTTGGATCTCCTTGCAGTCCAAGGGACTCTCAGGAGTCTTCTCTTTACAGTGCCTCAAATTCATTTACAAATATAAGGTGTCATAAAAATAGTAAAATCTACAGACTGGATTGGCTATCAAATTTGTGTGGCCCAGTGCAGAATGACAATTTGGGGATCCCTTGTATAAAAATGTATTAAGACTTCAGAGACGCTTACAGCAGGGTATTAAGCAAAGCATAGGTGCTGTGTGAGAGCACAGGTCACAGGCCATGAAGGTGGCCCTCTCTATAAACATCGTTTAGTTGAGTGTTTCACATCATGTGAAGTCTGAGAATTAAAATTAGATATACTTAGTGGATATCCACTTTAGAACTTATCTGGTATTTCCCAGCTTCTTATAGTGATCAGATTTTTTCTAGAAGAAAACATGGCTTTTCAGACTGAGAAACTCAGCTGCCGATCAATTCTCTAAGCAAGTGTGTCTGCAGTGGTGTTCAAGGGGAAGTGTGTGATTGTGTCTGTTGCTGGCTTTCCCTTCGATGTACTTCAGTGCCCATCCAAAGGCCTGATCCAAAACAAATAAAATTCCTGCCACACCAAGGTTAACATTCTTAGGGCACTAGAGGTACGTGAGAATAATAAACAAGGTTTGAGATTCTACCTTGAACTGGTAGGCTGTTTACTGAGATCATTTCCTAGCACGCAATTCATTTTACTGCACAAATAAGCCAGCTTTTTGATAGTAGTATTAAGGTCATGCTGCAAAAGTTGAAGCTATAAAAGAACAATTTGATTTTTCTGCCAGCTAGAGCAGTGAGTGCATCCTCTTACCACTTTATTTCTTAATATAAATATCCAAAGCGCCTCCTGAAGTCTTCAGGGAGATAATGGGAACTCGATTTGTGAATAGCAACTTCAGACTGTGAAGCTATTTCTGACAACGCACTACAGTTATCCTAAGTCATTATATATAAAGGCACATTCCAGATGCTGATACTGTCCACATTACACTATTTGGACAAATTGACTTGATTAAATAGCTAAATAATTTTTCTACATGTAGTTCATTCAAATGAACAAAGAAAAATTTCCAAATTTGGTTTTATTCTGTTTGTTGAGTTCAGTATTAACTTAAAGATATACTGCCTTTTTGATTCAGATTTAACATTATTTTTCATTTTACCCTCCCTAACACATGATATAATTTCCCACTTTCTACCATTATTCAACAATGATATTAACAGTTTCATTTCAATATCAGGTAAATCTCAGTATTCCTTTTCTGTTATCTCATATAGCCTTTTGTATTTTCATTTATATACAAGAAGAGAAAGCTTTGCACCATTATTATTTTTATAGACTTTCATTCCACCTAATTTTTGACAGGAAAATATTATGCTACGAACATCAATCTAGGAAGCTGTAGGTTTCTGGTTTTATTGCTATATATTAAGCTTTAATTTTCATGAACTTAATACATAAGTTTCTATATTTCTAAATCATAAGACTTAAGCTATTACTGCTTATATCATAAAATATAGGACTATTATCTCTTTGTCTGAGACCTGGAGCATAGTCTTTTGAAACGGAATTTACTTCCAAATGATTCAAGAGCAATTTAAAATGAATGACTGCAAAGCTAATTTTATCTGCATTTGGCTGCCCATCCATCAGAGAAATAATTCATGATATATTACAACAAAAGGCAACTGGAATTAACTATTTGAATGAGACTTCAGCTTATTTTTAATATTTTGATTAAAATATCCTTTGAAAGACAAAGACTATGGCTTATATTACAAGTAACATATTAATGGATACATCATTTAAATTTAAGTAGTGGAATATATAATGCCTTAAGTGTATTGGACAATTTGAAAGTACTACATGATTTCTAACTCTAAAAGAAAAAACTTTTTTTTCTACGTTTAAGGAAATAATTTCCAAATAATCCCCATACATTATTAATAGTGACATGAAGTCAGCATGCTATTTGACATGCACTTAGCTGTGAAAGAGAGGCACCTCCTTCTGCCCCCGTTTAAGCCTTTATTATTTCTGACTTTTGCTAACATAAAATCCTAAGTGTTTTCCTGCCTACAGTCTCTACTTTGTCATGTGTTCTATACACCATCTTAGAAAAGTTTGCTTCCTTCTTCAAATAATTTAATCAATGCAATGTAAAGCATGATGGTAAGTTTCTTTTTGCTTATCACATTAACTAAAATATACTGAATGATTGATGAGGTTTTGAGGAAATGTGTATTTGCACATACTGGCTATAGTGTAAATTGGTATCACAGTAGAGAGTATTTGAAAATACAAATAAAAACTAAATCTATGTATACACCCAAATAGGTTATCCCACTTCTTCGAATCCCTGTTTCAGACATAAGGGCATCAGAATATAAATGTATACAAAGATGTTCACTGCAGCATTGTTTATTTAAACAAATAAATGATACATTGCAACAAAATACAGCTGAAATTAACTATTTAAATGAGTCTGAGAACAACTTCACAACAAACTAAGGAATGATCAGATAATTATTAATGATATATCCATCCAGGAGAACACTATTTCATCAATAAAAATAAGGAGGCAAATTTGTATGTATTAAATTAAAAGGGTATCCATTATTCACTAGGCAAATAAAACAAGATTTCAGCCAATCTGTATAGAGTGATGCAACTCTTGTTAAAGAAGACAGAAAAGAAGGAATGAAAGGAGAGAGGGCAGAAAGAGCAGTGTGTGTGTGTGTGTGTGTGTGTGTGTAGATGGCTGCATTAATAAATCACAAGAAAAAGTGTAAGGCAAAGCCTAGAAGCCAAAGCTCAAAAATATTAACAGTAAATACTCCTTGGGGAGAAGAATCAGAGAGCTTTAGGGGGAATTTTTTCCCTCTATTTGGAGTGGATTTTTCACATGCTAGATTACGGAGGATTTCTATTTTTTAATGTGTTTTTGAGTTTGTATTTAAATTAAGAAAAGGGGAAATTAGATAATTCCACGTGCAACCTACAGCTTCTGCCTAGAATAACCAGTATCGGTTTCTTCACTACATTAAACCTTCCCAAATCAATGCTACTGACTCCATAAAGCCTTACGTGATGTCTTCACTAACACCTGTGTTCAAAGATAACATTACTTATAGCTATACAGTATTTATTGCATCCTGACTAGTCATATCTCATTTTTCTCTTATAGTCTATTGTCCTAATTTCTTCATCTGTGTGATCTCTGACTTTAAGATAGTTTACTATATTTCTCAAAATTTGCTCAAAAAATATTTGTGGATTATCTTCTCTATACTAGGGCTGTCCTAGCTGCTATAGTCAAGCTGCACTTTATCTCTCAATGAAATCTTTTTTTCTTATAAAATGAGATAGTGAAATAAAAGATACTAAGTTTACGATAATCTGAATTTATAATAAAAATTGGCCAATTAGTCTGGTTATGTAAATAACACGTTTATAATTCATTAATACTGACTTTCACTTTAATGTGCTTATTAATTTTAGGATGTCAGAAAGGTTTGCTAACACAATTAGAAACTTAATGGGCTTCCCTGGTGGTTCAGATGGCAAAGAATCCTCCTGCAATGCAGGAGGCCCAAGTTTGATCCCTGGGTTGGGAATGGCTACCCACTCCAGTATTCTGGCCTGGAGAATTCCATGGGCAGAGAAGCCTGGCGGGCTATAGTCCCTGGGTTACAAAGAGTTGGACACGACAGAGCGACTAACACACAACAACACGTAAAGATTTATATAGTGAATTAAGAAAAAGTTCTACCCCTCCCCCCCATGATAAGTTCTACTGCGTTCTTACTCTCCATTAATAGTTAAGAGTTATAAATCCTGTTCTATTATTTTGAACTTCAGGAATCTAATGAATAAAGCAAGATCGCTGAGAAAAATATTATAGAAACTAAACAATTATCAATAGATAAATAAGACAACATAAATCTTAAGTTAATCCTTATATTTTAACTAAAATAATGACTTATAGTTTAAAAGAATCCAATAAAGATTTGAAAATTTAACATTATATTCATAATAGCACATATTTATTTCATTCCTGTTAAACTCTTTAGTGACAGTCTATTTTACAAGTCAAGATGCCAAGAATACACTCCCCAATTATTCAATCAAACACTAGTCTAGGTGTTGCTGTGAAGATATTTTCTGGATGTGATTAAGCCCCAAATTAGCTTCCTTGAGTAAGAGAAATTATCCTAGATAAAAAGTGCGTTCTTGATTCCATCCATTGAGAGCCAAATAAGCAGCACTAAGACTTCACTAGCAACACCTAGGTTACTATTTGATTGAACAAGGGGACTGCAGCCTAGCCAGGCTGACACATAAAGCTGGCCATTACACTTCCCACACTTTATCACCATCTCATGTCATAACTCCTACTCATTCTTCAGGTATAAAACACCCCTTCTTTGGAAGGCCACCCTGCTTCAAATATTGGACATAACCCCCTGATATCACCTATCACCACCCATTGCTCTCTACTCTTCTTCTTGTTTATAGTTCTTCCTCACTAGAAGGCAAGTTCAAGGGTTAGGAAGAGTTTTTATCTTATTCATTTCTGCATTACTGACATGTAGTCCAGTGCCTGTCAAGAACTTCAGCTTTTTTTTTCCTTCTCATTTGAACTGTTCCTAAAGAAGTTCTATAAGACAGAAATATATAGGAATTACATGAGAAGAAATCCTTGCACAAAATATAACAGAAGTATACATATTTGAAAGGTGGTTCTTTAGTGTTTATAAGTACACATCCAGTTCCTGTATAAAAAAATATGTCTATCCTCTAAGCAACTGTAAATATCATATATCATGAGGTGTGCATAGCTTTGGACTAAATACATCCCCTCACTAATCAAAGTTGAATTTATAACATTTTGTGAGTGGGAAATAACATGCTACATCTGATTATAGTCTCTCTGCAACTCCTTGGCCTCAGTTAACACTTGACTTCATTGCACCGCTCCCTCCTCTCTGGGGGACTGTGCATTAGCCCTGGATTGCTTCCCACCCTACCTCTGTGACCTTTCTCTTCGTTCTTTCCTGCTTGAATACAGAGAGATACTTTCTAAGGTTCCCTCCTATAGTCTCTCCCTTGGGCATCTCATCCACAACTCTGGCTACAATTATCAGATCATGTCATACATACAACCTTCTGCTCCACCCCCTCTGCTTCTTAAAACCCTTCAATGCCTTTGCATTGACTGAGAATGAAATCAGATTCTTTAACAAGGCTGACAAGGACCCGCCTGATCTGACTGCTGCCAGTCTCTATGTCTGCTTTCCAAGCCTCCTGTCCTTTCCTTGTCATGCTCGAGACAAGCAGACTGGTGTTTATATCTCTGAAGACACCAAACTCAGTCCCACTTGAGGTCATCTGTACTTGCTCTTCCTTTCTCTAGGAAAGATCTTTTACTTCCTTCTTGCCACTTAGGATTCAGCTCAAAATGTCTCCTGGGCAAAGACGGATTCTTGACTACCCAATCTCTATTTGATTTTTTTTTATTGTTACCAAGTCCAAGCTTGAATTGCTTGCCATACAACAGACCAATGAATTAAGAGATCAGTTGTTAGTGCAAGAAATAGTGACTTTATTTGGAAAGAAGCCACCCAAGAAGATAGTGGACTTGTGTTCCAAACAACCATCTTGCCTGAGTTAGAATTCAGGTATGGGAGGCTAACACATAGCCTCTGGAAGGTAAATATTAATTACTTCCTTCCTGCAGTTGTCCACAGTTAGGCCTGGTCAGGATGTTTCCTGTGAGATAAACAAAGGTATTTTAGCTTAATGCTCCTTATCTGGAAGGATGAAGAGTTCCTGGAAATGGGCCATTATGTATAATTATGCTTATAGGCAACCTCCCTTTAGTGATGAACTTTTAATAGAATACAAATATTTTTCCTTGTTTCATTATCTCCTATCACTATCTCAAATTAGTTTACCAAGTTAGTTGCTTATTTTCTTTGCCCTTCCCACAGAACCCAAGCTTTATGAGGTCAGAAGTTTCATTCTCTAACCTCAGCATCAACATTAAATTTAAGCTAAGTCGCTTCAGTCGTGTCCGACTCTTTGTGACCCCATGGACTGTAGCCAGCCAGGCTCCTCCGTCCACGGGATTCTCCAGGCAAGAATACTGGAGTGGGTTGCCATGCCCTTCTCCAGGGAACATTAAACTTACCTTCCCTCTAAAACTAACTTCTTCTTTTGACTCAACCCCTTATTTCTGACTGTAATAGCCTCAAGTGAAGAGCCTGATGTCCCATTTCTCCATTGAGTTGAACTCATCTATATGGATAAATAAGAGAAAGTCACTCGGCAGTGTGCAACTTTTTGTGGCTTAATGGACTACACAGTCCATGGAATTTTCCAGGCCAGAATACTGGAGTGGGTAGCTGTTCCCTTCTCCAGGGGATCTTCCCAAACCAGGGATTAAACCCAGGTCTCCTGTATTGCAGGCAGATTCTTTACCAACTGAGCCATAACAGAAGCCCAAGAATATTGAAGTGGGCAGCCTATCCCTTCTCCAGTGGATCTTCCCGTCGCAAGAATCGAACGGAGGTCTCTGGCATTGGAGACATTCTTTACCAGCTGAGCTACCACGGAAGCCCCATCTACATGCATAGTACATAAAATCAGCTCTAAATTTTCTCACTCACCATCAACCCTTATTCCCCTTTGCATCACCAGAACTCAAGTTGAGGTCCTACCATTTTCCTGAAATAACTACAAGACCCTTGTTACTGATTTGGCTTACTCATGAACTTTTCTTTCTCAATACCTTCTATGCTAAGCATACTAAGTCACTTCAGTCGTGTCTGACTCTGTGCAACCCCATAGACGGCAGCCCATCAGGATCCACTGTCCCTGGGATTCTCCAGGCAAGAACACTGGAGTGGGTTGCCATTTCCTTCTCCGATGCATGAAAGTGAAAAGTGAAAGTGAAGTCACTCAGTCGTGTCCAACTCTTAGCGACCCCATGGACTGTAGCCTTCCAGGCTCCTCTGTCCCTGGGATTTTCCAGGCAAGAGTACTGGAGTGGGGTGCCATTGCCTTCTCTGAATACCTTCTATTCCACATCATTATATTAGCATTTCTAAACAGAATATGAAATCATAACAGATTTTGCTGGAAACTTTCATTATTCAGCAAAACATGACCCCCAATAAGCTGAATTTACCTCATATTACCACCTTTCAGCTTAGTTAGGGAAAACATGGTGTGTGATGCTTGTGGTTACAGAGAAGTAATTTGTTGCATAATTCAATACCTACATAAAATTTGAGAGCTGGCCTATTTTCCAGAAGAGGAAATGGAGGCCCAACTACTTTGAGTGACTTGCCTGAGATTGCACAGCTATTAAATGGAAGAAACGACCTCCCAGGCTAATATTGAAATTTCATGGCTCTGATACATATTTTTTGATTATGTAAACTCCATGGCACTGCTTCAATCCCCTCTTCTAATTAAGTTTACTTGCTGTCTTATTTTTGAGTTACTTCATGCCTATGGCTTATTAATGCTGTTATTTTATTTTTTCTTAATTACAAAGTTACAATACTTAACAGATTTTAGTTGACAAAATTCTATAATAAACAAATAGCAAAATGGGAAAGTCACTCCTAAGCTCCATCCCACTCCCTGGACCTACCTACTATTGACACTAGTGTGTTTTATTCAGAATACTTCTCTGTGCATTTACTTTGGCAGGTGTGTGTGTGTGTGTGTGTGTGTGTGTGTGCGTGTGTGTGTGTAAATGTATGTGGATACATGCCAGCATGCTCAGTTGCTTCTGTCACGTCCAACTCTTTGTGAACATATGGACTGTAGCCCGCCAGGCCCCTCTGTCCATGGGACAAGAATACTGGAGTAGGTTGCCATGCCCTCCATCAGGGGATCTTCCTGACTCAGGGACTGAATCTGTGTCTCCTGTGTCTCCTGTATTACAGGCAGATTCTTTACCCACTGAGCCATCTGGGAAGACTCATATGGATGCATATATGGCATTAAAAATACAAGTGGGATCATGCAGTACATGTTGCCTACTAAGTTTAGTATAACCTGACAGCCAATGTAAAAAAAAGAAAAAAAATGCAATTTAAGGCTTTGGTGGTATTTGCATGACACTAAACTTTCTGCAGATGTTGTACAACAAAAACAAACAAGCATCACAATCTTTGTTAATGTCATTATTATCTTCAGCTTTGATATTTGAATTTTAGATCTGTATCTGTCTTTTTCAAAATCATAGTTTACACGTGGCATGTGATTCAAAGTCATATTTCATAAATTCTGCTTACTAAGTGAGGGTACTGATCATACACCAATATATCCACTTTTTATCTTTTTTGATGGAGCAAGTGACATTCTTTCAAAATTTACTGCTTAAAATATAATATATCCATTATACCAAAGAAGATGGTAAGGGTAGGAATCACCTCCAGCAAGATAAAGTGTTGGTTAATTTTTCTCATTTCACCTCTCCTGCCACTGGAAATCAAAACACTTGACACTAGGTCACAAAATTATTAAACCTTAAAGGAGCAAACTCTTCCTTCTCCATGTGAGACCTCACTTCTCCTTGACACTTTACTCCTGAAATCCCTTTAGGCTCCTGGCCTTTTCTCCCTGCCTTTAACTCCCGTAACTAATTAAATTTGGACAAGTCTTTGGTGAAAATAGTTTTCCTTCAAAGTTATTCATTCAAAGTTCCCCTTAAGGCATTCTTTGTCACTTTAGCCCAGCCTGATATCTTTACACAAAGTTGAAAGAGGTGAGCTATTTTTATAAAATAAGAAATCTTTCAAAACCTAAATATAACTTGATGTTTCAGAGAAAGACTGTATTTTGATATATGACAAATGCCTCATTTCTAGACATTTACAAGTAAACAAAAAGTTCCAAAGACTCTGGTCTTACTTTAAGACAAACTTTAAAAACTGTATTATTATACTTAGAAGTAGTTTACTGAGGGTCAATAATTAAATTCATCAATAAAAACAGAAAAAAGATTAACCACGGTATAGTTGAACTTATTTTCAATTTCCAATAAGTTTGTTTTGGAAATCATACTGGACTGCAGAATTAAGCAGCATTTTTTTAAATTTTTATTTTATTTACCTTTACAATATTGTATTGGTTTGTTATCTATTTAGAAGACAAAGTGAAGATCAAATAAAAAAAGAGATTAAGACTGGGAACATGGCACTGCTCAATTATTTTCTCTGCTGAAATAAAATTAAAACTTGCCAAGTTGTGAATCACTTTAAATCTATTCCTGTGTTTTATAAATAAGCAGAAAATATTACTTTAATTTTGTTTTACAATATAGAGATCAAGCATGTACCATCCATTGTTGATACAGGCTACTCAGTTCGAGGGCAAAAGACTGAATGTGATTTAACGACGGGCTCTACCATCACTTCCTTAAAGCCAGAGACTTTCCAAGAAGAGGTGAAGGAAGTTTTCTTCATGAAACCATTTCCTACATTATTTAATAACATTACATTGCTGTCTCCATTTTTAGCTACCCTGTGTCATGTGACTTTTTATAGTGAAGTCGTTATATTTTCCATAGACAAAAACCTAGGTTTTGAAAGTTTGAGCATGTTTCCTAAGACTATC
This sequence comes from Bison bison bison, assembly GCF_000754665.1. Taxonomy (NCBI): domain Eukaryota; kingdom Metazoa; phylum Chordata; class Mammalia; order Artiodactyla; family Bovidae; genus Bison; species Bison bison. Next base: position 11,312,959 of record NW_011494835.1, on the reverse strand, counting down.
CAACCCTTTAATGGAAGAGCTAGGAAAGGAATGCAGGTACTTCCAGCTTAATAAGTCTGAGTGCTGTGTAAGTGGTGCTGCCTCCCACAGTGTGAAAACTTACAACTTAGCAAATCAATGTCCATAATTCTCTTATAGCACTACTCTTAGAAACAATATAGATACAATAAAAGGATAATAAGCACTTATAAAGAACTTACAAATTCTGGACACCCCCTAAGTACTTTGGATTTATTGCCTCACTTAATTCGCACAACAGCACCATGGATAATGTAGTTATCTCTCCTGTAAAGATGGAAAAACAAAGGCACAGAAAAGCCAATTAACTCACCCAAGATTCACACAACTAATAAGTGGCAGAAATTTTCTTTAACTGACAGTGTATAGTCTTAGAGAATCACCTGATGAATAATCAGCTCTGTGGAGTTTCTCCAGCAAATACCAACATCTATTTATTAGTTACGGGTCAAAATGAGATATACAGATGCTAATTTTTTCAATACATAATTTTATAATACTTATCTGCTACATATCACATATCACAATGATATGTTCTTATTGTTTTATTATTTGGTTTACTTTCTAACTTATTCAAATCTACTTATTTTTTTATACTTCTATATTTAACTGCTTTAAATTACCTGTAAAAGCTGTTATGAACTATAAAGGAAAAAGATAGCAAATCGTTATCCACAACGCTGACAGGAACAGAGAAACAGGGCAGTATCGAATATGTGTAAGAAATTTGAAAGTTGTTTACCCTATAGAATAAGATATGAGCACTGTTAAAATGATTGTGAAATAAGTAACAGTAAGCTAAGACAATTTGTAAAAAGATTATAAAGAAAATATTCTAAGACATGTAGTGCAACTCAAATGCAAAATTCCACAGCTTTTAGCTATTATTCTTGAGCCAGAAATCTTAACTTGCATTCTCCCCATCTACGAAGGGCCTCTCCAGAATATATATAATATAAATAACGACTATGAACTAATGTTAACTGAGGCAGAGAAGGGAGATTTGTAAAAAGGCAGAGGCATCGAAAACAGAGCTCTTATTTTATTACAGGAGGTAGATTTCCTTTAACGGTATCCATTTTCCTTTTACCAAGGCCTCTGTTTTATCAAATCTCCAAAAGAGAAATAGGAGTTGACAATCTTTACAAATATAAAGGATGCAAACGATTTGTGGAGAGGAGGAATAACTAGGTTTCTTCACACTAAGGAGGTATTTTTTATCAGAAATGCACTCATGCCTAGAAAATCTAGGTCTTTGAGCACATGTGGTTATTTTCAGAAAGTCATACCCTGTCTTCCACTTCAGTAAACTCAGGGAGTGAAAAGCCATTCTGTGAACGCAGCTAGTTCATTGACATTAGAGGCATATCATTTTCCCAAAGTTTGAGAGAGCAATGGATTGATTTCAGGGTTCACAGTGGGGCAGGGTAAGATAGCACGGCTCACAGGGCTTTCGGAAACAATATAAATTCATAGACCTATTTCAAGGTTTCAGGAAGATGTGATAAAGTACTGGATTGGGTTACACGTTTCCTCCAGCAGGGACTATTTTATCCACTCCTCCTAGATAAGTCAGGCTGATTTGTTGTTTTCATGCTCTGTTTTTCTTCAAATCTACTTAAATAAGCAGGTTGATTTCAGGGCAGACCCTCCCCCTAACTCCCTCTTCCTCTGTACGGGTTCAACTCAAGTTCTTGTGAAATCATTATCCTTCTCATCCCTTCCAGACAGACTGCTGCAAAAAGTGAAGCAGAAAGTCAACAAAAACTGAACTAGAATAAAATGTGGTTATCAAGGTTGTGCCGCTCTGTGCAAATGTGGATGCAGAATCATGCAGTATTTATGAAGATGTCTCCTATGCAGGGCAGCTGTGGGCGGTTCGAATGTCTGTGCCTCTTTCACACACACACAAATCCCTCAGGCTAATGTGCCACTTCACTTCCACCAAAATCAGAACCACATCCAAACCAAAGCAAATCAAGTCCTTTCAATGGTTAGGATAGGAGGGAAACAAGGAAGCTATCTGAACTTGTTTCTGTTGACATCATTGAAAATACTACAGGGACAGTTTTCACTTGTATGATCTGTCAAGGAAAATCAAGCTATCTTTTTCCATAAATTGGGAAATCAGGTTGAATCCTACTAAACCAAAGACTCAAAAAATATTCTCATGATTCCCATTATCAATTTACCCATTTACAACTTGTGACTCTTCAGTATCTCAGAATACCATGTTGTAGGTCTAAAAACACCCCTACTGTTAATTACCTACAAACCTGAATCTTCACAGGAATGGCTGAATGAATGACAGAAAATGTGCAAGACACATTGGACTCAGTGTCAGAAGACTTACATCGCCAAGACATTGATCCCTTCTGAACCTTAGTTTCATCACCTGTTAATGGAAGATATTATAGTGAAAACATGTAGTTTTTCTTTGCTCATCTTCCATTTCCTCTTGTTTTGTGACAGAAATGTCTCCTACACTCTCAGGCTATACAGGACTCCTCCAGCCAATCAGAGCATTCTGGTCCTATGACCACAATTACTGGTGTGAGGTGAGCATGTAACCCAAGATAGTACCATCAAAATGAAATATGGGATTTTGTTGTCCTGGAAACAAAATGGTTCCTGAAAGGACTGGGTGTTAGTGACCATCTTGATGTGAGATAGAAAGAGCCAGCTTGAATGGAGCCAACACAGAGAAAGGCAGAGCAGAGAGCTGTAGAGAGAATATGTTGAGATTATCACTCAGGTCAGTGGACTTGATTGCCACTGAAGTTAGATGGGTCTATTCTGGGATTTTTTTTTTTTAATGTGAAACACTAAATTCATTTTTTTTCTTTTGACTTAGACTTGTTTGATTTGATCTTCTTTTACTTGCATCCTAAAAATTCCTCACTGTTACAGTGTGAAGGCTGAGCTATATAATGATATACTGACATGAATAACGTTTTTGGAAAGTTTTTATTTGTTTAAAAGCTACAATCCTTGGTTTTATAAAATACATTTGCATTTTTGTTCAATTAACTGTATAAACTTTTTAAAAAGTTTCTATGCCATGGGACTTTACCAGGGCTTGACAATATTAGGAATAAGAAAGAAAACTAACCTAAGGGTTAATAGGCAAGTAGGGACACAAACAAGTGTTAAATAATTATAGGATACTGTTAAAACGGTAAAAACCATGGACAATATAATATGTAGAACTACTGCAGATGGTGACTGCAGCCATGAAATTAAAAGACGCTTACTCCTTGGAAGAAAAGTTATGACCAACCTAGATAGCATATTGAAAAGCAGAGACATTTTGCCCACAAAGGTCCGTCTAGTCAAGGCTATGGTTTTTCCAATGGTCATGGATGTAAGAGTTGGATTGTGAAGAAAGCTGAGCGCTGAAGAATTGATGCTTTTGAACTGTGGTGCTGGAGAAGACTCTTGAGAGTCCCTTGGACTGCAAGGAGATCCAACCAGTCCATTCTGAAGGAGATCAGCCCTGGGATTTCTTTGGAAGGATGATGCTAAAGCTGAACTCCAGTACTTTGGCCGACCTCATGCGAAGAGTTGACTCACTGGAAAAGACTCTGATGCGTGGGGAGGGAGTTGGGGGGGCGAGGGAGGGAGGAAGGGGGA
>NW_011494835.1:11289127-11309208 GCF_000754665.1 Bison bison bison | reverse complement strand
GCGCTGAAGAATTGATGCTTTTGAACTGTGGTGCTGGAGAAGACTCTTGACAGTCCCTTGGACTGCAAGGAGATCCAACCAGTCCATTCTGAAGGAGATCAGCCCTGGGATTTCTTTGGAAGGAATGATGCTAAAGCTGAAACTCCAGTACTTTGGCCACCTCATGCGAAGAGTTGACTCACTGGAAAAGACTCTGATGCTGGGAGGGATTGGGGGCAGGAGGAGAAGGGGATGACAGAGGATGAGATGGCTGGATGGCATCACCAACTCAATGGACATGAGTCTGAGTGAACTCCAGGAGTTGGTGATGGACAGGGAGGCCTGGCGTGCTGCGATTTATGGGGTTACAAAGAATTGGACACGACTGAGTGACTGAACTGAACTGACTGACTGTATTACACAACTCTAGGGGACACCATTCACACAACAGCTTCTGTAAGTGTCATCCCCTGGAGTCATGGGCTTCCCAGGTGGTGCTTGTGGTAAAGAATTTGTCCACCGACGCAGGAGATGAAGGAGAAGCAAGTTTGATCCCTGGGTGGGGAAGATCCCCTGGAGTAGGAAATGGCAACCCACTCCAGTATTCTTGCCTGGAAAATCCCATGGACAGAGGAGCCTGGCAGGCTAAAGTCCATGGTGCTGCAAAGAGTCGGACACGACTCAGTGACTTGTGTTGTGTTGTGTGTTACTGGAGTCATACATGGAAACCAAACTCAACTACACCTCTCTCGGCTGGTAGGCTGAGCCAGCTAAACACTTGCACTATCAACTATTTTCAATTTCTATAATGGTTCTTGGCGGTCTCATTTTTTAAATGAACTGATTATTGCCCGCTATATTTGCGTTTTTAAGAGTTTTTAAGGAGAGCTTCTAGCAGACAGCTGGCACCACAGGTTTACCATTACACAGACCAGACACAAATCTCACTGGTCTTCCTTGGCTGTGCTATCATTTGTTAGTGATCAGCTGCCAGAAGCACCACTAAATCAAGCATCTGCAAACATTAAATGTCGCATTTCAGGAGTACAGAGGTCTTTGGGCAGTGGGAGATTCATTGAACATCAGATTAATTATTTGGCAAAACAAGTGGAGCTTTTATGACTCAAAGGTCATTTACAACAACATACTTTCACACTGTTGCCTCAGCGATAATACTTCATTTTAAGTGGCAAAATCAAACTGTAAGTAAATTAGTACCCAAATTAATCCAACAGCTGTGTGTTTTGATAGTGATTAATATGCACTGTATAAAAGAGGCTTTGCTTCTCTCTTGTTCTCAGTCACAAAAGAGAGAGAGAAAAGTTCTTTGATATAATGCCTCTTCTGAAGCAATGCCAAGGTAGTTCGTTGTTTAGTTACCAGAAAAAAAAAAAAAAATACACTGAGAGCTTCAGGGCAATGCTGCTGCTTTTCTTTTCTGGTGGAATAACAGCCACAGTTCCCCTTGAAACCCTAGGTGAGCTTGCCTGACGCCTCACTCCTGGAGTCAAACCGAGACTAGAGCACCTCTAGTTTACAGAGAAAAACAGCTCCAGCCCTTGGGCTTGGGTGGACTGCTTTTCTTAGATGGGACATCTTACTCTTTTGGAGGAAGAAATTGCAACCCAGCATTTAAACCATGCTGGTCAAAATTTATCTTTGGATAAAATATCTAGATGACAAATCCGTATACATTCACATATGTGTTTATCAACATGGTAAGACTGGCCACTAGCTTGGCTGCATGTTCAGAATTACCTATTTCCATCATCCATTCCTAGTCCAATTTGCTGCCATCTTACCCAGAATGTGAAATTTTCTAAAGTGTCCTCTTGTCTGCATGCTGCAAAATACCATTGGTTTGGAGGCTGAAAGGTCTGACTCTCAGCTGCGCTAGCAAAATACAATTGTGCTCACTTGGCTTGTACTAATATCTGCTGTTTAGAGGTGTGGTTGCTTTCAAGAGCTATAATCCATTACTGACATGGGGGTGCACATAATTTGACTCTTGGTATGATTCCATACATGGTACAGTGAGGTAGTTTCAAATACATCTATAAAGTGTTTTGACTTTTAATTCCCCAGGCTGATTGATATATTATTCCTATTGACACTATAATTATATTTGCAGCTTTGGTGTAGCTGCTAAAAGTCTTAGAGCCAAATTTGTGGTGAAGTGAAAGTTGTTCAGTCGTGTCTAGCTCTTTGTGACCCCATGGACTATACAGTCCATGTAATTCTCCAGGCCAGAATACTGGTATGGTTAGCCTTTCCCTTCTCCAAGGGATCTTCCCAACCCAGGGATCGAACCCAGGTCCCCTGCATTGCAGGTGGATTCTTTACCAGCTGAGACACCAGGGAAGCCCTGTGGGTAAACCATATGCTGGGTTTACAGAGAAGTCAGTGGAACTCAGTGACTTGGAGTCCAGGCTTGAAGGCCAAGTGGCAAGTTTCCAACATGGGTTCTGCCTTTTTAACTCTGTGACTTAGAACATGCACCTTAATGTCTTTTTTTTATCTGTAAGAAGTTCTGACTAGCTAAGGTTACAGTGAGGATTAAATGAGTTTCTACATGAAAAGTGCCTGGCCTTGAGTACATATTGAATAAACATGTCATCATTATCATCAATTCGTTATCATCATAGCCTTGATGATATTCCTGCCTTAGCAACTTCCTCTATGATTTATCTCATTCATTGCAGTTTATGTATTTTTCTAAGCAGTGCCAAATTCTTTATCGAGCACAGTTCAGTATAAACAAAATAAAACATCATAATTTATTCTTTTAATTTTCTAACAGAAATAGTACTCCACTTTGCTTTTACAAGCACATCCTTATTGAAAATTTTATTTCATAATGCTGTTTGAAGATTATATTTCAAACAGAATATGCCACAAAAATGCTACTTCTAATAACTCATGCCATATTTAAAACTGGTTTTATCAATACCAGATATGTGCTGAAATGTCAGGTGGTCTTTTCAAACACAGATCACTTTCTAACAAGTTAAAACCACATATGTTTAAATACCAATGCATATGAGAAATTATTGAGAATAAACAACATAAAATGTAAGTGAAATAACAAGACCCGAGCCTTCTGGGATACTAGTAATCTCTAGAGATCTGAACTCTGGCAATGGCACTCATCTGTAGGACAGTATCTGTGTTCTAATTCAGGATTTAACTGTTGGGTACCAAGCCCCCAGGATTTCTTCACTCTAAGGAATTTCCTGAGAAGTAGTTATTTAATATCCAAATTATCAGCAATAATCTATGTCTTTCTTTCATTTGAAGAAAAACTAAATTTGGTTCTTTAGAATATCATGGGACAAATATAATGTAAACCCACTGTTCTTGTCAATAAAACGGCATGAAATTACCTACTTTTCAAAAGAGAAAGGTACAAGTTTGAGTTTTCTAAGAAATGAAGGCAAGATAAGCATTAATTTTATGTTAATAAAATACATGTGATGTTGAAAATACTAATCAACTTACAAATTATATTTTACTCAAATTAAGAGATGGATGAATCACCATATCCTTTTATCTTAAACTTCTTAAGAAATCTAAACTGCCTGGAGTGTTCAACAATAACAGAGACAACAAAGGTAAAATTCTAGTCATCTTCCTGGATTCTTCTAAGTCTTGAGAAATTGCTCTAGAGTCTAAAATCTCTCATTTAAATAAAAATTTAAGCTAGACATACTGTTCATTATAAAAGATAACAAGAAGCTATTACTGGTAGGACCTTTGTTAAAATAAAATGCTAGCTGGAAACCTCATTGGAAAATAATTTGTAAAGTATAATTGACTCCTGAACAACAACAGCTTGAACTGTGTTAGTCCACTTACGGGCAGGTGGCACCAGTGGTAAAGAAACTGCCTCCAATGCAGGACACATAAGATGTGGGTTCAGTCCCTGGGTCTGGAAGAGCCCCTGGAGGAGGGCATGGTAACGCACTCCAGGATTCTTGCCTGGAGAATCCCATGGACAGAGGAGCCTGGCATGCCACCGTCCACAGGGTCACAAAGAGTCAGACACGATTGAAGCGACTTAGTGTTAAGACACGCAAGCCACTTATATGTAGGCTATTTTCAAAGGCAAATACTACAGCACTGCATGATCTATCGTTGTTTGAATCCATGGATCAGAGGAACCTCGGATACAGAGGGCCAACTATAAATTCTACTTTGATTTTTCAACTGTGTGGAGGGCTTATGCATGTTACTCCTATGTTGTTCAAGGGTCAACTACAGTTCCATAGTAAAGCCCCCCCATGATCTTCTGATTACGCCAGTCAGACTTAACTTTGTATTTTTTAATTGTTAAGTTTATTTTGGTCACATTTAACAGCAGAGCTGAACAATGAGCTTGTCATTTTAAAATAATAACTTTTCTTTGTGAGGTAGTTTATGCCAAAACATTTCTATTTGTGCCCAAGTATAACTTCCAAAGAGTTGGACATCACTGAGTGCGTGCACATACACACACACACACACACACACACACACACACAGTTTGTAATGATATCAGGTCTACAAGCAGCTAAAGGAAGCAGAGGCGTATTAAATTCCTTCAAAGGAATTTAAGAAGTTAGGTTGATAATAATATCTTGCATTTGATTAGTCTCTTAATGTTCAAAAAGAGTATCTTCATTGAGACCTGTGAGATCAGGCAGGGAGGGGTTTTAATTAATCCCCATTTTAATGTAATGATATTCTTACTAACAGATCCCCAAGTCATACTTCTGATCAATGGTAGCTCAGACCTCAAGTTTGGACCTTCTCACTTCTTCAGTCCTTTTTAACACTATGCTTTATGCCATCTGATGCAGAGAGCCAACTCACTGGAAAAGATCTTGACGCTGGGAAAAATTGAGGGCAGGAGAAGGGGACAACAGGGAATGAGATGGTTGGATAGCATCAGCTATTCTATGAACATGAGTTTGAGCAAATTCTGGAAGATGGTCAAGGACAGGGAATCCCGGTGTGCTGCAGTCTACAGGGTGGCAAAGAGTTGGACACGACTTAGCAACTGAACAACAATTTAAGCCACTTTCTTTGAATTTAAATAGTCTAAACATTTTGCATATTAAATATTTACACTTATCCTCTAAAATATGGATTTCCATTCCTCATAAATCTTATGGTTACTCCAAGAAAACTGGAATATACTAAGATTAATTATGCTTTCCTGATTATATTCAAATTTTTAAACATTTTAAGTATTATACTAATATTATCTTATTTCTGATGTTTAAACTTTTCACATAGATTCATTTGAATGATTCATGTAGCTTTTAGTTGTTTCAAGGAAATACCATACTTGGTATTTACATGGCCTACCATACTTAGCTCACAGTAGGCGTTTAAGAATTCTTTTTGAATTGACCATCTTCTATCTAAGGAGATGTTTGTAGACTGGTGTTAGCAATGGAATACAAATAGTACATTCAGAAAATTATTTTATATTATCTTCCCTAGAAATGGCTGACAAATTCATTCTGATGAAAGACAGATATGGTACACTGAATAGATGCTTTCACAGAAGCATTAGAGCCCAAGAAAATAACCCAGACACAGTTTAAATTAGCCTCTGGTGTGCTGACAGCCCATTCAGCCTTGTGTATGAATACCTCTTTCATGATTTAAAAACATTTTGACGTCTAAAATAACATTAAATCTAGTTATCTGTGATGTATGAAATTATAATACATCACAACTGAGTAGTTCAATTGAACACTGAGGTATTTGGAAAAGCAAATCCAATAACATAATATGTCTCCGTTTTTCCCTCTACCCATAGAATCTGAGTAAAAACTTGTGTTATTACAGTATCTTTTTTCTGACTGTTAATTTCAAAACACTTTAATAAAATACAGACTTACTACTATGCTTTCAGGTCACTTTATGGAATTGGTAAAAATTATTAATTGACCTTAAAAATACGACATTAAAAAAAAAGACCCAGGAACAAAAGAGGCAATAACATCTCACAGGGCAGTATGTTGAAAGCTAGGCCAGCTCTGATGACTGCTAATGTTTATTTATGATGCACTTTATTAAGCCCTTTGACTTTTTCAAGGGGCCACCTGTTAAGCAGTTATGATTTATAGATTTTAGGAATGTGTTCTACTCTCAGTCCTAACTCTTCAAACCACATGTTTGAGACTTTCCTAAAACTCAGTAAGTATAAGAACCTAAGTCAGAACTTATACAAATACAAACAGAATGCAAATCATGTAGGCAATTTAAAATTTTCCAGTAGTCATATTATAAAACAAAAAATGAACTTAGTTTTACTAATATTTTATTTAACTCAATATATCAAAAATATTGTAACTGTTAACATATACTCAAAAATTTATTGACATTTTACATTCTTCTCCTTGACTATGCAATTTAGTGTGTATTATATTTATAATTCTAGTGATCTCAATTTGAGAGCTAAATTTTCACTAGAAATTTGGTTTTAATAAAGTTTATAGTTCGATAACTATAAGAGATTCACACACCCCAAAATATTCCAAACATACTTTAAATATTTTCTAATAACTGATTTCAATATCAGTTTACATCCAAGTCGCTTCAGTCACGTCTGACTGTGACCTTAAGGACTATAGCCCACCAGACTCCTCTGTCTATGGGATTTTCCAGGCAGGAATCCTGGAGTGCGTTGCCATTTCCTTCAGCAGTGGATATTCCCAACCCGGGGATCAAACCTTCACTTCTTATATCCCCTGGAGTGGCAGGTTAGTTCTTTAGCACCAGTCCACCTGGGAAGCCCAGTACCAGTTTTACATTTAAATTAATGAAAATGAAATAAAATGCATAATTCAATTCCAGTCCTACTAGCAATGTTTTGAGTCCTCAATCATTCAGTGTAGCTCGGGTTAAGTATTAGATAGCAGCAACAAAACAAATTAAACAAGTTTCAAAAGGATCAGTAGGCAAAGTAGGACAAAGGAAGAAGGATGGCAGTTTAGAGGAAGAAAAGGAGTAGAAATGGTAAATGTGAATAAAGCTCTTTTGTAAGCCGAGGCTTCCCAGGTAGTACAAGTGGTAAAGAGTCTCCTGCCAATGCAGGAGACTCAAGAGACCAAGAAATGTAGGTTTGATCCTTGGGTCGGGAAGATCCCCTGGAGAAGGAAATGACAACCTAGTTCAGTATTTCTTGCCTGGAAAATTCCATTGACAGAGGAGCCTGGCGGGTTACAGTCCATGGGGTCGCAAAGAGTTGGACATGACTGAGATGTCAGCTGTATGCCAAAAAAAAGTTTCCAAGATTATTTAATCATTTTGTAGTTTCCAGAACAATTTTGCCATTAGTCTATCTGCTATCTACAAGAAAATACAGAACACAGTATTAAGGTTAGAATAGAGCTAATGAGCATCCATTTCAAATCTGTTTTATCAATAAGAAAAAGTTAGTCTAGAGTTGAACTAGTCACTGTGGCTGGTGGGCCCTGAAATATGGCTAGTCCAAACTGAGAAGTGGTATAAGTATAAAATACGCAATGGATTTCAAAGATTCAGCACACACACACATGCACACAAACACACACACAAAAGATAAAAAACGCCTCATTGATAATGCTTTAAGATTGAATACATGTTAAAATAATCAATATTTTGGATCCAGTAGACTATATTATTAAAGTTAATTTCATTGGTTTATTTTTTAACACAGCTACTAGAAATGTAATGTGTCCTATGTGGTTGCATTATATTTTTACTGGACAGAACTGTCTTCAGAGAGAGCTTGCATTTGCTTGCATCACAGAGTTACTCCTGAGGTTGCACTGCTTGGTTTTCGGTTTATTCTGGGCATGTTATTTCTGATACTCCCAGGACTCTTCACCAATATGATGCCAAGTAAACGATGCATATTCTAGGCCACATGGGGCTTTATGACCTGGTTTCCTGTTGCTGGCTTTCTCAAGCAAAGTTAGGGTGGACTCTAGGGTCTACATGAAAAGGAAGGCTGATCTGTCCTCATTTTCAGCTAATTGCTGTTTTGTTCTGTTAACCTTTTTCTGCTCACTTATTTTTGGTGGTTTGATGCGTACTTTTCATTCTTTAGGAGTTTTGTAGCAAACTGTTACCACCCATTGATGACTCTGTGCAATTATCGCACTCAGCTTTACATTTTTATCACAGTAGGACAAAGGCATCATGAGAAGATCACTCTGCAAATGATTATGTGAATGAAATAATCACTGGGTTTTTTAAAACTCCATGTAATTAAAAATAATACTCTGTTCAAAGTGGTCATGCATTCCTTAACAGGCAGGCAGTCTAGAAGGAAAGCTATAGTTTTATTTCAGCCTCAGTCTTTACATTGCCTATCTGGTTATCAGGAGATCTGTGTAGCAAGGTCCTGAGGTTGTCAAGAAAGGACTTCTGCTGCCCACTCTACTACACTCTCATTGGTTGGGAAAGAGGGGGAAATAGCTTTAATGGTGTTATACCAAGATGCTTGGGTTCCCTAGTGGCTCAGTAAAGAATGTGCCTGCAATCCAGGAGACCCAGTTTCAATCCCTGAGTTGGGAAGATCCCTGGAGAAGGGAATGGCAACCCACTCCAGTATTCCTGCCTGGAGAATCACATGGACAGAGGAACCTGGTGGGCAACAGTCCATGAGGTCACAAAGAATTGGGCAGAACTGAGTGACTAACATAACACAAATAACCAAGCTGTTTAGAGATTGTTCCAGTCTGTGTTGCTTAGGTTGTTTATACACATACCAAAGAACTGGCATCTGGGAACTTCAGCTTGGAAAACCTCTGAAAGTGGTCTCATCATGCACATCCGGTTTGGGGGCCTTCTTTGATAAGCGAGTCACGCATGTGTGGGCTGAGCACGCCATCTGAGCACAGAGCACTGCCACCAAGCTCTCAATGCAAAGCGACCCAGGGTGCTTGCAGATTTTGCCGAGTTGCCAACATCCCATCCGATGCTCACTGCCTTTTGTGAAGTTTCCTGGACCCTATCATGAAAATAGAAAGTTTCCTTCCACACCACAGACTCTCAGCATTTAGTCCTTGGAATGAATTTGACTGTAGCTTGGGGGCTTTAGCACAACATACTCTTGCATGGCCCAGACAACGAGGTGCAGATTTCTACCCTGACTTGTAACACTGTGGTAATTTGCCTCCAAGAATCCCATGAAGGGAACCCTTAGGAAACGAAATAGTCAAACCTCATTAAAAATATACCATTTAATAACACCATTTACAAGCACAGACTTTCAGCAGGAAACATAAAAGGCCAGAGTTACACAGAAGGCCCGCTGGAGGTCCATCAACTTTCGGACTTCCTTTTAAAGGGCTGATAAGGTTGCCTGTAAGACTGAAACAGAAAATAGCTAATGGAATTCACCTTTTTAAAGGTTAATCTTGGTGGAAGACAAGAAGTTGAATGGCAGTTTATGTAAACACTGACTTTAGCACCCCATGTGAGTACCTGTGTGTATTTCAAATGCATATAACAACACACTCTCTAGTTTTAAGAAATAAATATTTTTCTAATTACTAATTTCAGTGAATTTCTAGAAGAGGCAGGCTGGGATATTAATTACATAATATCTGCCTTTTTCTCTCAGAATTATTTACCCAAAATCTCACTTATAAATAGAAGAGGCATATCCTTGGGAATAGAATGTGAAAGGCATGGGATTTTAACACATTTATTTTTCTAATAAAAATTTAACAAAGGCTAGTAGAGATGGACAGGAAAAGAAGGAATATACTCAGGGGACTATGCCTAACATTTGTCAATTAATTTATGGCTTGAATAATATATGGCTGATATCATTAAACAGTTTGATATTCTTCCTTTGTCATTATGGTCATATTTAATTGATGCTACTGTCTCAGAAAGAATTTCTAAGATTTTGAATTAATATTACATTTGTTGAGAACCTACTGTATGTAGACACAGTACTCGGTACTTAAGTACCCAGCCTTCTTAATCCTTACAATAATCAGCTCAAGTATGAGCTTCATGAATAGTGAGGAAACCAAGAGTGAGATCAGGTTCCCTAAGGTCATGTAACTTGTATGTACAGAAAATTGGATGCTGGTCTGCCTGACTGTAGAGCCTGGGGTTTTCCATTAAACTACACTGCTACCGTGAAAGAGTTACAAAATGATAAATATGAAATTTTAAAGATATGTTACTAGTAGTTACCACTGGACAGAGTATTAATCTAGGCTGCAGAAGCCCTCAAGCAGTTGTTTCTTGGTAATAGAAAATAATGTCAAACCTCTCTTAGGATAGACAAAAGTATGTTTCTTAGTCTTCCTTTCCAGAATCAGTATGATGAAGAATCAAAAATATGATTCCAAGGCTGACTGAGGCTTGTAATATCCTTACTTCTATAAGTAAATGTTATAATTTCTATCACCCATTTCTACTAAGCTAACAGACTGAATCTTTATGTTGAAAAAAGCACCTGAGATAAGGTTGGGTGACTATTACATACTAGCATTATTACAGTAATTATGAGAAAATGAGTACTGAGGTTTCTTTTTCAAGCCTGGTGATAATATGATTTTTTAAATTGCTTGAAATATAGCATGTCAATTAAGCTTAGGGTTGATTTAAGTGAGCTAAAATTTTTGGATGGAATAATGTTCACAGTAACTGTTTATCAATAAACAGAAGTCTCTAATCTCTTAAGTCCTTGGCATTACCCTTTGTTTACCTAATGATCTAAATACTGTATAGATAAATAAGAAATGAACCTATCATGAAATTACCCATGCTTTTAGTAATACAGAGTACAATATGTCTATATTTTAGTGACACTTAACAAAACTACAAACTTTTTGCTCATAACTCTCCAACCTTTAACACTAATTTTGACCAATTCACATTTCAGTTACTCTAATTATGCAACAGAACAATCTTTAGATCAGTCAGGCAAGAGATAGCACATGGCTGACATTAACCATGAGATGTCTTCAGTCTTTTGGCTGATAACAAGTTGAAAGACTGTTCAGTGAATAATTTTCTGTCTAAATGCTGAATTATTCAAGTTTATGGCTTCTAAAGGAAATGTCATAACTTTCTTCAGTTCAGTTCACTTCAGTCGCTCAGTCATGTCCGACTCTTTGTGACCCCATGAATCGCAGCACACCAGGCCTCCCTGTCCAGCACCAACTCCCAGAGTTTACTCAAACTCGTGTCCATCGAGTTGGTGATGCTATCCAGCCACTTCATCCTCTGTCATCCCCTTCTCCTCTTGCCCCCAATCCCTTCCAGCATCAGAGTCTTTTCCAGTGACTCAACTCTTTGCATGAGGTGGCCAAAGTATTGGAGTTTCAGCTTTAGCATCAGTCCTTCCAATGTACCCACAGGACTGATCTCCTTTAGAATGGACTGGTTGGATCTCCTTGTAGTCCAAGAGTCTTCTCCAACACCACAGTTCAAAAGCATCAATTCTACAGCACTCAGCTTTCTTCACAGAGTCCAACTCTCACATCCATACATGACCACTGGAAAAACCATAGCCTTCACTAGATGGACCTTTGTGGGCAAAGTAATGTCTCTGCTTTTCAATATGCTATCTAGGTTGGTCATAACTTTCCTTCCAAGGAGTAAGCGTCTTTTAATTCCATGGCTGCAATCACCATCTGCAGTGATTTGGGAGTCCCCAGAAAGAAAGTCTGACACTGTTTCCACTGTTTCCCCATCTATTTCCCATGAAGTGATGGGACCAGATGCCATGATCTTCGTTTTCTGAATGTTGAGCTTTAAGCCAATTTTTTCACTCTCCCCTTTCACTTTCTTTTTTTTTTCCCCCCCTTTCACTTTCATCAAGAGGCTTTTTAGTTCCTCTTCACTTTCTGCCGTAAGGGTGGTGTCATCTGCATATCTGAGGTTATTGATATATCTCCCAGCAAGGAGAGGGCATTAAAGGAAAATAAATAAGCCAGCTTTGTTTAAGATTATTAAATTAAGACAAAGTTTAAACTTTTTTTTTCTTTACTTCAATTGCTGATTTGAACCAACATGGATAATATGGGAAAAAAAGAGGGTTTATGATGGGAGAATGTTAAATGTTCTAAATTGTGGAAGGGATGCTGCTGCTGCTAAATCACTTCAGTCGTGTCTGACTCTGTGCAACCCCATAGACAGCAGCCTACAAGGCTCCCCTGTCCCTGGGATTCTCCAGGCAAGAACACTGGAGTGGGTTGCCATTTCCTTCTCCAATGCATGAAAGTGAAAAGTGAAAGTGAAGTCCCTCAGTCGTGTCTGACTCTTAGCGACCCTATGGACTACAGCCTACCAGGCTCCTCCGTCCATGGGATTTTCCAGGCAAGAGTACTGGATTGGGTTGCCATTGCCTTCTCCTGTGGAAGGGATACTTGGTGGATAATGAATGATTATATGTATATTTAATAGCAAAATACGACTTCCCTGGTGGCTCAGATGGTAAAGCATCTGCCTACAATGCAGGAGACCTGGGTTCGATCCTTGGGTCGGGAAGATCCTCTGGAGAAGGAATGGCAACCCACTCCAGTACTCTTGCCTGGAAAATCCCATGAATGGAACAGCCTGGTAGGCTACAGTCTGTGGGGTCGCAAAGAATCGGACACAACTGAGCGACTTCACCTCAATAGCATATTACAGACTGTATATTATAGAGTTACCAAGGAAAACTGTTGAAAAGTTGTTAGGAAAAATTTTTAATCAAATCAAAGATTTGAAATTTGAGTTAACATTTCAATTCCTGTGATTGGCTAAAGATGGTTTCCTTCCTTAAAGTTGACTTCTTTCCCTGCATACTTGTATTCCCTTCCGTGACTTTAGTCCATAACTCACCAATCTAGATCTCTAAACTTCTATGTGTCAAGTGCAAATTGCCTTCTTTTTGGACATCTTCACATAAATATGCAACTCACATCTCCAGATTCAACCTGTTCAAGGTGGAGAGAAGGGAGGATGTAAAAAGCCATGAACAAGGTAATTTATATTTACCCGAGTTTTATATAATGACCACCAGTCTGACCCTCTTCCTGTGTTCCTTAGCTCAAATGTAATTAATTAAATATACCTTTCTCTTAAGTCAACAAAGTTAGAAACATGGGTATCAAGTTTAATTCTTCCCTTTCCCTTACTCCTCACCATCACTCCATCTTCAAGTTCTGTCCATTGTGCCCCTGACATGAGCAGACTCCAGGAGACAGTGAAGGACAGGGAAGTCTGGCATGATGTAGTCCATGAGGTCGCAAAGAGCTGGACAGGACGTAGCAACTGAACAACAGCAGCAGCAACCCCTGGCATGTTTGCACATTTCACTCCATTTTCCTTTCCCACCAGCTTTTAGCTGAATCCTCCCCAGCTTCTCCTGAATTATTGACAGAAGTGCCTATCTGTTCGTCTTGCTGCAATCAAAATACTACAATGCCTGTGGTTTTTTGTTTGCTTTAATAATGCAATTTAATGCTTCCCTTGCGGTCATCTGGTAAAGAATCCACCTGTAATGTGGGAGACCTGGGTTTGATCCCTGGGTTGGTAAGATCCCCTGGAGAAGGGAAGGCTAACTGCTCCAGTATTCTGGCCTAGAGAATTCCACAGATTGCATAGTCCATGGGAGTCACAAAGAGTTGGACACGACTGAGCTATTTACTATATTTAGCTATATTACTAACTTTCTCCAATATCCTTTCTTGTTCCCCGTTTATCTTTGGCATTAAAGTCAATCATCTTGTATTTACATTCAAAGTCTTTTATAAAATGGCCCTCATCCACTTTTCAAGCCTCATTTGACTTCACCCCACCCTACTCTGATCTTATAGGACTTCTATTCTTGGCCTTAATCCTTAATTCCTGACCCCTGATTCTTATCTTTAATCTTCATTTATTATAATTACAATCCTTGTCTCTCATCTAGCACTCTCAATTTGTCTTACTCTGCTCTACTTTTTTTCCTCGTACAGCATATCACCTTCCAATCTATCAATATTTTACTTATTTCTCTATTATTTACTGTTAATTTTTATCTCACTAGAATTCAGGTTCCACTGAACAGGGATTTTTGTTCATCTATATATTTATCATTGCAAATGACTAGAACAGCTTTAAAAACATAGTGAGTATTCAACACTTACCTGTTGAATGAAAAAATTCCCTGAATGGCATTGTTCCTTGTATCTTCTGTTTTCAAGATGCCCTTATCGCTTTTCTAGCTACCCATCCTATAGCTGGCAAAATCTTGCTTCTCCTTAAACTCATAGATCTAATATGATCTTATTTTTTTAGGGTTTTATTTATTTCTTAGGTGCCATTAATCAACACATCCCCTGCTTCCATAGCACATAACCCAGTCTAACTTGGATTATGCTTTGTTGTCTCCATTATTGAACTGCACAATGTATGTTCCCATCTGTCCAGCCCTACATACAGTGGAAGTTTAGTATATGTTTAGAAAATTGATTGTTTAAACAGAACTGTAGATGGGACATAAACTGAGGAAAATAAGACATGGGTTTATCAAGTGGAACCAATATTTAATTGTATTAAAACACTTAAAAAATTTATTTGTGTTTTCTAACTTCAATACGTTCTAGTTTATATATTTTTAGAGAGTCTACCTTTTGGGTATTTTGGGTGTTTTGTTTAATCTTTTCCTTTATGTGCATTAATAGTAGCTTCCTCTCTGGGATATTTTGTTAATGAATACAAGAACAAAATCTCCTAACAATACAATTGGTATGCATTATATAATCTCAAAAATTAAAATAAAGTACAATCTCTTCTTAAATGATTTTTTTTAAAGGCTATTTTAGTTGAGAAAGAACAAAGACAAAGTGAGACAAGCTGTAATTTACTAAACCTGTATTCACTCTTTAGGGAGAAATAACTAGGAAAGATTGAATGACCTGTATATTCAGCCAATAACAGAACTTTGGAGGCTAATTATCATTTGATACTTTTAGAATAGATGACATTAATTTTGGATATACTTAAAAGGACAAATGCCATCTATGTAAACAAGATTCCTAGAGCATTAAAATATCCCTCAGTGTTTCTGCAACCATCTTTGTCCATCAGAGGTTAGCTTAAGAGATCTAACAAAATCACAGCAATGGAATTTGCTTCCAGCCACTCTGAGTTCCTTGTGCTCTAAGACTCTGCATGGTATGTCAAATGTTAATTAGACAATGAAATAAAACAGAATTGGCATTAGAAAATAGTCAAGCACTGATTTTCTTTTCACTTTTTATTTATTAAAATGTTATAGGAAACAGATAAACTTTCTTGGCTCAATATTTATGACCTATTTCCCTCTTTTAACTGGGAAAAACAAGCAGCTTCATAAGTGAATTGAAAGCCTGTCTGTTTTCAGGAACGCTTTGGGTAAGCAGGTTTTTCCTGCTACAACAGGCTTCTCACCACAGTGCCAGTTGGTAGACCTTTTTTTTTTTCCCCATTGGTTTTATCTTGCAGAAATAGTGTCAAAGAATAAGTAAGAAATGTAAAAATGAGAAATTCAGCCTGCCTTTTAAACGGATGCAAACACGCTTTGCATCAGGCAGATTTGCTATTGTGTTTCAACATTTGCAGAGCTTATAGTTATAAGAAAGAAAATAAAAACATTTTAGGGTTTTGTTGTTATTTTTGGTGAAAGCAGATGGAATTGAGATTAGAAATTGTCGTTGTTTAGTTGATAAGTGGTGTCCGACTCTTTTGTAACCCCATGGACTCTAGCCCACCAGGCTCCTCTGTCCATGGGTTTTCCCAGGCAAGAATACTGGAATTAGCTGCCATTTCCTTCTCCAGGGATCTTCCCGACCCATCTGCATTGGCAAGCAAGTTTGTTACCATTGACCCACCTGTGAAGCCCAAGATTACAATTGTAGAAGGGCAAACCCTTCAATTAACGAATAAGGAAGATGCAGCATATTCTGTCCCTTAAGAGTCATGTCTCACATTGCCTGAGCTCACCAGTTAATACCTGTGTGAATTTGGGCAAGTAAATTAACCTCTCTGTTCCATATATTTTCATTTGAGAAATCAGGATAATTTTATTACAATCTTCAAAGCATTGTTATGTAGATTAAATAAGTTAATATGTATAAGCACTGGGAACACACCAGCTGCGTCAGTGTTTGTTAAGCAAACAGCTGTTTATAGAAGGAAGCAAGCTCAAAACGTTATAGCACAGAGCATACAGACACTTAAGAAGCAATAAGTCCAAAGGGTATTTAATTCAGATTTTACCCAGTATAACATATGTCCTGTCCAAATAAACATTAAAATGCAATAAACCTTATTTAACTTTGCAATTTATTTATAAAGACCATGTTCTGCATTTCTTAGTAAAGGTTTTCAAGATGTCCATCCCTCTGATTTCTAAATTATAATGCAGCTAGCACCACTGCCAGAAAATGACAGTTTCCTATCAATTATCTCTTCAATGCAATGCCTCCTTAAACCATATGTAACACTCCTATCACATAATTGTGCAACACCCAAGACACCCATGCCTGTTGTTTAATGCTAATTTCCTTGAGCTTCTGAAGAAGAACTGCTATTGATGACATTCATTAGGAAACAATTGACCCTTCTCCAGTGGAGCATTCTGAGAAGAAATCCACTAAATATGCCCATATTTCATCTTTTGATATCAAGGTGCAATAGACATGGTGAAGGATATGGTTTACTTAATCCCAAATTAAAATTTTATAGGCTACATTACCTAAGGTAAATTGCTTAATACATTTAGAAGAACAGCTGCTTTCTAAATATTTGGTATCCATGTATTTTTATCTGAGGCCCAAAGTAGGTGAACCCACAGACACAAGTGCAGATATAATGGTCTCTATGATATTTCAGACACTCTATCTAGTCCTCCCTCTCCAACCACATACACAAAACTGACTTTTAAATAGGAAATATTTGCTCTATCAGGCACCACTGATTCCAAAGAGATTTCTTAATCTTTCCTCTTACCTTTTTAGTCTAAAAAATTAATAGACAAAAACATTTAAGATTAAACATCCTGATTTTCAATACCTTCAACTTCTTTTGGGTAAGACTACATTTTTATTAAAAGTCAGTATTCCACATTCAAAGATAGCTATACACAGTAAAAATTAATTAAAAATAGATATACAACAAAGGACTTAAAGCTAGAACTAATGTGCAGTTGGTGGTCTGTGAACACAGAGGAAACTTTTGCTCTGCCTCTAAGTACCCCCAAATCCTTCTATCATGCTCAGAGAATGCAACTGTAACAAGAGTACAGTCTAGACTTCTGTACAGTTGAGTGTAAGAGATGGTACCAGACTTGAGGCCCTCAGGAAGCTTTTAATATATTACCACATGGGAGGGAAGAGTAGGGAAAAAAAAATAGGTATCAAGATTCTGTCAACTAACCTTGTAGCTAGGATTAAGAGCTTTGTTCTGCAAACCAGATATCCGGAAATTCATTTCTTGCAGCATCCTATGCTACCAGCAAAGTACAAGCCACCACGATCTTTGTCTTGTAACTACTACAGGAGCCTCCTTGCAGCTCTACTTTGACTTGAAACTCCTAAACACCACTATCCCCCAACATTAAAGTGATGTTTTTAAAACATAAATGAATACATGCCAGTAGAGACTCCCGATGACTTCATTTCTCCAGGCCTTAGAATGCCCTTCACCTATACAATTTGACACTAGCTTCTCATTCTTCCTACCACTCTCTCCTTCCTCAACTCAGTTCCAGCCTCTGGGTTTTTCTGGTGTCCCTCTGACACCTGCCAGTCTCCTAACTCAGGAATGCATTTGTTTCTGCCAGTTGGGATATTTCTCCTTGTACTCTGCTCTCTCAACTCATTCAGGATTCGTCCCCACTATCACTAACCCCAGAGAAAGACTCCCTGACTCTTTTATATGACCTTATTTACTACTTCATTCTTCTTCATGGCCTTTATCTTCACTCAACACTATGATACATATTGATCTGTTAATATGATTTTCATCTAATTCCTCCTCTCAAATGTCCTGAGAGTGTCTGAGTCACTGTTGTATCCTCAGCACCAGCACGGTGGCTGGCACATAGTAGGTACCATCGGAAGACTATGAGTAAGTGAATGAATCTCCAATTCACAGGAAATCAATGGCTTAGCTGTTGGACTGTGGGATAGAGAATGAAAGACACTGTCTCTTCCTACAAATATGGGAAGACAAGGGAATACTCACTTCTTTTTTTTTTTTGGAATACTCACTTCTACTGCCTCCTCTTTGTTCCTTGAAGTATGTTAAGCTTCAAGATAAAATATTTTGGCCACCTGATGCGAAGAGCTGACTCGTTTGCAAAGACCCTGATGTTGGGAAAGACTGAAGGCAGGAGGAGAAGGGGACAACAGAGGATGAGATGGTTAGATGGCATCACCAACTCAATGGACATGAGTTTGGGTGAACTCCGGGAGTTGGTGATGGACAGGGAGGCCTGGCATGCTGCGGTTCATGGGGTCACAAAGTGTCCGACACGACTGAGTGACTGAACTGAACTGAACAGAATAAGATAAAAGGTAAGAGTAAATACATTGTTTCATCTTGGTTTGAGAAGCAATTTGATGTTGAGAAAAGAAGAAAGTGATGTCAAAGCAATGTCCTTCAAATACAGATGTCAATGAATTGGGAAAATAATCCAAGAAAAAAAAGGAAAGTGATATTTCAACACAGATGTGCTCCTAACCTTTGCAAGAGTCAGTGCAAGTGTACAAATGGAAGCCTGAGTATCATATGTCTAATAGTTAAAGGTTATATATCAAGCTAACAAACTAATAAAATACTTGATGTTTCTGATCCTGGCAAATATATCCCTTTCAGGGATTTATTATATGGCTAAGTCTTAAATTATCATTCTCTAAGTGCTCTGAGTTCCATGGTGAATTCCATGGGGCATGGGAAGAGCGGATTATTATCTTTCCACCAACAGATCCCCTTGTTACCAGGAGTGGCCTTGCAGGCACCTATATGGCCATCCCTGAAATCAATCCAGAGCCATTTGAGCAGAGCATTCTGGAGTCCAAGGTACTGAATCTAGAAGGGGAGGTGGGTAAGGAGAGGCATAGCTGGAGGAGGGCCAGAATGGAGACTCTAGAGAGGGAGTTCCAGGTCAGCAGGCTCTCTCAGCCAGGTATGAAGATGTATGGTCCTGTGCCAGTCAGAAACTTTCTGTACAATAGGAAAAGAAGGAAGCAGAAAAGTATGGAAATCAAACATAATGCATAGGTCATAGAAGGTGAATACAGAGTTTAGAAAGAAATCACATTATTAATTGCACGGTATAAGGAAGTTTAAAATGTCATAGGAGCTGAAGTACAATGATATAATAGGTTAGACTCTGCAACCCAATTCTCCAGGTCAGAATACTAGAGTGGGTAGCCATTCCTTCTCCAGGGGATCTTCCCAACCCAGGGATTGAACTCAGGTCTCCTGAATTGCAGGCAGATTCTTACCAGCTGAGCCAAGAGTGAAGCCCACTTAAATCAAAGCACCTCAAGTAGTAAGTAGTAGAACTGACATGGAGAACAACATAGATTAGAGTAACATACACTAAAAATACTTAACAGTAACTGGGAATTGAGCACTTTATCCTATGCGTCTTTCCTTCATCCACTTTGCATAGTGGCTTGTCACAGCTGACTCTCAGTAAATACTTGGATAAGAAGTAGATGAAGAAATAAAAAGTTAAACTAAGAAAAAAGTGAGAGAATACTGACAGAGTAAATAAAAAGGATTCAGAATAAATATGAAGGTGATTAAAATTGGTTATGAAGGACATAATTGAAGAAAACATTTTAAAAGCAGTTAAAAATAACAAGAAAAAACATTATCAAGATACCTTAAGATTCTTTTTTTTTTTTTTTCTCTAATTTTATTTTATTTTTAAACTTTACATAATTGTATTAGTTTTGCCAAATATCAAAATGAATCCGCCACAGGTATACATGTGTTCCCCATCCCGAACCCTCCTCCCTCCTCCCTCCCCATACCATCTCTCTGGGCCGTCCCAGTACACCAGCCCCAAGCATCCAGTATCATGCATCGAACCTGGACTGGCAACTCGTTTCCTACATGATATTTTACAT
>NW_011494835.1:11283906-11289027 GCF_000754665.1 Bison bison bison | reverse complement strand
TCCCACAGAGTCCATAAGACTGTTCTATACATCAGTGTCTCTTTTGCTGTCTCGTACACCGGGTTATTGTTACCATCTTTCTAAATTCCATATATATGCGTTAGTATACTGTATTTATGTTTTTCCTTCTGGCTTACTTCACTCTGTATAATAGGCTCCAGTTTTATCCTCCTCATCAGAACTGATTCAAATGTATTCTTTTTAATGGCTGAGTAATACTCCATTGTGTATATGTACCACAGCTTTCTTAGCCATTCATCTGCTGATGGACATCTAGGTTGCTTCCATGTCTTGGCTATTATAAACAGTGCTGCGATGAACATTGGGGTACACGTGTCTCTTTCCCTTCTGGTTTCCTCAGTGTGTATGCCCAGCAGTGGGATTGCTGGATCATAAGGCAGTTCTATTTCCAGTTTTTTAAGGAATCTCCACACTGTTCTCCATAGTGGCTGTACTAGTTTGCATTCCCACCAACAGTGTAAAAGGGTTCCCTTTTCTCCACACCCTCTCCAGCATTTATTATTTGTAGACTTTTGGATCGCAGCCATTCTGACTGGTGTGAAATGGTACCTCATAGTGGTTTTGATTTGCATTTCTCTGATAATGAGTGATGTTGAGCATCTTTTCATGTGTTTGTTAGCCATCTGTATGTCTTTTTTGGAGAAATGTCTAGATTCTTTAACTTAATAGAAAAATAAATTTTCCACATTCCCAAAAAGGTGAAAAAAAAGGAATATTAAAAAAAAAAACATCAAGAAATGTATAGATATTCTTTCTGCAGTGAGGAAGAAACAACAGTAGAAATACAAAGGTGATTATTATAAAGAAAATATGTTAATGCAACATGCTAATCAAACAGCAATGAAAATATATGATTAAAGCCGATGAAGTGTTTGATAACTTTCAACATTTACCCTTAATAAAACCATTGAAAATAAGATTAGAAGGATAATTTTCTAATATCAAAGTGCTTATTTTTAAAACTAAAAGCAGGAACTTCCCTAGCAGTCCAGTGGTTAAGACCATACTTCCACTGCAAGGGGAATAGGTTTGATCACTGGTTGGGAAACCGAGATCCCACATTCCACATGGCATGGCCAAAAAAGAAAAAAATTAATTAAATGAAAAGCAATGTTTTCAATGGTAAAACTCTTAATGAAGTCCCTTTAGGTACAGGAATAAAATGAGTGCTCACTATTGAACATTATTTAGTATTATATTAATTTATACTATAATGTATAATTATTACATTGCTTAATATTTCTTATATAAAATGCTTTTAAAATAATTGAAATATATATATATATTCACATATATATGAATATACATAGATATCTTCTAAAAATTTTGCCCTTGACATAAATCTCATATACATATGTGCATATATATATATATACACACACACATACACGGACAAATATATGCACATACTTTGTTCAGTGAAAGATCCTAACTCTATATCTTGCATTGTTGAACTATAAGGTAATTCAGTTTCTTCTCTAAGAAGCAGTTTATATATTAGAAACTAGAAGGAAATAGATTGCTTTTAAATATTACATGTTCTGTATGAACAAGTAGATATGCTGGTTTATCAATATTTATGTTGGTTTAAAATAGGGTTAGCTTAAGAAGTAGCATTAATTTATACTTTTAGAAGCTTTCTCAACAATAAAAATTTTTTATTATGATAACTGAGTTATGACTTATCATCCTAAATCAAATTATAGTCTTTGACATTAGATTAAACTTAACACCAAAAAAGTGTAGGATGAAATTATATAGGCTTTTCCTTGATTAAGTATTTTCAAATTACTTTCAAGACAAAGTAATATTATTATCCATAACACATTATACATCCACCTATTGTTTTACTGTTAAAAATTCAAATATGACCATTTAAAATATATGCAATTTTCTTGAAAATACAGTTTCTTCCTCCAAATTCAGCTGAGAGTCAGCACAGCCCAAGGGTATCCCCAGGGCCCCTAGACAACATTTTTGGTTGTCTGCCTTTTCTCTGGTATTTTAAACCCAATGAAAGTGCTAAAATCATTCTTTACTCATAGGTCTCAACTCTACAGAATTACTTAATATTAGACCCACTTTGCATAAGCAAATCACTATTCAGTAATATTCAGGGAATGCAATCACTTGTTTGATTATATTTTGGAATGTAATAACACTGAGGGAAAAGAAAATCAAACAGCTGTGACAAAAAGAGCAGATAAGAAGGCTTTGTTGTGAGGGGTGGTTGTACTTAATATTCTTATTTTAAAATTACACTTCAATTTTCTGCTTTATAATGAACTACCGCCAATTACTTCCCATCAACACTGATAAAAAGAGCTGTCCAACTGTTCAACATTTGCTCTACTAATTGAATGATCAATTATTCAAATAAATGATTCTCCCTATCAAGCACCAGGAAGCTCATGGTCGTTGTTCCAGCCTCAGATATAAAATACAGTGTGGAGAAACAAAGAGACCAAATCCAGATAGAATTCTAAATGCTAAGAGAAAAATCTCTCTAATTGGGCTAAGATTTATGGCCACTAGAAAGTGCTTTGGCATCTCATGGATTCTGATCTTTTCTGAGACTGTTAATCTCACCTTCTCATAGTCTATTTTGCTGATTAATTCATTGGCAAGTATCACTATATTCCTTAAGAACATGCACTTTGTTAGGTAATGGGTTTTAATGATTAGTCTAAATGCACTCTTTCCTTGCCAGCCAAGAAGGACCTCTCCCTAAGTTATTGTAGCCCCAAGAGGACTTTGTGGGGAGTAGGGGTGGGGTAGTGGCAGGGGAATTCTCAGCTGACAGATGGCAGATGTGTTCTGCATTCATGCCCTACATTTAGATGGATTAATAGTAGCTGAAGGTCATTCTGTGGATTTGCTCTTTTAGAGACAAAATAACTTTTAAAAGACTCAGACTGCATGTATAAGCAGATACTGTCCAATTGAATTCAGGATTCCTTCTAAGTAAGTGTCAAGCTTTAAATATATACACATGCATCCAAGCAAGAAAAACTCACACCTATGGGACAGGTGTTTTCTCCATAATTACTTTCACACATACAGTCTGGACAGAAGTGTTCTGAATGATTTTCACTCATGTCTTACCTTACACGGAAACCTATATACTTTTATTCTTTCCTTTCTTTTGTCTACAAAAGCCACCTAGTTAAACTCAAGATTTAGTAGTTTATGTAGACAGTGGTCTAATTTTCATTGGCAGTTCATGCAGTTCCCCAAATTAAGAATATGCCAACAAAAATAAAAATTACAGCCTTTAGAACGAAGATTAGTTTACAAATGAATCATTCATATCAAAAGAATACAGTAAGTGGAAAATATAACCCACTTTCAGAACAGGGACTAAAAATCAGATACTTAGATAGAGATACAATCTACTAATGGGAGGAACATTTTATTAAACTGGGCAGAATTTTATCTCAAATCAGGCTGATAAAAGCCTATGTAAGTGTAACAATTTTTATCATACCTGAAGGCTATTGCAGATGATCATTTCAGGAAGCTAAAAGAAAGCCAAACTTTTTACACATTACAAACATGACTTTTATAAATTCTAGTTAATAATAGCTTCCAGTATACGGCTTATGAGGAATCACTAGAATATAACAACTGGAGACTTTGAAAAACTTCCTGTCAGTGGCTGGAATATCATAGGTCTCCTGTAGGTATTTCTTGAATGAATGAATGACTCCAGCTAGCTATGACTATTTTAATCTGTATTTATTCTTTCATAGTAAATTTGACCATAAGCATTTAATTTTTAAAATCTTTTTCTCAACAATTTCTCAAATTTTGTGTTAAGAACTTCCTGTAAATACAAAACGCAGTAATTTAGGATTATTTAAGGTTACTTAAAAGTAGTTGATTTACTTTGTGTTATGCTTCTAGAGAAAGCACTAAAATTTCTTGGTAAAACTTAGAAACTTCACCTAACATTTTAACTATTATTTTTAAGACTTAACCCAGTTAGTCACATGATAATGTTCTTGCTTTGAAAACTTTAGAAATTATTACTTGTTTTGAAAGCAGGAAGTAAATACTCATACTGAGGGTAGTTTATTGGTTCTGGTACACATAATTTAAAAGCTATTGGTGAAAAGGGGAAGAAGGATAACTGGGGCCAGGAGAAGAGAGACAATAAAGAAATAGCCTGATCAATAATAAATAGGATACTAAGAAACACCCCAGAGACTCCATGCCTCCAAGTTCACTTAAGACTTAACGTACTTTACATTTCAAATCATATCTCACAGAACAAGTGATAGGATTACACTGCTAAATCCATAAGCATTGATTTTTGTCTCAGTCACAGATGCATGCTGGGCGCTATCAGAAAATTTGCTAAAATAGGTTCAGGGCATACAGTGACTACCATGTAGCAAGCCCTATTTTTATACACTCGACGAAGTCTTTAATGAGCAATTATCTAAGCTTTAGTAAGCATAAACATTAAATTTATGGAAACAGCTCTCTGAACATGCTCATGGATCTCTCCTATTTCTACCATTTTTCACTGTTGCAGAGGCTTTCCTATTCCCCAAGCAGAGTATCCTGCTTTCAAAAAAAAAAAAAAAATCATAGCACACATGTGTGAGCTTTCAAAGTGTTTTTAGGAAATATCCCCAGTGGACTCAGGAGAGCTTGCCTTCCGGTCAGAGAAAAGAAGAAGCGCTCAAATGGGCTATTATTTTCACTGATAGGCTGACCCCATTCCTTGTGGAATTTTGGATTTAGTTTCACATGATTTAGTGTCACACGGCGGTAGATCAGTGCTCAGCAGCCAACAGAGTGACAAGGACTTGGCACTTCTGAGGTATGATAAGAAATCTCAGAGAGCACAGTCAGAAGGTAAGGAGGTGTCAAGATGGTAGCCTGCCTCATGTCCTCGTTAGTCCTGTCAGTTACTCCTAGGGAAGGGTCGGTAGATGGGCCACTAGCAGTAAAGGAGCCGTGAGTACTCCCTGAAAGACCTGTGGTTTGATGACAAAAAAAATGTATTATCACAGCATTTGCTGCATGTATCACTCTGCCCCTCCTCCATTAGGAAGCGTTCTGAAATTTGCTCTTTAAAGTTTCTGATTT
>NW_011494835.1:11242102-11283806 GCF_000754665.1 Bison bison bison | reverse complement strand
GATTTGACAATTCTCTTTGTTCCTTACTTTATTTTCATGCCCTCCATATTGACTTAATTCTCTTCAATAAAAAGGAAGCATTCTGTCCCATTTTCTCATGGACCAATTTTCACTTGAGCTATGGCTGCATATCTAGATTCTTTCCAAGTCTTTTAAATATGTTCTTAGAATTACTCAGATTTTAATAATTGAAATAATGGGAAAATTTATGTTTATTTAAAATGAAATCAAGGCTATCAATTTGTATTTTATGACTCATTAACATGTTTAAATTGATGGAATATATATATATAAAATACATTATAAAGAACACCGAAAACCACGAAAATAATTATAATTACAAATTACTGTTTTACTTGATGTCTAAGTTCTTCATGTTCCTTATGTAACTATCTTTAAGATAACTTTTAAAAAGTAGCCATTAATAAAAAACCTGCAGACTAAATCTCTAGACTTCTGATGCTGTTTTTTCTCACCTTTCTTTCTATGTGACAAACAACTCCCTTTTGTGTATATCCTAGAGTAAAATCACACTACTTATTTCAGAATTCATTAAATGATCATTTCTGATTTCTATGATTAAGCATCTAGCTTCAGAGTTTGCATGTAACTAATAGCACTAAGCCCACTTTAATTAACTTAACCTCATTAAAGAAAAGATCTATCTCCCAAGGACCATGTGACAAGTGAAATGTAAAAGTTCATATTTTGTTCAGTTTTCCTCTGCCAATTTTAAGTCTCCATTGTAATGAATATTTGTTATGTATGTAATTTATACAAGAGAAGATTTAACCTAGTACACAAAAAAAAAAACAAAAAGAAGACTATTAGGATTTTAACATGTTTAAATCCTAATATCTAATATCATCATTGCTTATAAATAGATTCTTAATGAGCTTTTAATTTTCGAATCATGTGTTTTTAACATTTTTTTCTGCACTATTCTCTAACAAGGCACAACTTGAATTTCTTATAAGAACAGAATGAGATATATGCTTTGCTTCTGAATATGAATACTCATCATTATTGAACAAAATAGTGCTGCTAAGAGAGCCACTTTGAAGAGCTACATCATGGAATGTGTTGATTATATATTTCTGTGAAATTATTCATGAAGGTGCTGAGTGGCTTGAAGTTTATATCAGATCTGTTGTAAAAGAAAAATATGCCTGCATGGGTGCCATGTTGCTAGAAGAAAATGGAAGAGTAAGGAGCAACTATTTCTCTTCTTATGTCTTCTTATTTTATCTTATTTCAAATAAACATGCCATTCTTAACACTCCTCCCCGACCAAAAAAAAAAAAAAAATTACCACCACCATATATCCCTGCCTATGATATTAGTAAACATGGACAGCATTAACTTTAGCAAAAAATAATTACATTTTTAAGAATCTGTCTAAAGCTCAAATATGAGAATATCAAATTAAATTGTACAACTTAATTATTTGATACTTTACTTCTAAGGTTTAAGTATGCTACTATCAATAATGGAGACTTGGAAAAATTGTGAAAAATACTGCATATACATTTGTTGTTGTTTAGTTGCTAAGTAATGTCCAACTCTCTTGTGACCTCATGGACTGTAGCTCCGCCAAACTCCCCTGCCCATGGGATTTCCCAGGCAAGAATCCTGGAATGGGTTGCCATTTCCTATTCCAGGGGATCTTCTGGACCCAGGGATCAAACCCACATCTCCTGTATTGGCAGGCAGTTCTTTACAACTGAGCCGCCAGGAAAACCCACATATACACTTAACCAACTACCTAAATGGCAACATATGTGCCTAGATATTAAAACCAAACAAAGCATAAACCCCCAAAATCCTGCTAAAGCATTAAATGAAAGCTACAAATTTACAAAACTGCTAAGATATTCAGATGATCGGGTCTTGCTAGTATGCTATCAGTTTAATAGTGATTGGCTGTTGATATAACCATGGAATATGAGTGTATATCTGTGGGGTGTGTAGGGGCATCTGGTCTGTAAGAGCGTTACTAGAAGAAAAGAACAAAGCCTATACCCCCGGGTTGGTAAAAGATCTACCCACAAGCTCAGGGGACCCAGGCAAAGCTGGGTGAGGATCTTGTCTATATGTTTCCTAGTCAATTCAAAATTGCAGCCTTAAACACAGGGGCTGGGTTCTGGATGGGGAACACATGTATACCTGTGGCGGATTCATGTTGATATATGGCAAAACCAATACAATATTGTAAAGTTAAAAATAAAATTAAATTAAAAAATATTTTAATTTAACCAAAGAAATCTAAATATTATTATTCAACATGTAGTACACATTAGAATGAAGAACAATATACATTATATCCTTTTCTTCTTTCCGGGTTTGAAATACAGTTATCAATTCAGTACAGTTCAGTCGCTCAGTCGTGTCTGACTCCTTGCAACCCCATAAATCACAGCACGCCAGGCCTCCCTGTCCATCACCAACTCCCTGAGTTCACCCAAACCCATGTCCATCGAGTTGGTGATGCCATCCAGCCATCTCATCCTCTGTCATCCCCTTCTCCTCCTGCCCCCAATCCCTCCCAGCATCAGTCCTTGCCAATGAGTCAACTCTTCGCATGAGGTGGCCAAGGTATTGGAGTTTCAGCTTTAGCATCAGTCCTTCCAATGAATACCCAGGACTGATCTCTAGAATGGACTGGTTGGATCTCCTTGCAGTCCAAGGGACTCTCAAGAATCTTCTCCAACACCACAGTTCAAAAGCATCAATTCTTTGGCTCTCAGCCTTCTTCACAGTCCAACTCTCACGTCCATACATGACCACTGGAAAAACCATAGCCTTGACTAGATGGACCTTTGTTCACAGAGTAATGTCTCTGCTTTTGAATATGCTATCTAGGTTGGTCATAACTTTCCTTCCAAGGAGTAAGAGTCTTTTAATTTCATGGCTGCAATCACCATCTGCAGTGATTTTGGAGCCCAGAAAAATGAAGTCTGACACTGTTTCCACTGTTTCCCCATCTATTTCCCATGAAGTGATGGGACCAGATGCCATGATCTTCGTTTTCTGAATGTTGAGCTTTAAGCCAACTTTTTCACTCTGCTCTTTCACTTTCATCAAGAAGCTTTTTAGTTCTTCTTCACTTTCTGCCATAAGGGTGGTGTCATCTGCATACCTAAGGTTTTTGATATTTCTCCCGGCAATCTTGATTCCAGCTTATGCTTCTTCCAGCCCAGCGTTTCTCACCATGTACTCTGCATAGAAGTTAAATAAGCAGAGTGACAATAAACAGCCTTGACATACTCCTTTTCCTATTTGGAACCAGTCTGTTGTTCCATGTCCAGTTCTAACTGTTGCTTCCTGACCTGCATACAGATTTCTCAAGAGGCAGGTCAGGTGGTCTGGTATTCCCATCTCTTTCAGAATTTTCCACAGTTTATTGTGAAAT
The DNA here is from genome assembly GCF_000754665.1 of Bison bison bison. NCBI lineage: Eukaryota > Metazoa > Chordata > Mammalia > Artiodactyla > Bovidae > Bison > Bison bison. Next base: position 11,280,394 of record NW_011494835.1, on the reverse strand, counting down.
ACAGTTATAGAACATCTCAATTTAAAAACTAAATTTGATTGGTTATTTTTGATCTGTATAGGTATTTCATAAGACCTGCAGTTATAAGAGAAGAATTTTTTAAAATTTCTCCAAACACCTGTTTGTTATTGTTCTACTTTCGATGGCAGGGGGTCACTGTCATGGTTAGTACACCTATTATAGTGAGTAGTACACCTCTCAGTTATACTGCCTGGCAGAAATGACAATGGGTTTGATTTCACAGCCACCACTGGTTTTCTTCCTGTCACAGCTTTGCTCTCTTTCCTGACTCTACTCTGAACTTTCCTTATAGAAAGTTGGAATATACAGTGGGGATCTTAAACCTGAAGTTCTTTTTAAAGCAGAAAAGCATACATGATAACTGTTGTTTTGTCAAGAGTCATATCTGACTCTTAGTGACCCCAAGGACTGCAGCACGCCAGACTTCCCTGTCCTTCACCATCTCCCAGAGTTTGCTCAAACTCGTGTCCATTGAGTCAGGATGCCATCCAACCATCTTATTCTCTGTCGCCCCCTTCTCCTGCCCTCAATCTGTCCCAGAATCAGGGTCTTTTCCAATGAGTTGGCTTTTCACATCAGGTGGCCAAGGTACTGGAGCTTCAGCTTCAGCATCCATCCTTCCAATGAGTATTCAGGGTTGGTTTCCTTTATGATTCACTAGTTTGATCTCCTTGCTGTATAAGGGACTCTCAAGGTCTTATCCAGCACCACAGTTCGAAAGCATCAATTCTCTGGTGCTCAGCCTTCCTTATGGTCCATCTTTCACATTGGTACATGACTACTGGAAAAAATCACAGCTTTGACAATAAGGACCTTTGTTGGCAAAGTGAAGTCTTCACTTTTTAATATGCTATCTAGGTTTATTATAGCTTTTCTTTCAAGGAGAAAAAGTCTTTTAATTTCATGGCTGCAGTCACTGTCTGCAGTGATAACTATGGGGCATGTATAATAATTCTGTGTATTTTGCTTAATATAAAACATGGAAAGCTCAGAGTCAAAGAAGTGCTTCCACACATTTGGGAATCGGAAGCATCTTTATTCACTTTAAATATTTTAACACTTTCTGGCCAACTATATAAGACAAACTTCCATATAGAAACATAATGGACATATTCTTCAAAGATTTCTTTGAAGTCACAAACATCATCTGACTTATTTGATTACTTCTAGTACACTGCATACGACAACTTGGAATTATCCTGTGTTGTTTTGCCTAAGTCAATCTTTTGGGAACAGATAATAGCTTAGCTTTTAATCGTGCTCATTAATATATGATCAAACTGGCACTCAAAAGGAATTCATAAGGCATAGGTGACCCATCTTCCAATTTGGGTGAGTATATATTATACAGTCCCTAGGCAGAATAATATACTACTGCTTGTATCTCCTTTTGGCAATGGGATGAGTAGCCTTGCCATCATTTGATTCTAAATTGATTGTCCTATTAGCCACTGTTTTATCAATGGTTGGCTAAATGTAAAACTAGAAGTGAGCAACTTCCTTAGGGTGCCCTGCTTTTGATGAGTTAGCTGTCAAATGCTCCATTGTTCAAATTACACTAGTACTGTAGATTTCCTGCTAAGAAACAATTTGCTGTAGCATTTGGCTATCAGTCTTGTGGGCTGTGTTAGTTTTGGGGTATCTAAATCTGATTAACTTACTGCTGATACTCAGCAGTTCCTACTGTGGCTTTTCCCAAATTTCCATTTACTGTGTTGTTAGCAGGATATGATAACAGAGGCTCTATACAGGAAGCATCCTGGAGTAAACAGTAAACAAGGTTGGTGAAGCTTAATGCAATATAAAAGCAGAAGGCAAGTATGAAAATAACAAGAAGATGAAGAAAAAGAAGCTAAATCTTCAACACATTCTTATTTTCTCTTCTTCCCCGCTAAAATGCATGCTATATATATATATACTCATTTACTTTTAGTTAGATATCTTTTTCAAAATGATAAAGCTATAAAAGAATAAGTACTGTAAACTATAAGTATGGATTCTCTTTACTGTTGCTGTTAAACGCTTAAAAATAGTGGGATGTTAAAATCTTTTCGGGTAATTTAATGTTTTCTCCTCTTAAAAATTATTCCCTTTTTCTTTTTTTTCAATTTTGGTTTCCTCAGGATATATGCATAGAAGTGGTATTGCTGGATTGTATGGTAGTTTTATTCCTAGCTTTTTAATGAATCTACATACTGTCTTCCATAGTGGCTGTATCAATTTACATTCCCACCAATATTCATGTTGGTGTATGGCAGAAACTAAAGCAATACTGTAAAGCAATTATCCTTCAATTATATATATATATATAAAAATAACTATTCCCATAATAGTCATCCTCAATATTTCTGTTTTGGATATGAAGACTCAATTATCACTTTACTGATTCAACACTAATTAATGCTGAGTCTGTTTACCTTTTTCTAACTACTTATTTATATAAACACTAAATAACAGCACACCAAAGAGATTTATGTGATAAGGAAAACAAACTATTTACTCCTTATTCAATATGAAGGAGTTGAGTACTGGACTAAATTTAATCATTCACTGCATTCTAGGTAGGACTAAACATCAGTTCTAATATTGCATCTGTGACAATATTGACGCTCATATTTGCTAACTTAATTGAAGCATGACAACTAACTTCAATATAAACTGCCCAATTTTTAATAAGCTGAGACATGGACATTCTCATACACTGGCAAATAACTGTACATGTGACCTTTTCATCTTAATTTTCAATAAGACCACAGGTTTCCTCTTCACATCAGGATGCTCAAATTTGTCTTTTTCATCTTTCATTTTAAAAAGAGCACTAGATTTTATCCAAACATAGGACACTAGACACTTTTATAAATAGCATTTTGTAAAGTGTCATGTAATAAATTAGCAGTAGTGTGTTGAAAAAATGATTTACTCTAAAAGAAAGTAATAACTAAATCAGTATATTTCAAACTCAAATATTTTATTGTATATGTGTGTGTATGCTAAGTTGCTTCGTTTGTGTCTGACTTTTTGCAACCTTATGGGTTGTACACTGCCATGTACAACTTCTGTACATGGGATTCTCCATGTACAGTCTCCTCTGTCCATGGGATTCTCCAGGCAAGAATACTGGAGTCGGTTGCCATACCCTCTTCCAGGGGATCTTCCGCACTCAGGGGTAGATCCAGCATATCCTGCGGCTCCTGCATTGCAGATGGATTCTTTACCACTGAGCCACCAGGGAAGCCCTTTTATTATATATAATTAACATTCAGAAGATGAAGATCATGGCATCTGGTCCCATCACTTCATGGGAAAGAGATGGGGAAACAGTGGAAACAGTGTCAGACTTTATTTTTTGGGCTCCAAAATCACTGCAGATGGTGACTGTAGCCATGAAATTAAAAGATGCTTACTCCTTGGAAGGAAAGTTATGACCAATCTAGATAGCATATTGAAAAGCAGAGACATTACTTTGCCAACAAAGGTCCGTCTAGTCAAGGCTATGGTTTTTCCAGTGGTCATGTATGGATGTGAGAATTGGACTGTGAAGAAAGTTGAGTGCTAAAGAACAGATGCTTTTGAACTGTAGTGTTGGAGAAGACTCTTGAGAGTCCCTTGGACTGCAAGGAGATCCAACCAGTCCATTCTGAAGGAGATCAGCCCTGGGATTTCTTTGGAAGGACTGATGCTAAAGCTGAAACTCCAGTACTTTGGCCACCTCATGTGAAGAGTTGACTCATTGGAAAAGACTCTGATGCTGGGAGGGGTTGGGAGCAGGAGGAGAAGGGGACGACAGAGGATGAGATGGCTGGATGGCATCACTGACTCGATGGACGTGAGTCTGAGTGAACTCTGGGAGTTGGTGATGGACAGGGAGGCCTGGCGTGCTGCGATTCATGGGGTCGCAAAGAGTCAGACACGACTGAGCGACTGAACTGAACTGAACTGATAATTATAGATTCAATATGGGCATCTTTGGGGGCTCAGTGGTAAAGAAGTTGCCTACCATTGTAGGAGACACGGGTTCAGACTCTGGGTTGGGAAGATCCCCTGGAGAAGAAAATGGCAAGCCACTCCAGTATTCTTGCCTGGGAAATCCCATGGACAGAGGAGCCTGGCATGCTACAGTCCATGGGATTACAAAACAGTTGGACACAATTTGGTAACTAAACAACATAGATGTTATGTGGATATATACACATATTTTCCAACAAGTTTTATGTGAAAGCTTGTCAATGGTAAGGTTAACAAGAGAACTGAATATTTTTCCAACATTAAGCCCATTTTTGCCTACTTTCTTAAATCAACTCATGAGGGAAAGATTTATTAACTATTATGTACCAAGTCCTGTGCTTGGGCTCATGTATACAAAGTGCTTATGGAGAGTCTTTAAAGAATTCACAGTTAAAAGGAGAGAGAGATTGAAAAATAATTAGAATTACAGGAATAATAGAAGTATAAACTAAAAGGAACAAATTGTGTCTACAAGGGAGGAGGTCAGAGGAGATCATGTTTTAGCAGTATCTTGAAAGATGACCTTGTTACATCAGCAAGTGGGTAGAGAACACTCTACACAGTCTCCATGTTACAGAAGTAAGGAAACAGAGCAGCTGTGAAGTGGCACAGGAAGTCTGGCAGAGTTGGAACACAGGCTCATGTGCAGGAGCAGGGATAAAGCCTGGAGAGTAGAAAAGGGCTTGGCAGTGGAATCAAGAAATTTGAACGGCATCCTGGTAAGAGGCCAATAAAGAATTTTCCCGGGGATACTCACAGGTCCAGATTCCCATTTAAAAATAGATTACTTTGGTTGCTGTGTGGAAGAAAGACTGGAAGGGGTAAAAGACAGCAAAAGGGATGAGTAGGCAGAAAGATACTGCAAATCTGGTGAGAGATTTCGGAGGCTCATACCAAACCAGTGGCCTTGGAGAAGATGAGGAAGAAAATATAAAAGATCTGTAATTTAGACAAAGAATGCAAGAAAAGAACAGAGTTTAAAGAAGGGAGAAGGGCTACGAATTCCCTCACACTGCATTTATACCCAGAGGGAGGTCTGTAGCCCATTGGAAGTGGCGATGGGAGATCCCTCAGAGTGAAATGAAATGTTTTCAGTCACTAGAACAATTATGGGTCCCTGTTTACATTTTTCATTCACTCAGGGCTTTGTAAACTCTCTTTGTAAAAGAAAGAAAATTTTTCATGCACACAAGAGTTCATTTTATTTCAAGCATGCTATGAAAACAAACTGTGCTGCTCATGATTTTTTCTGTATTGTGTAGATATATTGAGTTGCTTATACCTATAAAAAGTGGTAGGTTACAATTTGCAGGAAGCTAGAAGAATATATAATGTTGTACTGCTCAATTTCATTTTGTTCTTGTAAAAAATTTATATTCTCATTAAAATTCATTTTTATCATCATTACACAAGAACCAAAGCCAAATGATTTTCAGTGATACTTCACAGAACACAGAAAGAAGAATTTTAATAGCATAGTGTATTATTCCAGGGTTCTGCAATTAAAAATGACAGAAGTTTCTATTGCTATCAAGTAGATGTTTTTACATGAGAAGGAAGAAAAAAAAAGTGCTTATAAACTTGTAAATTCTTATATTCTTACAACAAAATTATTATTTTTTCTAATGGCTATCGAATCTTTATCTCCAATGCTGGTCAGGGGCTGAAGGTCTGGTCCCATGATAACAACCAACTCCAGTAGACAGCTATCTGGAGATCCTCCTGGGATCTCAAATTAAACATATTTAAGAAAAACATCATGACAGTCTTCTTCTTTTTTTTAATTTAGTATCTACTTGAGCTCTGTCCAGAATTCTTTTCTTTGCCCATATTTTAGAAATGATCTGAGAAAAATCAGGTTCTATTAGGATGACAATTGCTGCAAAACCCCAAGCCAAGGAGTTGGTCAAGGGCTGAATCAGGTTTATACAAAGCTAAACATCAAAAGCCTCAGTCCTCTTGAAAAGACATCTAACATTCTCTCTATGTAAAGGGTCTGTTAATGGTGCCACTATTATTACTGATACCCATTGTGAAACTTATCTTGACTTATTTCTAACCATCCATCATAACTTGCAGTGTCTGTCCCTGTAATTTTTCTAACTTTTCTTTCATCTGTTTCTTCATCCCCCCTTGCTGATTCTTGTATTATTAAATCCAATTTCTAACTGTTCTCTTTTGACACTACTGTTATGCCCAAATACAGTTTCTGCATGTACTGCTGGCCAAGCACTCCTGTTTCCATATTTTTTCAGTCTTATCTCCTTCCTCACTAAAGCACTCATCATTTGATGCACTCTATTTCTTCTGAGCACACAGCACAGTTGCATAAGTTGGACATGAATACTTTTGATCATTCCACTGTTTCTATGTGAAACTCTCTGTCCTTCTCTTTCTAATGCCTGTTTATACCTTGAGATGCACACAGTCTCTCAGTCTCTCTGGTGGTGATGGTTTCTCTCCATGAAGATCTTCTTGTGGATTTTAATGGACATTCATAAGGATTGTAATCCAAGATTAAAAAAGTACACAAGATGTCAATGAAATGCAAATTATATTACTAAGGTTTGGACAATTACAATAATGTTTGATCTAAACTCTGGTTTTCTAGATACACTTACTACTCTTTCACTCCTCCCTTACATAAATAAAATGTTAAACCTAAAGAATATTAATCAATATATGGAAGAAAACATATGTATTCTAACTCATAAAGAAATAATATTTTTTTTAAAATGCATTCATGGTTTATGTGACACCATGCTCTATTTGTTCAAATTCAGAATCTTTAAAGAGAAATAGCCATTTGTTGTTGTTGTTCAGTCGCTAAGTCACGTCCAGCTCTTTTGGGACCTCATGAACTGCAGCATGCCAGGCCTCCCTCTCCCAGAGTTTGCTCAAACTCATGCCCAATGAGTTGGTGATGCCATCCAACCATCTCAACCTCTGCTGCCCCTTCTCTTTTTGTCTTCAGTCTTTTCCAATGAGTCAGCTGCTTGCATCAGGTGGCCAAAGTATTGGAGCTTCAGATTCAGCATCAGTCCTTACAAAGAGCATCCAGGATCGATTTCCTTTAGGATTCACTGGTTTGATCACCTTGCTGTACAAGGGACTCTCAAGAGTCTTCTCCAGCACCACAGTTTGAAAGCATCAATTCTTTGGTGCTCAGCCTTCTTTATGGTCCACCTCTCACATCCATACATGACTACTGGAAAAACCACAGCTTTGACAATATGGACCTTTGTTGGCAAAGTGATGTCTTAGATTTTTAATATGCTATCTAGGTTTATCATAGCTTTTCTTCCAAGGAGCAAGTGTCTTTTAATTTCATGGCGGCAGTCACTGTCCGCAGTGATTTTTGAGCCCAGAAAAATAAAATCTGCCACTGTTTCCACTTTCCCCCATCTATTTGCCATATTGAGCTTTAAGCCAGCTTTTTACACTCTTCTCTTTCACCTTCATCTAATTAAATACCCTGACATTTCTAATTTTGTGTCACTTTCTGACTTAGTTCCACCTTTAAAATGTAAAGAAAAAGAAAGTGACCTGAAACTCCATGCACATACAAAATTCACAACTCAATATTTTTTTTTAAATGCCAAATATATCCTAAAACCTTGTTTCTTCCTTTGCTGACCTGACTATGAACTTTTGTAACTAACCCTGTCAAAGAGCAAAGTTAGATTTTTTCTGCCCATGATAATGCTTCTTAAACATTGGTTCAGTGTCGGTTTTCACTTAAGGTAACAAAGACCCCCTTCCTAAAATATTTTTACTTGTAACAACCTGATTATCTCAAGGATTTTGCTGTTTAGTAGAACTACTTAAATGACTGACTGCTCCCCAAAAGTGTGGGAATGATTTCTAAGCTATGTTTTCAAGGTAGTTAGGTAGATAAGCAAAGCCCATAAGAATTCTGTTTAAGAGATGGATGGTTCTATATTTGTTCCGGAAGGATATTTTTCATAGTCAATGAGTAAGCACATTTGCTTTTAACATTGAAAACTACCTAACAGAGATGATCTATTTTTATGCAAACACTATAAACATAACACATGCCCCATTAATAATAATAATACAGAAAAGAGTTATGAGAAATAGGAGTTGAGGAACATGAAGAATGATGTAAATTAAAATACAACCAACAACAACAATAATAGGACAGCAAAAAAAGTACAGTAATTTGCCAATCTGGCAATACATAAAACTAGTAAATGTACTTCGTGATGTTTATCTTTGCTATAATTTCAGAACATAAAACCTTATCTTGATTAAAAGCCTGATCTATTATTCATAGAATCATTTTTGAGAATTTGTTTATAAAGTCTTATTTCAAAACATATGCAAACTAGTCATCTAGGAACAGGTAAGAAAAGCAAAATTTTCACAATGAAAGGGATGAACAGTTCCTTTTGCGTCTTGGGGAAGAACTTACACACTAATTCAAAAGAAAAAAAAATGAAACTGGAAACTCCTCACTTTGATATTCCACTCTTCAGGGTTTATACTCTTTGACTTTTCTTCCCTAGCTACATACAGCATATACTGTTCCTCTTTTTAATCTTTGGAAATGGGTTTAAAGTGTGACAATACCTATAGTTGCAGCAGTTTTGTATAATAAAAATTCATATTCTGAACACTTACTTTGTGCCAAGCACAGGTGGAGGATATATTCTCATTTGGTTCTCTAACAACCCTATTAAGTAAATCCAACTCTGATTTCCATTCTAGAAGGAGGAAACTAAGGCCTAGAAAGGTGAAGTAACTTTGCACAAATTTATATATTTTATACATAGTGGAATCATGATACAAACACAGCCAGCCTGACTCACGAGCTATGCTTTAGATTACTTTGTTATGCCATCTCTCTACATGACCTCAGAACCTGAATTTTTCAGAAAGTAATGGTAACTGATAAGCCTATATATTATATAAAAAGTATTTTCTAGAATCTGCTAGTTAAGAATCTATTGTGAAGCTAAACATTTTTTCTAAAATGATTTGCCAGGTACAAGAAATGCTGCAAAAAGCTGCCTTAAGCATACTCCATGGATCTCCCAGTTGGCAATTTGGTAGGCCTGTTATTATTCCAAAACATTTGTCCTTAACCATACTAGAGCAATCAAGTGAAACAAAGCAGGTTACTTTGAAAGTACTTATGAAGCAGGGCACACAGTTATACAAACCCACAAAGCATTCAAAGCTGTTGGAGAGGAAATCTGGTCAATTCAAGCACTAACAATCACAGTTAAGGCAATTTCACAACATTTATCTTCCCATCAGCTCTCATAATGCATGTTTTACTGGTCAGTATGAAAAGGAAAATCTTGTTTTACTAGTCAGTATGAAAAGCAAAATCTAAGTATTTACTATAAAAGTATGGAGAAGGTGTTTGCCCATAACAAAATAAAGCATTAGTCAACGAAATAAAATAAAGTAGATGGATAGGTGGATTTTTGACTCTCTTTTTCTCTCACCTAAATAGGGATAAGCTAAAATAAGAGCATTGCACAGGCTTCTGTGTTATCCTATATGGTGGCTATTGAGCATTAAAAATCTGGCTAATATAACTGACAAGCTAAACTGATATTTAATCCAGTAAAAGGATTTTTTTTAGAGTATCTTCGGAATAGTTAGGGTGTGCAAAGTTATTTTTCTAATGCAAATTTTATGAAATTAAATACAGATCAGGTACTTCCAATGAAAATTTAGCATCTGAATTAAGATGTGTTGTGAGTATGAAATAAAGAGTGGACTTCAAAAACTTAGTTAAAAAAGAGAATGTAAAATATCTCATTAATAGTTTTAAAATAATGATTACATGTTGAGATGATATAAAAGGATGATGTAAAATATATCTAAAAGTACATTTTAGATATACTGAGTTAAAATAATGTTAAGTTTAATTTTAACACTACTTCCATATATTTTTTTACAATGACAACAAGAAAATGTTAAATTACATGTTCAGGGTGCATTATAGTTCTACTAGATAGAGCTGTTCTAGACAGTAAAGTTGAAAGTACACTGCTTGTCTCAAAAATACTTTAAAAGTGTGCCCCAACAGTTATGAAAATGCGACATTTTCTTCTCAATCATAATTTCCATTCTTGTTATTGGACAGTAAGAGGCATCACTCACATTCTTTATTAAGTAGAATAAAGAATTCTACTTTAAAGAATTCTAGGAGATAAATCACCCCAAACAAAAGGGAAATTGGGAGACTTGGAGGTGTCTGGTTCATTCCATTGCTCCACCATTGTGCTGTGCTGAGCGCTAAGTAGCTTCAGTCGTGTCTGACTCTTTGCAATCCTATGGACTGTAGCTCACCAGGTTCCTCTGTCCATGGGATTCAGGCAAGAATACTGGAGTGGGTTGCCATGTCCTTCTCCAGGGGATCTTCCCAACCCAGGGATCGCACCCATGTCTCTTATGTCTCCTGCATTTGCAGGCAGGCTCTTTCCTCTAGTGCCACCTAGGAAGCCCTGCTCCAACACTGTGTGTGTTAGTCACTCAGTTGTGTCTGACTCTTTGTGACTCCATGGATTGTAGCTCACCAGGCTCCTCTATCCATGGGATTCTCCAGGCAAAAATTCTGGAGTGGGTTGCCATGCCCTTCTCCAGGGGATCTTCTCCAGGGCATCTTCCCAACCCAGGGATTGAACCCCAGGCTTCAGCATTGCAGGCAGATTCTTTATTGTTTGAGCTCCCTGGGAAGCTCCAACACCACTGGTGGGTTAAAGCCAGAATTTGGTAAAAATCTTAGCTGGAAACTAGCCAGGTAAGATACATTTCTAAGATAACATAAAACAGGCACACTCCCTAGAGCTTCTAAACCAGGAAGAATGCCACTGTAAAAAATCTATAAATTCTCACTCTTGGCTTCTACATTTTCAAAAGAGATAAGATACAACCCTACACTTCCTAATAACTTTGATGGCATTCTATTCTTTGTGTTACATTCTAAAAGTAGATACAATAAAACAAAACAAACAACAGATATACAATTAAAAAATGAGATGACACAGGGAGTCAAGTGTGAACTGAGGTTCAAGTTTTGTGTGACATGGAGCAAAGATCACTATTTCCCTGGCAGGTTCTCTCATTTCCCAAATGGGGATGAGGAGGCTCATCACCCCCAAAGGTTCCTTCTAGCTCTAAAAGTAGGTGATTCTAAATGGATTCTAAAAAGCTGACTCTTACAGAATGCTTTCCATTTTTCAGAGCACCTTCCATATTTAATCCACAACAACGTATGACAGGATTTTTAATCCCTTTCATAGAGGAGACCAAACCTAGACAGCATATTAAAAAGCAGAGACATTACTTTGCCAACAAAGGTCCATCTAGTCAAAGCAATGGTTTTTCCAGTGGTCATGTATGGATGTGAGAGTTGGACTATAAAGAAAGCTGAGCGTTGAAGAATTGATGCTTTTGAATTGCAGTGTTAGAGAAGACTCTTGAGAGTCCCTTGGACTACAAAGAGATCAAACCAGTCCATCCTAAAGGAGATCAGTCCTGAATATCCATTGGAAGGACTGATGCTGAAGCTGACACTCCAATACTTTGGCCACCTGATGCGAAGAACTGACTCCTTGGAAAAGACCCTGATGCTAGGAAAGATTGAAAGCAGGAGGAGAAGGGGATGACAGAGGATTTGATGGTTGGATGGCATCACTAACATGAGTTTGAGCAAGTTCTGGGAGTTGGTGATGGACAGGGAAGCCTGGCGTGCTGCAGTCCATGGGGTCACAAAGAGTTGGGACACGAACTGACTGAAATGACAGAGGAGAAATCTGAGTCACGAAATGGATAAATGTCCAATTGACACATTTTACAAAATGGGGAGGCCAGGACTACAACTAGTCTAAATCATTTTCTAGTATATTATACTGATTGTCATTTTCTGACAATTGCATAAATTATGCTAAGCAATTTTCATATATTAAATCATTTTTCTAAGAGATGAGTGAGACAGTCAGAGAACTGTCATTTTTTTTTCTCTCCAATATATCTCTCACTCTTTCCTTTTATTTCACCGTCAACACCACTTATCTTCTATGTAAATTCCTAGAACTCAGTAAGAATATCTATTAAATACAAATTTAAAACTATTTGGTAGGTAGTGTCCTAACCATTTTAATGATGAGAAACCTCTTAACTTTTTCACCTACCATGTTTGGTAAACTATAATATGAGTTATGTTCTTTCCATGAGAAAAAACAGTACTTTTCAACAGGTACTCATAATATTTTTTAATGTAGCTTGAAAAATTAATGAATTTTTTTATAGAATTATATCTTTGAGACAAGGGGAACTAAATTGCCTAAAATTTTACTCAATTTTCAACCAAGGACCTCCTCACCCCCGCCAGAAACCTGGTTCATTATTGAGTAATTATACAGTTATTTCTTGGCAACACACTCCAGTATTCTTGCCTGGAGAGTCCATTGCATAGAGGAGCCTGGCGGGCTTCAGGCCATAGGATCACACAGAGTCGGAGAGGACTGAAGCAGTGGAACACTCATGTATGCAGACAGTTATTTCTAAAATTTTCTGTGAGTAGAAAGTAAGTATATAATTGATACAATTTTTATGTGAGAAAAAAACATTCCAATAAAATGATTACTCATTAATTAGTCTAAAGAAGAAGAAGAAGAAGTGAAGTCGCTCAGTCGTGTCCGACTCTTTGCAACCCCATGGACTATAGCCTACCAGGCTCCTCTGTCATGGGATTCTCCAGGCAAGAATACCGGAGTGGGTTGCCATTTCCTTCTCCAGGGGATCTTCCTGCCCCAGGGATTGAACCCAAGTCTCCAGCATTTCAGGCAGACGCTTTAACCTCTGAGCCACCAGGGAAGCCAATTAGTCTAAAAATGGTACAGATTTTGGCAAAATTTAAACAATTGACAGAGCTATTTTTAAAGAATTTGAATTACCTAAACAACTTTCTAATGCATTATTTTACCATAAAAATCTTATTGTTGCAAAGTGATTAAAAATGTCACAAGAGAGAAAATTAGAGAATTTCAATTCATCAGATTTTTATACACCACTTTAGCTAAATATATATTACTGGTTTGGAAGGACTGAGGCTGGGCTTCCCCAGTGGCTCAGTGGTAAAAAATCTGCCTGTACTGCAGGAAGGACTAAGGCCATATTGATTTAACTATGACTATCTAAAAGTAAAAATCTCCCAGGAGACTATAAATAAGATATATACATCTCACATTCCCCTGCGGAAATTCCTTCAGATCAGCATGCACAGTGTTAGATGTCCACAAATGCACTCTTTAACCTGGAAACCAAAGAGAAAAGAAACAGAAGGGATCTCTACCCTTGGGGAAACACAGCTAAGTCACAGGCTTAGATTTATTACACCACTCTTCTATTATGTGTCACTTCGTGATAAAATGCAAGGTGGGAGGAGAACAGATGGAGGAATTAGATGGATCAGAAGGAATCGAACAGTCATGCCTGTTGACTGCCCTGTTACCTCCCCCACACCAACATATTAGGAGTTATTATTTTAAGAAGGTCAAAGAATAAAACAAAATGTTGAGTGAATGTAAGTAATTTGAATTTTCCAAGATGGAATTTTTGTGACCTGGACATCCTCTCTGACTGTGAAACACTGTTGGAGGGATCAAGGAGGGATGTCAAGAGAGGAAGCAAAAAACTCTTCTTTTAAAATGCTTATGGCAACTATGTGGGCTGAAGTGGTAACTCCACAGGAAAGGTCTTATATCTTAAAGTTCTTCTGGAGTATTTTCTGAATTTCATTTACTCCAATTGACACTCTAGACTTGACTAGGAAGTTCCACTAGGCCCCATTAACATTTTCAAATATTTAAAATTTTCATTGATTCTAAATATTATTTCTGTGGTCTAACGAAATATTATTGCCTACCCCAACCTGATATATGGACATGAGTGTCATTTTACTAAGTTTATACAGAGAATATTTAGCATGCTGATACTGTCTTCCCATGATGATTTATTCACTTGAAATTAAAAACCTAAAATGTTCATTTTCTAATTTTGTATAACCAGGTATTCCACAAATTATAGATGCTTCAAAAAACAGAATTCAAAAGCAATTTCTATATGATCTTTTTTTAAAGATAGCTTACTATAATGTCTCTCCTGTAAGCATCAACCCTGGAGGACAGTTTTGAATGTAAATAAGATTAAAGTTATGATAATGGTACTCACTTTTGAAAACCTATTATCTCATAGGTTTATTAAGAAATAGAAAAATAATTGAATATGTATGTCTGGGTGGCTAAGGACATCTTATCTGCAAACCTGTGCTGAGTATTGTTAATGCACTGCCCTTAGCAGTACTTTGATGGCCTGAAGCTCATACTGACACAGTGAAATAAATCTGCTATTCTCTGCAGTATTTCTACTACATTTATTTTATTTTAAGAGTTAGCTGAGCTTGACTTTTGTACCCAGGTGCTTTCTAACCATCTGAGAATTCTGTCCACTCTGGAAGCATTATGAATAATTTTTGAAGGTGCCTTCAATCCTACTAAAGCAACTTTTGAAAGGCAGTAATGAAATCTCACAAGCTAGGAGTACCTAACTGCACAGCCAGTCCCTCCTTGTACTATGAATAAAATGCTTCTAATTGGAAAACTCTTCTTGGTAGAACAAGGGTTGATCTTTACTTACTCTGACTGCCAGAGGATGAAAACTGGAGTAAATAAACTGTGTTCACCTTAATAGTAAAAAATATAAAGTTATATTTTTCCATTGATCTCCAGAGATAGGCTATGAGTTGGACTAGAAAAGTTCAATACTTGGACAAGTATTTCCCAACAGATTCTCTACATAAATCAAAAGGGATGACAAAAATATACCGTTATAATTCTAAAAAGGTATTTGCTATGTATTTTTTTCTCATCTGTTATTATCTGGGATTATTTTTATCCTTTATTAGTGTTATCCAGCTGTTTGCCAGAAAATATGCTCTGCAGAAAGATGCTTGTTCAAAGAAATTCAGCAGCATAAACAGCACTAGAAAATAGATAAAAAAAAGAAAAAAAGGGAAAAAGAACAACAACAACAAAAATTACCTCAATCTCTGCTATTGCTGACACCTAAAACAACAGGCTGTGAAAATGGTTTCATTAAAAAATAAAAAGCCCATGCTCACCAGGGGATAGATGGGGGCAAAGTGAATCAAAAATTCCTCAATCACTGCTCAAGTAGGTCAACTAGAATTAATTCAAAGGGCAAAGATTCACAGTGAGCCCCCCATTTCCCACCAGTTTGTTTCCCCAGCCCTCCTCCACTGCCCAGAAGCTAAACAGTTTGGAGGAGCCCTCCGTGGTGGGCAGGTCATTTGGCCAAGCCTCTCTTCACATCAGTGTAAATGTAGCCCCTTGTACTGTAGACTAGTAGTTTGAGCTCTGAGTCGTCTACATTGAAAACCTAACCAACTGCTAATTAGATACAAAGTTACTTGCCTTTTAGCAATATACTTATGTGATTTTTTTAAGTTATTGTCTTACTTTTCCAATACAGTCATTAATTCAGTTAATGGTTAAAATGCTGGTTATCATCACAGTAAAGCAATTTTTCTTCTGCACAGGTTCTAATAAAACACTATTCATTTTATTCTTATATGTTAAACTATGTTTTTTATTTTTTAAAAATCAGAACAAAGCCCCTTTAAGTAGAGATCAAGAGGAATTAGTCCAGGTTAAATCTGTAGAGTTCTCAGTCTTAGTTTCCTTCATGACCTGTCAAAGGATACAGCTGTCACAGAGCAGTTTTTCTCTTCTTAAATGCCATACCAAAGCTAAAGAACCCTCTTTTTGAACATTGTACAGCATGCCACTTTAACAAAAGTACTAATTGAGGGATTTAACAGTCCTGAGTTTTGCATCTTAGTTCCTTCCATGCAAAGCAGATCTAAAGTTTCAGAGTACCAAGGTACTTACCACAAAGATCCACCGCTTTATCAGAGGACTGGGCAAATAATTTGTAAGGCTAAATGATTATGAAAATGTGGGATTCCTTATTTGAAAAATACTAAGAATTTCAAGATAGCCCGCAGAGCATTAAATTAAGCCTGGGGCCCTTCTGCTGCTGCTACTGCTGCTAAGTCACTTCAGTTGTGTCCGACTCTGTGCGACCCCATAGACGGCAGCCCACCAGGCTCCCCCGTCCCTGGGATTCTCCAGGCAAGAACACTGGAGTGGGTTGCCATTTCCTTCTCCAATGCAGGAAAGTGAAAAGTGAAAGTGAAGTCGCTCAGTCGTGTCCGACTCTTCTCGACCCCATGGACTGCAGCCTTCCAGGCTCCTCTGTCCATGGGATTTTCCAGGCAAGAGCACTGGAGTGGGGTGCCATTGCCTTCTCCATGGGGCCCTTCTAGGGACCAACAACACTTCTGTTGGCACACTGGTGAAACCGGCCCTGTCTCTACATCTCACTGACCTGGAATGAGCATGTGGGCAGCTTTCAGAGCAGCACAGTTACTCTGACTTCATCCCAAAGCAGTTTCTTTATTTTTCTGAATCAGCCTTTGTGAGTTTCCTACTTTTATAAATCAGACTTTTATAAACAGGTAACTGATAAATAGGGCAAGGCATTTCAGCTTGAGATAGACCACAGGATATGACTCTGAGAGTTTGTGCCTTTAGGAATCTACAAAGAAAGGAAGAGATTCTGCTGAGCAGAAAACGAGTGCTAACCCTACATGTATCAGACACTTGGATTCAGGATCTGGTGCTCATTAACTAGCTGTGTGATCTTGTAGATAGTCCAGCTCTCAGGAGCTCCACTCACTTGTAAAAGTGTTGGATATATGATTCCAAGGGTACTTGGAATATTTTCTAAATTTACGAGATGAGAAAGAGTGATGACCTGTGTTTTCTTTTCTCAAAGAATGAAAACACCTCTACCCTCTACTTTTAATGGGCATTTAAATTTGTAGAAGGGTAATCAATAACCTCAGATATGCAGATGACACCACCCTTATGGCAGAAAGTGAAGAGGAACTAAAAAGCCTCTTGATGAAAGTGAAAGAGGAGAGTGAAAAAGTTGGCTTAAAGCTCAACATTCAGAAAACGAAGATCATGGCATCTGGTCCCATCACTTCACGGGAAATAGATGGGGAAACAGTGGAAACAGTGTCAGACTTTATTTTTTTGTGCTCCAAAATCACTGCAGATGGTCACTTTAGCCATGAAACTAAAAGACACTTACTCCTTGGAAGAAAAGTTATGACCAACCTAGAAAGCATATTCAAAAGCAGAGACATTACTTTGCCAACAAAGGTCCATCTAGTCAAGGCTATGGTTTTTCCAGTAGTCATGTATGGATGTGACAGTTGGACTGTGAAGAAAGCTGAGCACCAAGAATTGATGTTTTTGAACTGTGGTGTTGGAGAAGACTCTTGAGAGTCCCTTGGACTGCAAGGAGATCCAACCAGTCCATACTAAAGGAGATTAGCCCTGGGTGTTCTTTGGAAGGAATGATGCTGAAGCTGAAACTCCAGTACTTTGACCACCTCATGCGAATAGCTGACTCATTGGAAAAGACTCTGATGCTGGGAGGGATTGGGGGCAGGAAGAAAAGGGGACGACAAAGGATGAGATGGCTGGATGGCATCACCAACTCGATGGAATGAGTGAGTGAATTCCGGTAGATGGTGATGGACAGGGAGGCCTGGTGTGCTGCAGTTCATGGGGTCGCAAAGAGTCAGACACGACTGAGCAACTGAACTGAACTGAACTGAATGATGATGATACTGTGTGCCAAACTTGAGTGTTTCACATGTAATATTTAACTAATTTAGTTTATATTTAGGTCATTTAATCTTCATAAATACTTTGTGAGGTAAGTATTGTAATTATGCCTGTTTTACAGATAAAGGAGCAGAGGTGCAAAGAACTTCAAGACACTGACATTCACCAAACTCCTGTGTACTATGCACTAGGATCTATGGCAGAGTCCATGGGTTCAGTGCATTCAGACAGAGAAGCCAGGAGGCTGGGCGCCAGAGAAGCAGCGGGAGGAAGAGAAAATGTGCGGATTCTACAAGTATGGATATGAGAACTTAACGTTTGCTTTTCTGTTAATCTCATTCCATTAATGATTTTTAAATAATATTAGATAAAGGTAGTAAGGAAACAGGTACCTAAACAATGTAGCTAATTCTGGTCTAGACAAAGAACTTATTGTCTTTATATTCCTCCTGAGTTTTCATTAGACATTTCACTAACAATTAGTTTTCAAATAAACACAAAATATATTCTGCCAAAATAGAAAAACGTACAGTTGACAGCAGCATATTCTACAAGTAGAAACTTAAGTAGTTCTTTTGATAGCTTTAGTCTGTAGTCTATTTATGTCGTCGGATGCCCAGAACATGAATGTACATGATGTGTACACAATGTGTAACATCTATAAAATTCAGTTCTTTGGACAAATGTCCATCTACTGAAGAAATAACGTATGAGTCTCTACTCCCCTTCAAACTTTTAGACATGGACTTCAGGGAATTAAGCACGTTTAAATTAGCTGTGCAAGGTAGAGCGTATAGATCTTCTCATCACACAACACTGAGAAAACTATCAAAAACACTTCTTTGAAATTCTCATCTATATTTTAGAGTAGTAGTATTATTAATTGTCTGCATTCTGCTCCATCTTCATAATTCAATGTGTCTAGTTCTACAATCTGTTCATAAAATTGGCATCTTTATTGCACACTTGGGACACAATTTCCCAAAATGAACTAGCCAAATGTAGCTTTTTTTGCTTCCTATGTAAAATGCTATGGTAGATAACATACAGTCTTGCTCCCAAAAGGCAGGAAGAAAATTTATATCTCTAACAATAAGCAAATTGAAACAAAGGTTTCCATGGTTATAATCAAAACTATTTACTTAGGTCATCAAGATGACTTGGGTAATCAGAAGAAATTATCTCTTTAGAATTTTAATGAAAGGTATTCTGTACTGCTGAGTAATTGAATCTGTCCTGAATTTTACCAGAGTTGCAACCAAGATTACCTTGATTGTGATACCAATCCTGCCCAATTCTGGCTCCCAGATTCTGTAAACTGTCTACCAAATTAGTGAGAATAACAGCTGCAAGTCAGAAGTCTAACTTCATCCAATCACTCATTCAACAATTATTTGAGTGTCAGCCTAGGCACAAGAGTAAGTACAGTTCTATCATAGTAAAGGATTCTCCCTACTGAGTGTTTATATCATTCTAAACCATTGCTGATTTGCTAAAACTATCCATCTGAAAATAAAAAAAACTTGCATTTTAATTACTATTTTAGACAGAGCAATGAATGCATACCTCCTATTCCTCGTTTCTGTTGCAAATTATGTATGTCTAGAAGACAATAGGGCATTGATTTTCAACCACAAGTAAACAAGGCATCTGGATTTTGTCTTAATGAGATAAAGTTTAGTCTGTGCTTTCTCAGTGGAATGGTTTTCACTATTTAATTGGTAGCAAAAAAAACTTCAGCAGCATGTCCTTTTTCTGCCAACAGTGAATTCTATGTGGGAATGAGGTTGCTACAGAAGGCGTTCAGATATAAATGCAGCTTTAGAACTAATTACATAAAAATCACAGGAAAAATACAGTTTATCAAGTAACTAAGTAAGTAAGTAAGTAAGAGGAAATGGAAAGCATTATTTCACTCCCTGAATTCCCTGAATAATACTGGAAAAAATATAGAACTTAGCTTCTGTGTTTCTCCATGGAAATCTTCCAAAATAAGGTCAATTTACTTTAAACATGCTGTTTATATCACAAGTCTTTCTAACATCTTCAACATAATCAGGATAACAAACATGAATAGAAGTATGTCACCTGCAGTGTTATGCCCCTAAAACACAAATGCAATCAAAACAAAATAAAAAAAAATCCCCAGACACAGAAATGATCATGCCAAAAAGAAGTATTCTAAAAATGTTAAACGAGACATGATTAAATAGCAATTACTTAAAGTAGGGCCTTCCCTAGAGACTACCAGGAAACCTTGTCAACAACTTCACAAAAAGACATTGTATTGCATGCAACAGGCAAGAATCGCTAGTTATTAAGGATGAAAAAAAAAGTGCAAAATATTTGTTCTCCATTAATGTTTTCAAATTGGATCATGTTACTTCCCCGATGAAAACCCTTCAATAGATTCCCAGTGTACTCAGGATAAATGTAAAATCCTTATCAAGGGCTATAGCCCATTCCCACCTCCCTGTCTTCATCTATCCACACTGCATCTCCTCCAGTTACCCTGATGTTTTTCAGTCTCTCAGATGGGCTTTGTCTTTCCTCCTCAAAGCTTTTGCATGATGGTTCTTCCTACCTCAAGTTCCCTTTCCTTCTTCTTGAATAACCTCTAGGCATTCTTTAGGTGGTCAGATGACATTTCTTTAAGGAAGTATGCCATCATCACCAAACCTAGGGTGCTTATTGCTTTTTATTCTCTCCCATAATACCCTCTCTCAGTTGTGTCCGATTCTTTGAGACCTTGTGGACTGTAGATTGCCAAGCTCCTCTGTCCATGGGATTTTCCAGGCAACAATACTGAAATGGGTTGCCATTTCTTTCTCCAGTTGTTCCTGACCCAGGGATCGAACCAGGTCTCCTGCATCGCAAGCCATTTCTCTGCAGTCTGAGCCCCCAGGGAAGCCCATCCAAGTGGGTTTCCTTCATTAATCTCTTTCTGAGAACCTGTTCTTTTCCTTCTCAGCCCTTATAAGAAACTATAATTATAGAGATTAATAGGATTTTTGTTTGTTTGCTTGTAATAATAAGTCATCCCCATTAAAGTATATGTTCCCCAACCAAACGGACTGTCTTCATTGTTTATCCTTAACCTAGCAAAATGCCTGCATATATTCACTTATATATTTCTTAAAATAATGGTTAACATCTCTATCATTGAATTTTGTTCCTAAAATTTCTAAAGAAAATGGTACCAATCTTTGACACATGCACATTGAAGGGGACAAAACTATTGCAGTGGGCATATCCTAAACTAATACCAGTGATTTAAATCGTTGTATAATTCCCTTTCCTTGAATGCAGGAGAAACCTGTGACTTGCTTCTGACCAGCAGAATAAGCAAAGCTGATGAGATGCCTTTCTTGTGATTAGATTACATTATGAAAGGTTCTGTCTGAGAAGATAGGGGCTCCCTGTGTTGGCTTTGAAGAAGTAGGCTGTCATGGTCTGAGAGGGGCATGTGGCAAAGAGTGGTGGGCAGATGGTGGTAACTGAGTGCAGACCTCACCTACAGCCAGGAAAGAAATATGGCTCTTGGTCCAATAGGCATAAGGAAAGGATTTATTCCAACACCCTGTGGGAACCAAGACGTGGATCTTTCTCCCCACCCCACTGAGCCTCAATGAGAGCTCACTCTTGGCTGACAACTGTGCTGTAGCCTGGCAGACACTGAGCACATCTAGACTTCTTGCCTGCAGAAACTGAGACAGTAGATGCGTGTTATTTTAAACTGCCAGCTTTGTGGTATTTTTTACTGTAGCAGAAAACTAATACAACTGCATTACATCCAAATTAACATCAAATATCTTCTTTCTTCTTTTTTCTTTCTGACTTTATCAACTGAGTTTTGGATGATAGAGTGTTCTCCTTTTTTATTTCTCATTAAAAGAAATATTTTTTTTTTCCTTTGAGATATAATCTTAGATGTATTTTTCTTTTCAATATATGTTCTGATTGGGAAGCTTTAACTTGATAAAAATTGAGGGTACTACAGTGTGCATAAGTTAGAGTATACTCTTTGGGAGGAGTTTTAAAGCTGTTGCAGAAAACACATTATCCAATAGTATAGAACAAACTGGATAGGACTTCCCTAGTGGCACAGTGGATAAGAATCTGGCTGCCAATGCAGGAGACACGGGCTAAATCCCTGGTCTGGGAAGATTCTGCATGCTGCGGAGCAACTAAACCCATCTGCATAACTTACTGAGACTGTGCTCTAGATTCTGCAAGCTGCAACTACCGAAGCCCTCACACCTACAGCCTGTGCTCAACAACAGAAACCATGGCAATAGGAAGCCTGAGCACCGAAATGAAGAGTAACCCTTGCTCATCACATCTAGAGAAAGCCTGTGCAGCAATGAAGACCCAGTGCAACCAAGAATACAAAATAAAAAGAAAGAAAATCTATGGGGAAAAAAAAAAAAAAAAACCAGACTGGATAGCAATACAAAGAATTCAGCATGTACTTTCAGTGTCTCTTCAGGTAGTTTTATTCTAGTTCTCATCCATGACAGGCTGGGGTGGAGCCTGTGCTGGTATCTGGGGCAGAACAAGTGGCCAAGGGCCCAAAAGAGATGAGGCTAATTAGACCTGAGCATGCAAAACTCTCTGATATGAGGACTTCTCATAAGAGGCCAGGAACAATTTTGCTTTCACTTGTATATTCTCTAGATGCATAGTTGACATTCAAGAAATAGTGATTTTTAACTGAAAGTCAGGGATATCAGAGAATGATGAAGCATGTCAAGGATAGCATCTTGAAAGTGGTGCCTTTTGCTGGTTTTGGAAGATGTGGACAACAGTCATTAGTGGAGATATTTGAGAAATAGTTTTTCTCCCATCTTTATGCAATTTCAGGTACTAATTATCTAGTTTTTCCCTAAAAACTGTTTCTAAAAAATGTATTATTTGTAGTTTTATTCATTTTGTGAAATGTAATACTACTAATGCAACATGCTCACTTAATCCCACCTCTACCTCCTAGCATTTTTTCAGAATGCTTAATACTATTACTCAACTTAAAGACATCACTTACGTTTCACTCTGTTGGATATACTTTTCAAATGACTCCTACCCTCTGTGTAGCATTCATCAGCTCTGCATTTTCATATTTCTCTCTTCTAACCTGGCCTTGCTTTCTTGGCACACAGAGGCCTTGACATGCAAGAAAGAGCTCTGGACATGGACAAAGAAGATCTATGTTTAAATCTGGGCTCTGTGATCAAGCACACTTCTCTCAGGGACTTATTTTGTATAATAGGCATAATCAATCTCCATTTGTTTATTTCTTGAAGAACTGCTTAGCCTCGAGGGGAATAAAAATGCACACAATTGCCTCTCCCTGTTTTTGATGACCAAAGGGGAGAGGAATAAACAGATAATCCCAGATGGCCTTAAAGGGTTATAGTACTTAAGTGTTACAGGGTGTTATTGAGGACAAAGATAATATACACACAAAAATAACCTATAAACTATAAAACCCTCTAATAGTATATAAATATATTATAACACATATTTACTATCTATTTCATGGTGGTACCCTATACTTTCCCCTACTCCACTTTAGTTCAGGCTACATCTCTAGATTATGACCTACACTTAGCTAAACCTTTCTAGAAATCCTGATTTTTTTGGCAGCAATTTCTCTAAAGCACCTTAGTCCAAATACATTGCTTCTTTTTTTTTTCCCCTCATGTTATAAACTAAGCTAAATGTCCTTGGGACATTTCTTCTGTGATCCTAAGAGTGATCTAAATCTGGGGTTACTTACCTTTTCATGTATTAAATGGCAATTTTAAAAAATACGGTGTAAGGTATTTAAGATAACTTTTCAACCTTATGAGTATAAATTACTTCTATGCTCAGGAGGTTAAGAACTTCACAGTCTTAGAGGCAGAGAGAAAGAATTAGACAAGGACACCAATAATTAATAAGTGGAATGCAGGAGTAAATGCAGCAGGTATTAAAATTTAAAAAAGGAGCAAAAATTGCATCTAGTTGGGAGGTAAGGCTTCTTAGAGTAAGGTCTTTAAAGAAGCCTGTCAGTATTAATGACATTTCAAAAGTAAGAGCTAGGGAGTCGGCAGGGAAGAGAACATTTAAGGAAACAACCTGAGCAAAAATGTGTTGGTAGAGCAACTGGGAGTATGTTCTGAAACATGTCAGCTTGGCTGGATTTGCACTTGGGAAGAAGCTCATGAAGAGAAGAAGCTGAAGAGAAGGCCTTTAATTTGACAGGCAGGGGGAAGCTATGGAAAGCTTCTACACAGGGACGTCAATAGTTTTCAATAAATATTTCCTAATAGATATTATTGTTTATTTCTACTACATTTCAAATGTAGTAGAGCTCCCCTTTGGGAGTCAATATAAATATTTTAAATATAACACTTTTATTGAGGAAATAAAAACAAATACATATTTTCCATACTCATTGTCAGCTGCCGATCAATTGCTATTTCACAAGTTTCTTTCCTGTAGCTCAAGTTCATCTCTTTCCATCTCCCTCAGTTTCTATGTCACTGCACTGTTCTATGGATTTGCTTTAGGTCATGACTAAAGAAGGAAATGCTGGTATGTTTCCTCAGTAGTGTTTCTCGAGTCAATTTTTAAAGTTCTTTCTTGTGATCAATAGGAGCATATTTCTAAAGCAGCCAGCATGGCTCATAGATGGACCTCTTTCTAGCAACAGAAAGCTACCTTGGGGAAGGAAACTACTTAGCCTCCTCTGTGGCAAGTACATTAGACACAGATGACACAGTAATTAAATTGATGAAGAGTCAATAGACCTAACGGACTGGGAGGAAAATATAAAAAAGTGCATACACATTCTCCTCCTCTGTTTTTCCTTGGGAATAACTTATTTCATATTACCAACTAAGTAATTTACAACATCTGCTCATTTTCATATGTTCTCCTGGAAGGGAGTCTCATTACATCCCCTTATATTTCATTTAGATCTAACCACTGAAGGGAAACAGAGTATTTTTGAACAAAACTATCCTAAAATATAGGGCTTCCCAGGGGGTACTAGTGGTTAAAAAAACCCACCTGACAATGTGGAAGACATAAGAGACATGAGTTTGATTCCTGGGTTGGGAAGAACACCTGGAGCAGAGCATGGCAATCCACTCCAATATTCTTGCCTGGAGAATTCCCATGGACAGAGAAGCCTAATGGGCTACTATCCATAGGGTTGCAAAGAGTCAGACACGACTGAAGAAGCTTAGCACACACGCATGCACTTACAAATATGTTAGGAAAAAATCAGTAGTCTTGAGGTATTTTTATCAAGTGCTGGTATGGATGAAGCAGAGCACACAATTCTTTAAATGCCCACTTGGCTGAGCTTTGCTTCATTTCTGATTGTACTGGATGTAAAAAATTCGGCATCCTGGCATGACCTACAGTTCTTAAGGTTGACAAGTTTGAGAAAATCATATCAGAATACCATAATGATGTCATATGAAGAGGTAGAAAATGAACCAAGGGTTCTAGGCCAAAGTCCAAGGTTCCAGATTGGTTTTCGCTTCTAACTACTAAGCTGTATGATAATGAGTTTCATCAATTTTCTGAGATACTTCAGTTTTCTCATTTATTAAACAAATGTTGGCAGGGGAAGTTAGTCTTTATGTTTGCTAAGGGTGCTACCAGCTCTAAAATTCTATGAACAAATAAAGCTAGTTTGTTCTTTTATCATTCCTCTGTTCCTTAGTGGAATGCTGTTGATGGTTATCATCAGCTTCTTCATATTTTTCACTCCTCCCCAGATGCATCAAACTAAAAACAACCAATAAACACATTAAGGGTCAGAAAAAAAAAATTTTAATTCAGAAAATTTAAGAAATATGAGGGGCTTAAAAATAAGAAATCTGGTCTGATGCCTCATTTTAGATGAAGTTAGATGACCTACTCATGTCATACATTTGCTATGAAAGTGAAAGTGTCAGTCACTTAGTCATGTCTGACTCTATGTGACCAGGCTCCTCTGTCCATGGAATTCTCTAGGCAAGAACACTAAAGTGGGTTGCCATTGCCTTTTCCAGGGGATCTTCCCAACCTAGGGATTGAACCTAGGTCTCCCACATTGCAGGCAGATTCTTTACTGTCTGAGCCACCAGGGAAGCCCATGTCATACATTTGCTATAGACAGAACCAAAGTCCAAGCCTCCTACCCTCATCCTGTGAACTAAATCTTAGTTGAATGTTCACAATTTCTGATATATTCACTTGCCTTAAAGCATTATTTGTAATTTTTTTAAGTTGAAATCACTTCATTAAGCAAAAACTTCATGTTATAATGTTATAAGACTTCATATATAATCACATTAAATGGAAACAGTATCAACTGCCATCAATAGAAGGCTACCATATATGTAAAATGAACACAAACCAATGCTTCATCATTTAGTAAAACACTCTGCTTGCCATAAGCCTGGGGTCTAGGACAGATTCTTTTTTTAAAAATAGAATTTAGCCAAAAGCAAAAAAAATAGACATTTGCAAATGTAAGGAGATGTCAGCCAAGTAGAAAAAGATAGAAGCTCTTGTCTTAATGAGTTCTGAAAAACAGAAACAACTCTATTTGCATGTTAGATCAAGATATGATCCCAAGATTACTTCACTTCCCAATATCTTGACCTCTAACACCACTCCCAAATTAATAATTTACTAGTTCTATTTCACTGCTTTCCAACACTCTGCAAACTATCTGTAGGAATACATCATCTATATCAGTGTTAAGTTCGGTGAGAAGTTGCCTGTCTTCCAGTTAACAGGCTGCATCAAATAGCATGAGCTTCTTGGAGATAATGTCATGATCTGCAGGTACTGTGGCACGCTTTTCAAAGACCTTGAAATCATCTCAAAAGTTATTGTTTGATTCCATTAGGGCCAGGCGTGATCTCATTTCTCTAAAATGAAACCTGACAACTGTGGTTTAGGCATGGCTGATATGTGATGCAACTAGGGCAGACTTGGTTCACAGTCCAAATTTATCAGAATGTGGCAAAAAAATAGGTTATACAACAAAAAATAGATCATAAGCTTGACTTCTTTTAGTCCTTTAAGCCACCCTATTTCATGAAGAAAGTATATTCATTCCTTATTTTCATGTTTAAATTTCTGAGTATAATTTATAAAGCAACTCAAGCAAAGAGAAATAAATAAAGTGATATGCTCCTGGAGAATGAAAGTAACATCTAAATTTTAGTGGTTAAAATTGTTAACTAGAAATAATTCTTAAAACACTTTTTAAAGCCAGTCCACTCCAAACTATATTTTCAGCAATTTAATTAAAAAACATTCAAAAATACAAATATTTGTTTTTAAAATCAAAATAATTCAATGGTTTTCGATGGCAAATTCAACAAATATGACACTAAATGGCATGTTTTAGGTGTTTCATGAAATAGATACAACTTACTGGTTATAAGTGAATGGCTGCACCTCACTCCTAAAATGCCTAATTCCAAAGATAAAACATAAAAGCTACAAACACACACACAAAAAGAGAATGGAAAAGTAGACATATAGCAGATGAAGGTTGTAAGACAAAAAAAGGATTAAGATGATGAATTATTACAAGCTAAAGTGAAGTGAAAGTCACTCAGTCGTGTCCAATTCTTAGTGACCCCACAGACTATACAGTCCATGGAATTCTCCAGGCCAGAATAGTGGAGTGTGCAGCCATTCCCTTCTCCAGGGGATTTTCCCAACCTAGGATTCAAACCCAGGTCTCCCACACTGCAGGCAGATTCTTTAACAGCTAAGCCACCAGGGAAGCCCATTAAAAGCTAAGGTTTTAGATAATAAAGTTTTTATCTAGAAATCTATATACAGCATTGTACCAATTGACTATCTGAAGAGAATAAAGATGTTTTCACACATACAAAGGACACTAAAATTTAATTTTTCTCTTTCACATGTTTACTCTTAAGAAAAAGCTAACAGATGTATTTTACCAACACTAAAGAGCAAACCAGACAAGAAGAAATGAGGTATCTCAAGAGACAGAATGTCCAATAAAAGCAGAGGATACTTCTGGGGCAACAGGAAAGAGAATCTTAGGTGGACAGCTGTGCAACAAGCCTGGAGGGGCACCAAGAGCCATGCATCTGGGACAGAGGCAAGAGAGTTCCTAAACTATTGTTTCCAAGGAACAGTGCATAGATTACATTATGCTTTGGCCTTGCTGGGAAGAATTTTAGAATTTGGTGGAAGCATTGGGAATACATTAATATTAGTACTTAGAAATCTAAGGTGCAGGGGGAACAAAGACAGGGACACACACAGAGAAAGAAAAAACACAGAGAGGTGCAAAAAAGCAATTACTATTTCATTAAAAACAAGACATTGTACAAGAAAATAAATAAATATGATGATCTATACAGTCATGCAGCAAAAAAGTATTATACTACCAGATGGGGGAGATAGGAGAGGGGAGCATGTGGGTTGGAAAATGGAGTTATAATAGAGATAAATTGCAGTTTGCAATAGTTGAAAGTCAATCATGGATGTCTAAAAAAGTTAAGAAACAATAGAATCAACTGTTTATCTAGGAACAGATATGCAAAAAAATAGAAGAAACAAAAGTGGTTAGCTCTGAAATTTGAAAGGGATGTTGTTATTGTTTAGTCGCTTTAGTCATGCCTCTTAGTGATCCCATAGACTGTAGCCCGCCAGGCTCCTCTGTCCCTGGGATCTCCCAGGCAAGATATTGGAGTAGGTTGCCATTTCCTTCTCCAGGGGGATCTTCCTGACCCAGGAATCAAACTGGCATCTTCTGCTTGGCAGGTGAATTCTTTACCACTGAGCCACAAGGGAAACCCTTTGAAAGGGATAAGTAAGGAATTATCTGATGTCTGAAAATGTTATGCTTGACAATCATAATATTAATAAAAATATATTACACATTTATTAATATGTAAATTAAAATAAATACTTCTACCTTGTTAAATTATTGTTAAATACATGTATTGCTAAATAAATTGTTAATTTCTAGAAATATCTATCTATACATAGAGAGTTGCTTTCCTGGAGGCTCAGCAGTAAAGAATCTGCCTGCAATGCAGCAGCTACAGGAGATACAGGTTCAATCTGAGGGTCAGGATCCCCTGGAGGAGGGCATGGCAACCCACTCAAGTATTCTTGCCTGGAGAATCCCATGGACAGAGGAGCCTGATGGGCTACAGTCCATAGGGTTGCAAAGAGTTGGACACGACTGAGGTGACTTAGCACACACACATAGAGAGAGAGAAAAAGAAAGAGACATTTCTAGCTACTTCAAATATGTCACTTCTGCAGCATTTAAGTAGCCTACATAGTACAACCTCCCCAAAGATTATACGGTTGAGGATAGTGATCTATTTACCCTTTGGAGCCCCTGACTTGACCCACATCCACATCATTTAGAGAAACGGACACAGGCTAAAGCAGTTGATGCCAGTATAGTTTCTTGGGACCTTAATCCACGCAAAGGCAGATGAAGTAGGTAGTTTGACAAATTAGTTTTTTTTAACAATTGAACTGCATTCTAGATTATTAGAATGTCTTATTGGAGGCCATTGCTAATACTTGTATCTTCACATAATTTCAAATGCTTTGCAAGAATTTTCCTATCTGTCAGATTAGTTTAACCTCACACAATCATTAGGAGGTTAAATGGCAGATGCTACTATCCTCATTCCAATAATGAGGAAACAGACTCAAAAAAGTTAACTGGCTTTTTTGCTCTTTGTTTAGTTTTTGAAAGGGGCTTCCAAGGTGGTACTAGTGGTAAAGAATCCACCTGCCAATGCAGGAGACATGAGACATGGGTTCAATCACTGATTTGGGAAGATCCCCTGGAAGAGGGCATGACAACCCAGTTCAGTATTCTTGCCTGGAGAATCTCATGGACAGAGGAGCCTGGAGGGCTACAGTCCATAGGGTTGCAAAGAGTCGGACACAACTGAAGTGACTTACCACACATGCATCATAGTTTTTGAAAAAGCAGGAAATAGGGCTCAGTTCTCCTATCTTCTCCACCCAAATCTTTTTTTCATTCTGTCAGTGATTCCAACATACTGGCCTCAAGTAACCTAAGTGACTCAGAATAATTTTAGTGTTCAAATCCTCAGGTCCAAATGCAAACCTGGCATTATCTTCAGAAGAACCAATAACATTTCCTATACATATATGTACTTTTCAAATATACATGGATCTTGCACTAATAAATAAAATACACATTTGTGTATAAGGGTTTTTTTTTTTTTTTAACTGAATTCCCAATAGCCTTTTATTTCTGTGTACTCTCAAACTGATGAAAATTGAAAGTACCACTACTTATTTTGTGGAGGTTGTCAAGTTTTTTGATGTTGAAAGGGATTCTATATGTATCAAGTTGGGAAGCTTTACACCATGCTCTCAGAGAGGCTCTCCTTGACCAGCGAAACTAACTCAAGCACCCACTCCATGCACTAGTTCAGCCCCCTTTACTCTTCATAGCACTCATCACATTAACAAGCATTCCCATTACCTACTGACTTGTTCTGGAGCCCACTATGATCTATCCCTCACCTGCCACTAGAGGGTGTGGCCCACAAGGGCAGAGGTTGTTGTGTGCAACCAGAACTAACCTGGGGCAAAGGATGGGCTTCACCAAGCTCTGTGGACTTCATAGAGAAGTTTCCCCCTGCCCCCAGTTCTCCCAGCTGACTCCTAACTCTATCCTCATAGAGAGTGCATGGTCATAGCATAAGTAGAAAAACAACCATGGCAATGGAAATGGTGCCTGTTGATAATTTTGGGGTGCTTAGCACATCATATTAGTACCTTACATTCATGTTGTATTTGTTCCTGGTCTGTAAGATGGGTATTATTGCCTCTACTTTGCAGATGACAAACTGATTCTCAGAGAAGTTGGGACCATCATACCCTAGACCACACTGGAAGAGGTACTAACGCACCTCTCAACAATCATCTGCAAGTGCCTAAAAACCATCGTAATCCACTGGGTTATACTGTCCTGGGTACCACTCCAAATACGTGGCCTCCCACAGTAGGTCACAGCTTAAAACAAAAAAGAGAAGAGGAACAGATTTCATTCAAGGGGCTACCTGTCTTCTCTTACTTTTGTGCATTCATTACAAACTCCACTCCTTTAGAAGTCAACAGATGTTTGAGCGTTAACTGAAATCCCCTATTATTTTTTTCAGTTCCTGGAGGAGGGGAGAGAGGAGGGACGAGAGGCAAGATGCTCACAAAGGGAAGTCTGTGACGCTGAATCAGCCTCAGAACTGAAGCCCAGGCAGCTGATGCATCTACCGCCCAGAGCAAATGAAAGAGGCACTTTGTTAGTAATGGGGGAGCGTGTTAGGGGACGCAACATTTAGACAGAAGAAAGTCAAGCCCCAGGCAGAAATCAGGGCAATTATTGAACAAATCTGGGGGTACTGCATTCACTCTGAACACTGAAGACATGATGGCCTTCTGCTCAGAGGCAAATGACAGCATTCAAATATGTGTCCCACACAAACAGCCCCCACTCCAGTCACCAGCGTAAAGAATCAAAGGGAGATCGGTTCAGCCTGGCTCTGCCTTGGGGTTGACAAGTGTGAGAGTGGCCCCTCCTCCTCACCACCTGATTCCCTCTGGACCTGCTAATGGTTCAGAGGGCAGAGACATAATGCAATTTGTCAGGAAAGGGACAAATGCTGCAATAACAATGTCCATGTAAACTGAGCAAATGCTCCGTTTAATTGTCTCTACACGTCAACCTCGAAGGAGTTCAGCTGGGAGAGCTGATGATCCAAAAGAAATTATTTTCTGATTTTTTATTGAAAATTTCAAGGAAAACACATGCCACAGCCCCTCAGGACAAACCAGAGAGTAGCCAGGACAGGGAAGATGGATGTCTTCCAGTGTCTTGACACATCTAACTTTAAGATATTGAGGATGCTATCATAACTTTCTGCCTTACATGTCTTTATTAGAGAAACAAGATTTATGTTTCTAGTATAGGGGGAAAAAGAAACTTGGGTGTCCATAAATGGTCCTGAGTCAGTCACTGAGCCTATCTGATTAGGGACACAGAGGACAGAATTTTAAAGAGAAAGTTATCTTCCTTTGGGTAGCCAGGGTTCTCTGCCTTGCAATTGACTTTTATATATTCCCTGGAGCTTTCTGGTACATCGTATTACTTTTCTGGGTTTCTGTTAGAAGTTCCTACAGGAAATAGTAACTCTCCAGTTTCCTGATTTTCAAAAATGAATGTACACATATGTTTAACATCAGGCTCCCTCACATCCACTCATAAATCTACACACAAGAGGAAAAGTACATATATTTTAAATAATTCACAAAACACAGTATAAGCTTGTTTTACATTGAAGGAAATTGGGTAAATGAAAAAGCTGAAATTAAATTGAATCTGTATCTCTTCCCTGTATTCAAAAGTTTTAAATCCTCATAAGTGACTAAGTGATGTATAGGAGAATAGAGCTGGTGATTAAGTTGGAACTTTTCTGATGGCTTTCAGCAGGGGCAATCATGGATCCCAAACTAGTCATTACTCTCCCCCAACAGGTCCCCTCCTGCCTATGTTCTTACCCTTACCTCCCCCAGTAGCTCACGTTTGACTCAGGCCTAATGACCTGCAAAGCAATATGCTCATTAAGACCTTTTTTTTTTTTGTCATGCAGGATCTTAATTCTCTGACTAGGGATCAAAATCATGCCTACTGCTTTAGGAGCACAGTCTTAACTACCAGACCACTAGGGAAGTCCCTAAGCCTTTTTTATGTTCATACATCTCCCCATTCTCAAAACTCCCTTCTTCAATTCTGTTCACTGGGTTCATATCACTACACAAATTGCAACTCTGATATTTTCTTTTCCATGAAGCCTTCTCTGAACACATTCTGTGGCTACAATTGTCCCATCAGGGCTTCCTGCTGGATCTGCTTTTCTTTTCTTTTCTTTTTTCACACTTCATTGTAGTTTTATGGCAGCCCTTTCCTCCTTTTCTAGACTAGAAGCTCCTTGAAAGAACCATTGTTTATCTTATGGTTGTTTTTCAAGTATGAAGAGTTTTGCCTGCTGTATATTAGCAGACACTTGGTAATGTTTATTAGATAAATCAATATATTAAGAGTACATTGGACTTACCTGGGGGTCCAGTGGCTAGGATTCCATGTTCCCAATACAGGGGCCCCGGGTTTGATCCCTGGTCAGGGAACTAGATCCCACATGCCACAACTAAGAGTCCACATGCTGCTACTAAGACTTAGCAGAGTCAAGTAAATCAATCAATCAATCAATATTTTTTAAAAGAGTACACTGAGTTGAAAGTCACTGTATTTGGTATAAAATGGGAAGCAGCAAAAAGTTAAATATCTCCCCCAAAATTATACTGATGCTTGAAAATCTACCATTCATGATTTACTCCATAAATGATTTATTGTCTTATTCCTGGAAGACAATTACAGTATAAATACTCTTGTGAGAATTAGTACAGAAAGTCTCCAACTCCTAACCTTGAGAAGGTTTAGGTTCCCACTGTCACCAGAGAGGACTGAGAGTGTAAGACAGGTGGTAAGAGAAAGGGCAAACAGCAAAAGGGTAAGGCCACACTGCACAGGGAGCAGAGGAGAAGAGGAAAAGTAGTCTATCAGCTTCAGGACGTTCCTCAGCATCAGCTCTTGCTTTCCATCTACAAAGCCAGGATTCTCCCTCACTTCTTTCACTGATGGAATTGAACAAAAGTTAAGAGGATGTTGTTTTCCTTTTTCTTTTCTTCTGAAGGTATAACAAATCTTGGAAAACAAAGAATGAAGAATCCCAGGTGAACTTAATAAACCCACTTTCCCTTTTCATGAAACTCGGTTCTCCAAACACATCCAATGCTCTTTCCATACTCCAGCCTCCTGGTCTTATGCTTCCTTGATTTTTTTGGAGCTGTTACTTTAATGCACCTGAGATACAAATGCTCAGTTTCTGGTATGGCCTCTCTTCTGCTTCCAGCGTCTCCCATAACACCATTGTTGCGACCCAAGTGGGCTTTTTCGTGTGCTCTCCAGAGATGCCAACTAGAAAAGAGCAATGATCTCTATTTCTCTGCCTATCTCCTCAGCCCTGTCTTCTCAAGGCCACTCATGGTAGAGCCTGGCCTCCAACACTTTCCCACAGAGGACTACACTCCTTTCCAGAATTACCATTCATTAGCCTCATCATTCAAATAGGATCTAACATTGAAATATTTTGATTATTGCACATTGGTGTGGAGAGACTTATTACCTTTGTACTTTACTGAAGATGATACAATTCAGAATAATTAACTGAATTCATTCTCCCAGTAGTGCAAATGAAGGTTTTAGAGCTGCACAGATTGGAAAAAGCATTTGGCAACACTGTCACATACCTCATTTTTGTTCTTATCACAATAATAATTTCTGCATTAAAACAGTGTTGAAAACTTTCCCTCAAAGTCTGTTTGTGAGACTGTGTGACAGGCAAGGAAGCCGGGGATCATACATGTCCCATTCCTGAGTCAGCAGACCACACAGCTCTTCACAGCAAACTCTGCAGATGGATAGGTCTTCAGTGAGGTGCAGAATGGCTTCCCAGTTTTTCTTTTAAAACAAAAGACACAGCCTGCAAATGGGAAGGATGAGTCCTCACCTTCGGAGCAAAGCTGTTTCTTAATTTGCACTCAGACCCCAAAACCCTGTCAAACTTTTCTGGACCTTATTACATAGTGGAGACACATAGACAAATAGCTTCCCTTGTGATTTAGATGGTAAAGAAAGAATCTTCCTGCAATGAGGGAGACCTAGGTTTTATCTCTGGATTAGGAAGATTCCCAGGAGAAGGAAATGGCAACCCACTCCAGTCCTCTTGCCTGGAAAATCCCATGGATGGAGGAGCCTGGGAGGCTACAGTTCATGGGGTCACAAAGAGCTGGACATAACTGAGTGACTTCACTTCACTACACATGGACAAATATGATTTTTTTTTTTACAATCAGATCAATGTATCACCTTAAATAGAACATGAAGTTAATCTGAGTCACTCATATGGTTGGTAAAAATTATGAAACTAAGGAGGGATTCTTTATTCATTCTCTATAAATGCTTCAAATTTCCCATGTTTCAGTTTCCATTTTTTCCTCCAGAATATAGGCTTTTTCTTGAAAGGGAAAGTTACCACCCATGCTTTCACACACACACAAAAAAAGGACAGATAAAATTATAAAATGAAATAAAAGGTTGAAGGTTGTACCAACTCTACCCTTCCTGGAAAGCTAACTGTGCTCTAGCACCTCCATGATCACTTATGAGTTTCTGAAGACACAAGCCAAGTATGGAACTCAGCTGGCCTTGCTATGAAGACCATCAGCAACGATTTGAATTCTTTCAGGCAAGGAGTAGTGTTACCCACACTTACTGGCATATGATGCCAAAAAGCAGAGTATAAAGAAAATACTTAGCAACTAAGGTGCTTCGACTTGTTTTGCCTTTTATAATCAGGCAGGCAGAAGCATATAACCTAGTACTTCTAGGTAATTTTTTTAGGCTCAGTAAATAATGCCTTTGAACTTAAATATGTTTCCTTCAAGAAGGTTATATAGTGCAGTGAAGGAGAAAAAATGATCTGGATAATTATGCTGAAAATATAAAGAAAAGAATTTTGGAGATCACTGTGACCTTTCTTTTACAAGTGGGAAATAAAATAAAATAAAAAAGTGCAAATCTTCAGTACAATAATATTTACTCATCATATTAAATTCATATATACTTAAGCCTCTCCCTTGATTATATTATAAATCCGTTGGAGCCCTGGCCACCACAACTAAAGATTTTTCTTCTCTTTTTGATACTTTAGCCTGAGCTGTCACAGACCCTTTAAACTCTTCAAGGGAGTATCAGAAGCATAAATGTGAAAATACCAAGTAAGTAATTTTTTAAAATACTAGCCATGCAAAAGTTTCATTAGCCACAAATATTTGTCTCAGTCTAGCCTATTTTTACATATACCCTACTTCTTAGAGGGCTTCCCTGGTGGCTCAGATGGTAAATAATTCACCTGCAATGAAGGAGACCTAAATTCAACCCCTGGGCTGGGAAAATCCCCTGGAGAAGAGAATGGCCACCTACCTGTATTTTTACTTGGAGAATTCCACAGACAAGAGCAGTCTGGCCGACTACAGTCCATGGGGTCGCAGAAGAGTTGGACATGACTAAGCGACTAACACTTTCACTTTATTTCTTACTTCTATTCACAAATTTTTAGTTCAAGTTTCCAAACACATTATGACAATGATCCTCAAATTACTTGGCAAAAGAAATCACCAGAATTGTTTTGGTGATTATAGCTTCCTAGCCCTAATCTGACAGACTTTCTAAAACCAAATCTCAGATTGGGCTGGGAATACATATACCTCATAGCAAACACCTGGAGTCTGCCCCAAAACACAGATTTCTAAGAAAAATAAACAAAAAAGCAAGCCAATGAAAAATAGAATGAATATACTAAAATGATTATTCACTGACTGAGTTGATGTTTATTGAGGTTCTTTTATGTGTCAGTCACTTTTCCCGTCCCTGGGCACTACTTACACATTATTCATTAGGTTAATTGTGTGGTTTTAATAAGTTCAGTGCCTCATCTTCAAGAAAGCAATGATGATTTTTAAAATAAGGCTTATTACACGTATCAGAATTCATTTCCTAAACAACCTTAATGATTAAAAGCCTTGAAAAGTGTGCCTGATGAGTCATTAGAAAGTATGGGATAAACAGAACTTACTGTTTCCGTTCAGGATGTGTGTGAGTGCTAAATCACTTCAGTTGTGTCTGACTCCTTGCGACCCTCTGGATCGTAGCCTGCTAGGCTCCTCGGTCCATAGGATTTTCCAGGCAAGAATACTGGAATGGATTGCCATGCCCTCCTCCAGGGCATCTTCCCAACCCAGGGACTGAACCCCAGTCTCTTGTCTCCTGTACTGGCAGGTGGGTTCTTTACCACCAAGGCCACTTGGGAAGCCCTGACTTCAGGACATGCAGGTATTAAAAGGCCACTGAAGTGTGAACTCATCATTCTGAAAAAAAGCACTTCCTTTGAGATCACTTTTCAAATGCTTTGAAAATCACTCAAAATTGTTGCTTGTTACTCTGGCAATAACTGAAAGATAATAATGTTCCTATGTCTTCCAACCCCAACTTTAAACTTCATCAGAGGAGGTAAAAACATTGATGGAATTGGGCATAAGACGAACATAGGAGCAAATAAGTGAGAGAAAGGGGACTTTGTAATAAATTTATCTATGAATGTCCAGAGGTCAGAAATAGAATGAAAGTTAGAAAAAGAATGGTTAATGGAAGTTAGAGAGATTTAAGTCAATGTAGGGAAGAAATTTTAAGCACTTATTTCATGGATGAGCCTTATCACCAGAGGCAAGGGAACCCACTGTCAGTGTTTCTATGGGCACTGGGACTAAGGGTTTTGAAAGATTACTGGCTAAATATGAGTTTTTAGAGTGAGGAAGCACCTGAAATGGTGGTATGCACTGTAGCTTCCCTAGAGAATCAGTTTAATTTAAGTGAAGTTCATTCTTCAGTACATCTTTGAACTGTATTATCTTTAAGAACTAAGTGAAACACCAAGTAGAACATAGCCAGACCCTGTTCTGGTGACAGTGATTTAAACAAACAAAAAGAGGCAATAAGGATGTGGATATGACACAAAATCTCTGATGTCATGTGTAAGTGCTACCTTGATTCCCTGGCTTTAGGGATAAAAAGAAAACTAATGTATGAAAATTAAGAAGAGATATAATTTGATTCAAGATAAACTGGATTTATCGGGAAATTGGAACAATTAGGTCCAGTTCACTTAACTATTTTTATCAGTATTACAGAAATAAGCTTTCATTTCTAAAACTTCTATGAGATCATTATCAAAATGTCTATACATCATCTCCAAGTCTCAGGGCAGCAGGACAAAACATATGACATAATTAAATGGCTTGTGCTTCTTGGAAAAATAAGCATTTATAGCGTGTTTAATAAACAGCTTTTAAAGCTGTTTGAAAAGATCCAGCAGAATGCCTATCCTGCACAAAGTAAATACTCCATGAAGTTGCACATAGATTAGAACTAGATGAGTGCTTGTGATAGCTCAAACTCCTGTTCCAGGAATTCAAGAGGTGTTAAGTCTATTGTCTCACTTATTTCTTTAAATAGCCCTATGAGGAAGAGTCTGAAATTTTCTCACTGGTGAGAAACTGAGGTCAAGGAACTGTCCGAGGTAAGTTAAGTGCTAGACACAAGAATTGAACTCAGCTCTGTCTGATGACCCAACCACATGCTTGCTGCTGCTGCTGCTGCTAAGTCGCGTCTGTCATGTCCGACTCTGTGCGACCCCACAGACGGCAGCCCAACAGGCTCCTCTGTCCCTGGGATTCTCCAGGCAAGAACACTGGAGTGGGTTGCCATTTCCTTCTCCAATGCATGAAAGTG
>NW_011494835.1:11190144-11242002 GCF_000754665.1 Bison bison bison | reverse complement strand
TGAAAAGTGAAAGTGAAGTCACTCAGTCGTGTCCAACTCTTAGCAACCCCATGGACTGTAGCCTACCAGGCTCCTCCATCCATGGGATTCTCCAGGCGAGAGTACTGGAGTGGGGTGCTATTACCCACTCTTAAGTCTGGGCTGATGAATCTCCAGGCTCCACTTGCTCCAGAATATTTTATTTTTATATATTTCAGAATGGGGCCCCTTAGGACCTTTGTAGTCTAAGAAACTACAGCTCTAATGGCACACAGAAAAATGAATTGTATATGAAAACGATTTTGCCAGGTGGAGATTTAATACATCTTTTTACATAAATTAGCACTGTAAGTACTGAATGTGCATTAAGTTCAATCATTTGTTTTAAATGTGCCTCCCTCTACTACAGAGCTCTTTGACCTATATTTTCATTATTAATAACTCCAGTGTTTGACATCATGCACTTGTTGCATCATGATTTTCACATTTAGTGAGCAGGAAAAATCATCCTCATGATGACCATTTTGTAATTCTCCTTGAAAATGTTTCCTTGGGATGTAGTTCAGATTGATTAAAACTAATTTAGAGGAAAAATGAGGTAAGCATCTTCAGTTCCTAAGCTAATTAGCATCATATAAAGTCTGTGTAATTGACATAACATTTCATAGTTGTATTTCATCATTCAAACGCTGATTATTCATGAAGGAATGCCAAAGCAGGAAGGAAATGGGGGTAGGCACAAAGGGAATGAGTAGGTGAAGGAGCACACAGGGCCTGGAGTGTATGTCTCTGGCATTATGCCAAATCCAAATAAAAATGTACCTGTTATCTGTTGTTTTGTCATAGTTATTTCCTCTTCCTCAATCTGTTATTAAGCACAATTAAGACAACTATATGAAATGCAAAGCACAAGAGACAGTTCTTTAAACTCCAAGAATGCTCTATCAATTTTATGCAAACACCTCTGATATAATGGCATTTTGAGATAAGTGATACCTGTTTTCTTTCCCATAATGTCACTTGCAAGAGATTAGGGACACACACCTAAACACTCCCTGAATAAATAAGTAGCATATATCCATGAATTTAGCTAAATGCTTTATGAGTATATTTATATTTTTAGGTTTACTCCTCAAAACAGTTGCAGTCTTCTGTTAAGTAACCTTCTGTTTATATAGTCTTCTTTAGTATTTCACTTTATTTGACTTGGGCTTCCCCGGTGGTTCAGATGGTAAAGTGTCTGCCTACAATGCAGGAGACCTGGGTTCGATTCCTGGGTCGGGAAGATCTCCTGGAGAAGGAAATGGCAATCCACTCCAGCACTCTTGCCTGGAAAATCCCATGGACTGAGGAGCTCAGTGCAGGCTACTATCCATGGGGTTGCAAAGAGTCAGGCATGACTGAGTGACTTCACTTTCACTTTCACTTTATTTGACTTAAATCCATCTCCTCCAAACTTCTCAGAATGCTTTCAAATTGTGGAATTTCATAAAATAGACTTATCTGCTTGCTTTCTTGTCAGTTCTTAGATGGAGTTAAAGCAACTGCAGTTGGTCTTCCTCTGCTTCCTTTCCCGTTATACTCCTTACAGGCCACCTCTCCCTCGAAAGCACCAGGCAGCCTCTGACTGCTGCTTCTCCCAAAGAAAATGACTTACTGATAAATTAAGATATTTAGTGGTCATGTGAAGTGATTAGATTACTCTTACTCTTTCTTTAATGTGGAGAAGTGGGAGCTTGGGAGTGGGCAAAGAGTCCCTGGGGAACCATTTTCTCAATGGGCTGCATCCTCCAAACTCACCTGGTGGACAGTTGCTCTACTCAGGTGAAGGAGCAGTGAGGACCCCACCCACTCACCCATGATCGTGGACTCTGATAGCTTCAGAGTCTTAATCTAGCCAGAGTGAATGATTACATGTATCAACAGGAAACTGTGTCCTCCTTTGAAACACTAGTCTGAGGTTATTGTTCTCTTTCAGAATGCAATTCTAAAACTATATGAATATGATAAGAAGTGCCATGACAAGTTTTTGTTTTGATTTACTGATAGTTTTTGGACATGAGAAGAAATTTATGTAATTTTTAAGCCATTTTTAGAATAAACTTACTTAGGAATTTTAAGAAAGACAAAATTAAGAAAGAAAGAATGAAAGAAAAATGTATTGCAAGTAATCATGCTGTAATCTAAAATGTCCATCTGCACAGAGATGCCAGATGGGGATGGGAAGTATAAGTAGTAACCCGAGGCCTGTCTTCCACTATAACAACATGAATATTGTTTATTGAACAAGCACCAGATGCCCATGGCTCTGACTCCTG
Organism: Bison bison bison; assembly: GCF_000754665.1. Classification (NCBI taxonomy): domain Eukaryota; kingdom Metazoa; phylum Chordata; class Mammalia; order Artiodactyla; family Bovidae; genus Bison; species Bison bison. The sequence goes on along the minus strand of NW_011494835.1, from coordinate 11,239,705 downwards.
AACATCTATAAAGAGAAAAGGTAAAACTTTGGAGAAAAAGTAAAACTTCCAGTGCTAGCAAGAGCCAATATAACTTCCTTTAGAAAGATAAAAAAAAACACAAAAAACTGCAATACAGTCTCTTTTTTCATGACAAAGAGAAGCCAACACCAGGCAACTATCTTGGACTTACTTCTCTCCTCCCTGAACTGCCACCATTCCTCACGCCCACCTTCCTGGACTTCAGAATGTTTTTTCTCTGCTCACTTTCTGTATCACTGATTTTAGTTTGTTTCAAGAGGATCCATCTCATTAGATGAGACATAATAATCTTTGATATTTTTGACATCCCTTAATTTTTTTCTCATAGATACTTGGAATCGAGATAATGTAAACAAAAATATAGACTTCCTTAAAGTCAATATTCTGACAGCCTGAAACATTAAGATATCAAGTTTGTGATAAATGATTGATGACGACACAGTAAATTACATCCATGGAGAAGGAAATGGCAGCCCACTACAGTAGTCTTGCCTGGAAAATCCCATGGACAAGAGGAGCCTGGCGGGCTACAGTCCACAGAGTCACAAAGAGTCAGACACGACTGAGCAACTGGGCACACACACATGCTTTCTTCTTGTTGTTGGTTTCCAAATATTCCCTCTAGCCCACCCAATTTCATATCAGGGAAATTCAGATGACAAAGTAACCTTGCTATTATGTAAACATATCTAGAGAAAGTAATTCTTAACACCTTGAAAACCATTAAAAACTCAATTTTCTGAAAACCTAGTATTTTTCTCTATTTGCCTGTTTGCTCATAGATTCTTTATGATAATACAAAATCTGTTTTATAGTGAACCAATTACTAGTGATCAGAATGAAATCATAATTGATCTTACAACTTGAGTCTCCTCTGTGAGCAGGGGTGGACACTAAAAAGAGGTTGTGTTCCCTTCAACTCCAGGGAGAATATTCTATGGTTTTCCACAGCCTAATGCAGCTGGCTGCCAGCAAAGGATTTCTGGTAAATGCTATTTATGCCCACTCAATTAAAGTAAACGGATATTTATTGAGCTGTACTGAAGACAGAATGTTGCAGTAATGTGGTAATGTAGTCACCACCTCACCACCATAAAGACCCTTGGCGTTTCTTCTTTCAGAGCTTGACACCAGGGAATTCATTTCTGGAGTGTTAGTTTTCTGGTACATGTTGAAAATTTATATATTACTAATTACTCATGATGCTATTATGGATATACTAGATAATATAAAATACCTAAAATAAAAGATTCTTGCCCTCTAGAATGTAACCTTTAAAATACAAGCTCAGGATAGTTCCATAAGTTCTTTTAGAAATGGGTAGCATGACCTTGGTTACAAGATAAATAATAAAAAGAACATGATGCGCAACACAATATTTCCATAATTCTGATGGTCTTTTTATGAAGAAATGGCATTTTCAACATTTCTATTTGAGAGGGACTGAGAATAAATACAAAGAATCAAATATGAAAACAATGCTCTAGGAAGCAATGGCACCCCACTCCAGTACTCTTGCCTGGAAAATCCCATGGACGGAGGAGCCTGGTGGGCTGCCGTCTATGGGGTCACACAGAGTCGGACACCACTGAAGTGACTTAGTAGTAGTAGTAGTAGTATATATATTAGTCCATATTTGTGTGTCTGAAAAAAGATGGTTCAAGTTAAATTAGTCTTATCTGAAAAGTATTATAACTCTCTACACTCTAAACTATGATGAAAATGCACTGAACAAGTACCAAGACAGTATCTTTAGGTTTCAATTCCAGCTATTCTTCTTTGCTACATTCATTGGGAATGTCTGACATAAAATACAGGCAGATTTTGTCTATTTTGTAAGCAATTTCACTGAAAATGTCAGATATATTTGTGTCAAAGAGGACACATAAACAAAAAAATCAATATTTTCCAAGTCTAGAGAGTCAACAAATTTAATTTGTTTTATCTACCTAGCCCCTGCACACTTTCATTTTTCAAAAGGGGATTGATAGCTATTTCTTAGCAAAACTTAATGCAAATATTTTTTATTGATGCATATGGGAAAATCCCAAGAACGGAGGAGCCTGGTAGGCTGCAGTCCATGGGGTCGCTGAGGGTCGGACACGACTAAAGTGACTTAGCAGCAGTAGCAGCATACTAAAATATATAATTTATTTTTTAGATCTATGAATTGGTTTAAATTCATTTATTTGTTCATTGTATTTTCCTTTCTTTAAAATGGGAATCTTTTTTCAGGTTTTATTACAATAAGCTGCAATAATAAAAAAATGCAACAAAAATTGGTTTCAACACAGAGATTCTGCAAACATAGTAGAAAACATACTCTTTCATGGTAGCATCTATACACTGATACCATGAGTAACATGGAAAAGATAGATGAGACTCAGAGAAAGGCCAAAACAGAGAAACATACATAATCTGGATTACATTTTAAAAAGAGTCTAAACAAAGAGAGTTCTCCAATAAAGAAAAAAAGCTTGCTTGCTTGCTAAGTCACATCAGCCGTGTCTGATTCTGTGTGACCCCATAGACAGCAGCCCACCAGGCTCCCCCGTCCCTGGGATTCTCCAGGCAAGAACACTGGAGTGGGTTGCCATTTCCTTCTCCAATGCAGGAAAGTGAAAAGTGAAAAGTGAAAGTGAAGTCGCTCAGTCGTGTCCAACTCTTCGCGACCCCATGGACTGCAGCCTACCAGCCTCCTCCACCCATGGGATTTTCCAGGCAAGAGTACTGGAGTGGGGTACCATTGCCTTCTCCGAAAGAAAAAAAGCTACTTTGATCAAATTCTATAAATCATATGATTAATACTTGAGATTAGCAAACCAAGGCCATTCCAGAATTCCAGGTCTACCACGTATTAGATGCTGAGATTTGGGGTCAGTTCTCTGAAAGATCTAATTATCTTCAATCTCTATTATGTTCTATTTCAGCCTTTCTACCCCATCTGGGCAAATATAAGGAATGCTTTTCCCTTTCTCAGTTATTAGACATGGACTTTCCACTCATTTCTGTCTAAACCAATTAACCCGCATCCTCAAAACTTCCACTGGACCTTTTTGGAACAGACTTTCCAAAACAAACTCTAGTTTCCCTAGAAGTCTCTTTGCTGTCAAATACCATTTGTGACCGTATTCTCGATAAAGGTAAAGAAACACCTACCAACTGTGAAGGTTAATATCTGAATCAACAGCTTTGCAGACAGAGTGACAGAACAGTGGACACCTCAGCAAGACCACTTTTCTCTGTCATTCATCTCCTTCCTCCATTTCTGGAATTTATTTTTCAGCAAGATTCGGGAAATAAAAATAAATTCAACATATTTATTGGACATCTATCTAAATATTTCATATTATTTTAGGCACTATAGGAGATAAAAAAAGATTTTTCTTTTGATTTCTGCTCTTAAGAAGCCTACTATTATTTGATATTTCATCTAAAACAAGAATCAGAAAGTTCAAAGCAAACTTACTTCTCACTCATTTCTACTACACTCTTTCATGCAACACACAATGTTCATTGTTAACAGTTTTTGTCAGAATATGTAATATAATGGTGTTTAGCAAAATGAATGTTTATGAATAATTCAATGTAACTATTTCATGCCTTCAAAGTAACATCCTTTTTATTGTGTTTTCCAAAGTTCTCAGTCAGATAATTATGCTACCCAGAAGAGCCCCTAACATATCCCTTGTCATGAATTTTATGATTCATTTTTTCTGAAATACTTTCCCCCTTCTCTATTATCCATAACTTGCCTGCCTTTTTCCTCTAATACTTTACTACCAAGACAGGAAATCAAGTTGATAGTGTCCTACGGATCATAACAAGTTCATCTGTTTGCACTGGTGGAAGATCTGTGGTAACAGCAAGGGCCAACCGAACACAACATGTCAGACGTGCTGACTGGTCCCAAGACAGCAGGCAACACGCGACAAAAAAGCGAAGTTCAAGACCTCACTGACGACAACAAGCTGCAGCAACAGCTTCCCAGCTGAGTGACACGAAGCCCATAATGGAAACATTACTCGTTTAGGTAGGCTCACATGAAATATTAATTTCCTGGATTCTCTGTATTTGCATAGTAATAATAAGTTCATCTTCTTGGCTTGTTCTGGCTTCAATTAGCAATTCTATTGTCATACCTGAGATTTCGGATAGGAAGTAGAGAAGGCTGTAGAAAATATCCTTCTGGAAACAGCAACACTAACGGAGCTTATCAGTACCATCATTAATTTAATCAAAAACCTTCAGGCAGAGGGCTAGAACAATCTGTTAAGGAAACATTTTCTAAAATGAGAGTGCTTCCCATTTGAATTAGGGTCTTACTGGTTTTTTTTTTTTCTCTTTAAGACATTATTTTTCTCTGTTATCTCTCCCTCATCCCTCCCCCGTTTCTGCCACTGATTAGATCTGCAACTGAGGGCTGTATTTTTACTAAAAAATGTATTCTTGCAAATTGACAATTTCACAACAACATCCCTCTCCTCTAACCTTTTTAACTGATTTCTTTTTTTAATGACATCTCAATTAGTTCAGACCCACTGTGCCAAAGATAAAGTCCTTGTATCTCAATGAGAGAATACTCTAGAGAGAATGGAGTTTGCTTCATGATGTGCATGTTAATATGCTATTTTCTTTAATTCGTTTTACAGATAATGGCTGCCAGCGGATGACTCTGCTATACTTATATGTGTGTTTGTACTCACATGCATGCTTAGGAGTATTTCCTCTTCAAGATATAAAACAAAACAACAACAATAACTATGAGGGAAGTTGCTGAGAATAGGATTCTTAAAAATGGAATCCCAAGGATGACTATAGGCATCATGCATGTAAGATAAAAATATCAATCCACTGTTTCAGAACTATAAATTTGTTGATTTTTAAATCTCAGAAACATCATATTTAGATATACATAAAGTGGTGGTCTGGGGTCAATAGTGAGATGTCTCCTGCTGCCTCCAGGGAATACCTTTACTAATTCAGAGAAATCCTTCAACAAACCCTATTGTAATGATGATACTTTCTATATGAAAGGATTACATCTTCTGCTGGAAGAGAACTTCCTGAGCCGAATATCACATGAGCATCCCAATAGGAGTAGCGCTCTGGAAGTTTGAGGAAACAAAACTGCATTTTGGACCTTTGTGACACTAAAGACAATCATGATTTGGCCATGCTACCCAGAATACATGGCACCCCCTCCACCTGTATTCACTGACACCTTATCCCAGTGGCTGCTTTTATATGGCAGGAGGAAGCAAGGTGCTCTCTGATCACCTTTCCCAATGCAGCTGTACTTTAAATTTTTAAATAGCTAGGAACTTCCTGTGCTTCCCTGGTGGTTCAGGTGGTAAAGACACTGCCTGCAATACGGGAGACCTGGATTTGATCCCTGGGTCGGGAAGATTGCCTGGAGAAGGGAATGGTTACCCACTCCACGATTCTTGCCTGGAGAAATCCATGGACAGAGGAGCTTGGAGAGCTCCAGTCCATGGGGTTGCAAAGAGGCAGCCACGACTGAGTGACTTTGTCATTCGTCAGGGACTTCCCTGGTGGTCCAGTGGCTAAGATTCTGCACTCTTAATGCAGGGGGCCCTGGTTCAATCCCTGGTCAGGGAACTAGATCCCAAATGCTGCAATTAAGAATTTGTATAAAGGTGGAGTTAGTGGTAAAGAATCTGCGTGCCAACGTAGGAGATGTCTGAGACAAGGGTTCAATCTCTGGATCAGGGAGATCCCCTGGAAGAGGGCATGGCAACACACTCCAGTATTCTTCCCTGGAGAATGACATGGACAGAGGAGCCTAGTGGACTATAGGGTTGCAAAGAGTTGGACACGACTGAAGTGACTTAGCATATACAGGTGCTATAACTAAAGATCCACATGCCACAACATAGATGGAAGATCCTCAACTAAGACTGGATGAGCCAAATTTGAAAAAAAAGTTTGTAAACAGCTGTAAGTAACACCATGGAATTATGAAGTCATGAAATTGCAGGTCAGAGACTGCATCCATGGGCCATTATAAGATCTGAAAAAGCTTTCCTAAGAAAACACATTCTCAAGACAGAAAAGAACATTTTGATATTGTTCTTTTCTACACATTTTCTGTCTTTTTTTTTTTTTGTATCTGCTAATCCTAAACTTTGGTAACGATAAATTTGTTTTCTGTCTGTGAGGTGAGTCTGTTTCTTTTTTTACATAAATATGTATTTAAAAAATATATTGAATAGTTGATTTACAATGTTGTGTTAATTTTTACTGTACAGCAAAGTGATTCAGTCATACGTATATATATATTTTTTATATTCTTCTCTATTGTGGTTTATCACAGGATTCTGAAGACGGTTCCCTGGGCTCTACAGTTGGCCCTTGTTGTTTATCCATTCTATATGTAATAGTTTGCATCTTCGAATCCCAGACTCCCAATCGATCTTAAATAAATATATTTTAACAAAAATGAAGCAGTCTAAAGAAAAACATTATTAATGGGCAACAAGTAGATTAGGCAAATACTGTTTGTGGTGGCACGGCTCAAATGTCTGAGATTTGGGAATGTGCTCTCTTCTCAGCTCTGCTGCTTTGTGGGTCGATGAGAGAGCTGGCGGGGGCTCACCTGTGTCATCTCAGTCAGATGGGGCAACAGCATCAAATCAACAGTAACCGTGGGACTTCCCTGACAGCCCAGTGGTTAAGATTCTGCACTTCCACTGCAGGGGGCATCGGTCCGATCCCAGTCTGGGAACTAAGATCCCACAAGCCAGGTGGAACAGCCAAAAACAACAACAAATATGACAACTTATGGAATCCTTGGAAGCAAGGGCCATACTCTTTCCTGCTGTCTGCTGGCCAGCAGGTCATTCCTTCTCATTCATTGATGATTTTAGGACATGTCTTATTCCATGCCCTCCACCTGCCATTCTGACATCTTTCTTGATGATTTAACATCCTTTTAAATTATCTCTCCACTCCAGGCTCTTAGCTTACTGATCCCTCCCCTTCAATGATCAAGACTTCACCTGTTAATCCACACTCACAGTTACACTCTCAGTTCAGTTCAGTCATTCAGTCATGTCCGACTCTCTGCGACCCCATGAACTGCATGCAGCACACCAGGCCTCCCTGTCCCTCCCTCTCTATCTAAAATAGAGAGTAGACTTCCAAAGCCAAAAGTAATCTCAGTCTTTTCTTTTAAATGTACAGACTCTGTGCCCATTCCTCTGTGCCTGAGAGAAATTCTGGGGCAAGTGAACATCTGCATTTGTGTGATGAAGATCCAGGCTCTAGTTAACTCTAACGTAAACATTCCCTGACACCGCCATAATCTTCCAAAGTTGAAGGAAGCCACAAATGGTGGTGAAACAAGCATTTCAATAGAGTTATTATCGTTTCTAGAATGAATAGAGCTATGCTCTGGTTCTAAGCTAGAAGCTCTCAACATGGATAATTACACAACAAAATTAGTCAATCTCCATAAGCGTTAAACACTAAATAAAAAGGACACTATCGATTCACACATTAAAAAGCTGCCACCTTTTGCTTTTCCCCATGCGGGCAATATGCGAGAGCACGTGTGTAAAGTTGCCTCAGTCCTGTCCAACTCTTTGCAACCCCATGGACTGTGTAGCTTGTCAGGCTCCTCTGTCCACGGCATTCTCATAGGCAAGAGTACTGCAGTAGGTTGCTGTGCCCTCCTCCCAGGGATCTTCCCGATCCAGGGATTGAACCTCTGTCTCTTATGTCTCCTGTGTTGGCAGGCAGGCACATTCTTTACCTCTAGCGCCACCTGGGAAGCCGCTATTGCATAAGGGCTATATACTAGACTAATTTTGCTCTCTTTGATTCATAAAATTCTTAGTAAATCTTATTAATGGATGAAAAACCTGGTGAGAGACTTAAGGTACCAAGAAATTAAAATAAACAAATAGGAATAACTCTTGACATTCCTTCACTTAATTATAATATAAAACTTACCATATAGAGATATATATCTTTAATGTAAGAAGAATAGGTAATATAATTGCTCATATGTAATAGGAACTCTGCTGAGTGCTTTATAGATATTATTCAATCCTCTCAGCAACCTTACAAGTACAATAACCCTTTTAGTTTACAGATGAGGAAACTGAGGTAGAGATGTACAGAAACTAGAAGTGCCTTCACAAGTCCGTAGTTCTCTATGTATGTGTCTCCATTCCTGCCCTGCAAATAGGTTTATCAGTACTATTTTTCCAGATTCCATATATATGCATTAATATACAATATTTGCTTTTTTTTTTCTTTCTTAGTTCACTCTGTAGAACAGGCTCTAGGTTCATCCTTCTCACTGGACGCAGAGAGGGAAGGAGAGGGTAGGGCAAATTGAGAAAGTAGGATAGACATGTACACACTATCATATGTAAAATAGTGAGCTAGTGGGAAGCAGATGGATAGCACAGAGAGCTCAACCCAGTGTTCTGTGATCACCTAGAGGGTTGCAATGGGAGCAGGGCGGGAGGCTCAAGAAGGAAGGGATATATATATTATTATAGCTGATTTGCATTGTTGCATGGCAGAAACCAATACAACCTTGTAAAGCAATTTTCCACCAATTAAAAAATGTTTAAAAATAACAAAATGATTTGTATACATGGATTCAACTAATGATGGGCATAGTCCATAGGACAAGAGACACTGTTAAATATTTATTTGCTATCTTTTTATTAACCTTAACTATGGGAAATAGATGGGGAAACAGTGGAAACAGTGTCAGACTTTATTTTTCTGGGCTCCAAAATCACTGCAGATGGTGACTGCAGCCATGAAATTAAAAGACGCTTACTCCTTGGAAGGAAAGTTATGACCAACCTAGATAGCATATATAAAAGCAAAGACATTACTTTGCCAACAAAGGTTCGTCTAGTCAAGGCTACGGTTTTTCCTATGGTCATGTATGGATGTGAGAGTTGGACTGTGAAGAAGGCTGAGCACCGAAGAATTGATGCTTTTGAACTGTGGTGTTGGAGAAGACTCTTGAGAGTCCCTTGGACTGCAAGGAGATCCAACCAGTCCATTCTGAAGGAGATCAGCCCTGGGATTTCTTTGGAAGGACTGATGCTAAAGCTGAAACTCCAGTACTTTGGCCACCTCATGCGAAGAGCTGATTCATTGGAAAAGACTCTGATGCTGGGAGGGATTGGGGGCAGGAGGAGAAGGGGACGACAGAGGATGAGATGGCTGGATGGCATCACTGACTTGATGGACGTGAGTCTGAGTGAACTCCGGGAGTTGGTGATGGACAGGGAAGCCTGGCATGCTGCGATTCATGGGCTTGCAAAGAGTCGGACACGACTGAGCGACTGATCTGATCTGATCTGATATATATCCTTAAGGCTTAATTATTAATTCGTTTCTTTTGTTTTTTGTATCCTTTGCTTTGTAGATATCTTTCTATAAATATAAAGACAAAAGGATTGCTATGTAAAGTTTTGGAAAATACCAGAATACTAAAAATAAATTTTAAAACCTTACAATTTAATCACTCAGAGAAATCCATTAAAGATAATATCTTAGCAGTTATTTTAATATACATATTTCAACTTTCTAAGAATTAAACTTTCTTTTTACTCAATAGTATAAATGTGAACATTTATTCATGCCATTAACTATTCTTGGTGAATATGATTTTTTTTTATAAGTATTTCAACTTCTTTATGTTTAAAACATTTTACCTATAACTTTTAAGAACTTATAATTCAGATACTCCTACTCATAACTATCAGTACTTTCTTTATAGTTTCTTCATTAGTTTACCTAACTCAACTCCAAAAGAGATTAGACATTTGCTTCAATTTTCTTGTGTAATTTTTATGGTTTCTCAATATTTTCTATGTTCTCTCTTTAACCCATCTGTCTTTTATTCTGGCATACATTTATACTGTTAGAGAAGTTATAAATTTCTGAAACCCTACAAATGGTATTCTTCTATACAGTAAGCCTTCAGATATTTGAAATCTATGATCTTGCCTATCACTTCTCTTCTATCCAAATCACAAATCATCTCTGTTAAATATGGTCAGTTCCTTATTTTTTCAAAGATGTTTGGAAAGTAATCTCTTCTGTATGTTCACAAATTTGCCACTTTTATTTGAAAGTGGAATGTTCAAAACTGGACACAATTTTTAAAAATTTTTATTGGAGTCTAGTTGATTAACAATGTTCTGTTAGTTTCAGGTGTACAGAAAAGTGAGTACAAATTATACAATGGAATATTTCTGAGCCATAAAAAAGCAACAGGGATGGACCCAGATATTGTCATACAGAGAAGTAAGTCAGACAGAGAAAGACAAACATCATATGATATCTCTTTTATGTGGAATTTAAAAACAGGGTACAAACGAACTTATGTACAAAACATAAGTAGAGTTAACAGACGTAGAAAACAAACTTATGATTACCAGGGAGGGTATGGGAGGGAAGGGATAAATAGGGAGACTGGGAATGGCACATAGTCACTACTATATATAAAACAGGTAACTAACAAGACCTACTGAATAGCACAGGGAACTCTACTCAGTACTCTGGACACAATTCTTTTAAGTGTACTATCAGTGTCCATGTTTCCTAAGGCAGGAAATTATAATTCCATAAATGCAACTGAGATTAAATAGATTTGCTGGCTATCAAATCATAACCTTTGCATAAATTCAACTGGTACTTAACTAAAATCTCCCAGATTTCTTTCACATGAACCACTACTGTCAAGCCCTGTTTTCCGAAAATACTGGCAATTATTAATAATCTATAAGCTGATCTATATAGCAGTATATATGTATTTGATATACATTATGCCTTCAAATGGTGTTTGTGTTTCTGATTTAAAGAAGATAATGCATTTACCCAGAAACAGAAGGAGAACCAATGAATGCCTTTGATAGGAGTGATAACGTGGAGTGTACAGAGCCCTGTTCAGTAACCCTTCCCCATAGACACACTCCATCTCACTGATGCATAGGAAACATGATGGCCATATGCTGAGCAATGCCTTCATTTAAAGGTGTGATAGACCCAAAATTGTGTCTTTAAATGATAGACCCAAAAATGCCTTCATATCTATACTATGGTAATAGAGATTTCAGGGAATCTTTTCAAGAATGCCAAGAAACAAACTTAGAACTCCCCTGAATAAAAGAAGAGTTTCAGAAACCAAAAGAACTGAGCAGACCACTTTTTTTGCAAAGCCCTTTGTGATCTTCTTAAGCCCATCTATTCAGACTAAAGGTCAAGTGGGCAAAGCCAGCAGTTCTATTTTCCCACAAAGCTGCTACAGTTTTCTGTCTCTTGACAGCCCCGTCACTAGGAGTCTATTATCTTCCATTCTCTCTCCAGCACCACCCAGATCCTTAACTGGAAACGCACTAAACAGCTCCTTTCTTTTCATGGGTTGACTTTCGGCTTTTTGTAACGGCTTCGTGTTATACATCTAAAAGCTTTCTTCCCTTGCTCTGTTTATTTAAAGAGGGCAATCTGAGAAAGCAGAATCCACCCTAAACAAGTCTTTCACTATGGTAGGCCAATGTAAGTAAATTTGCTAATAAAAGCCTTTTCCAGTTCATTAGGTGGCACTTTAAAAGTAGCATCTAAATGACAGGTCTGAAAACTGTCTTTAAGGACTGTCTTAAGAACTTGATTTCTGTTTGAAGAAACACTTTGCATCTTCCTTTAAATAAGAGTGATCTCAGGGAAAAAAAATTGATTTTTTTTGTCTAATCATACAGACTACAGGTTGTATATGCATTCTATCAAAAAACTCATAACTTTAGTTTTTCTTCCCCTAATACCTAGTAAGATTGGTAGACATTTTCTTGTTGAAGTCTTAGTCCAGATCAAGAAATCAAACACTAGGAAATAGACCTAGTTGTTTGGAGTTGACAGCTACTTGGCAGATCAAGAAAATCAAATCCTCCTAATTTCAAAGTTAAATGGAGAAATAGGAGAGGGGGAAGAAAGTGACTTCTTGGCAGACTCTTAGCTTTCCATTTAAAGGTGTTTGTACACTGACGTGATCAGAGCAGGACCAAGAAGTCACATTACAGCAGTGGAGTTAACACATCAAGTGTAAGTTCAAGGTAGGTGTCTTACATTTCTCACATTTAGTGCATATTTACTTGCCATTTCTTGACTGGCAAGTCGTGACACATAAATACACACATATCCATGACCAGGAAGAGAAAATAGGTATGGGTCACTGACTGGAAAACTAATGGCCAAAAGAACTGAACAAAACAGGAAATTTCTGCAGTCTGAAGGTTAGCCTGTATCTTAACTTGTGGAGCAGGATGATGATATTCACTTTTTTAAATTTCATGATAAAATGTATTCAAAAGAAAATATTTTAAAACATCTGATTTACTTTACATTACTGCATAGGAAAGAAATGCACTTAAAAAATCAGGCCATCAGACCTAAATGGAAGAATTTTAGACCAATTTTTTCCTTTCTTTTTGTCACAAGAAATTGTTTTATCACAGTGCTTTTGTTCATTTCCTAATATTTACAAGACAAAATTAATAAAGAGAGATTCTGAATTATTAGATATGTTATCTCCAAGTAATTTAAAAAGCTATTCTTCTCGCATGTTACATACATCATGACTTACTTCTGTAGGGTTTCCACCCTTAGAAGTTGCAGTACAATAACTATATTAAAAACGACTGTCTTCCTAACATGGTGATAGACCCAAAATTGTGTGTGTACGTATATAAGTTGTTCAGTTGTGTCCAACTCTTTGTGACCTCATGGACAATAGCCTGCCAGGCTCCACTGTCCATGGAATTCTCAAGGCAAGAATACTGGAGTGGGTTGCCATTTTCTTCTCCAGGGGATCTTTCCAATCCAGGGATTGAATCTGTATCTCCTGTATTGCAGGTGGATTCTTTAACCACTAAGCCACCCGGGAAGCCTAGACCCAAGATTATGTGGAGCCTCAGAACATGACCAAGCACAGGAATGGTGGCAAGGGCACCCAGCCTCCAGGAGTTGGATTGGCTGGCAGGATATTGCCCTAAATTTTGGGGCTGGCTACAAGAACTCTGATCTTGTGGTCTGATCTCAGTTCAGTTCTTCAACCTCATCTTTATATGATACCTCCTCAACCACTCACACAATACACTTCATCCAGATAGATCTATTGGTGGACTCCAGAAAACACTGATTTCTCTCTAGCCCCTATGTCTTTGCACTTGAATTTATTTCTCCCTAAAATGTCCTCACCTTCTCACTATCATTAATCCCATCTGCAGGTAACTCTCACTCAGCCTTCAGTACTCAGCTTGAATCCAGTGCTATTATCATGTCAATTTATGTTCCCCTCCTGTGCAGTTTATGGCAGCCCTCATTCACCCCCATAACACTCTAGAGTTATGGTATGAAGCAGAGGTTTTCAAAATGTGTCCAAAAATCAGGTGCATCAGAATCTCCTCAGAGGCTTGTTAAAACAAAGCATTCCGGGTTCCCCTATTGCGCTATTGAATCAAAACCTCTGGGAATGGAGCTAAGAAAGCCACACTTTATAAAGAAACTTCCCAGATAATACTTATCCATCCTCATTTCAGTGGCTACGTGCTTTGGAGAAGTAAAGGCACAGATTGAAGAGACTTCTGCTGTTTTAAAATATAAGAGAATAAGGGTAATGGGTCAAAAGTGTATTATTTTAAAAATAGAATCTAGCCTTTACAGGAGGTTAGAACCATTTACACTTCTGAAACTAACAATTCTCTAGATGGTTTTCTTCCTTTTTCAGTGGAGGAAAATGAAATAATACCCTATACATGTCAATTTCATTCTTTCCAGCAACATATAGAAAATGACTTTAAAGTAGATTGGAACAAAAATGTCTGTGTGTATGTGTGTGTGTGTATTCAAGAGAGGTAACACTTAAAAGGGACATTTTAATTAACCCCAATTTAGCAGACAATGCTGAAACACAGGGGACTTAAGACACTTCTGACCTATAGCTTTTTAGTGATAATGATGATGATAAATGAGGCTATATTCTCCAGTCTAAAATATTTGCCACAGGCATGATTTCTGAACAACTTGCTTCTCTCACTTCTCAGTGCTCCATATCAAGTAATAATGATGTCAAGCACAAGAACAGAAAACCAAGGGAGTCAAATGAAAAAAAGATATAAAAGGAAATGAGTACAAATGAGATTAGGCAGCTCTGGAGACATTTTTTAAAACCCAAATTCCAATGAAGATCATTTAGAAATTGGAATGACCCTCAAGGTTGGTGCTGCAATGAGTATTCGTGTTTCCTGGACAATTTTGGTATTTTCCTCAGGTTTTAATTAGCAACGGTACCACCCTAATAAGATTCTCAGCAATTTCTTGTAGACTCTAGGCCATTTGCTCTCATTATGAAAGTCTGCTTTCATCGTTCCTGCAGTATAATTGATCTTAGCGCAGTTGCTAATGCCAACAATCATCTAATTATTTTCTCTGTGACACAGAGAATAAAAATAAGTTCCTCTGTAAAACTTACCACAGATTTTACTTTTAAAAGTCTGATGGTTTTTCAGAAAAAAAAGGGAAATAACCACATAGTTTTCTATATGCTAAACTATTTCTTTATATGTGGCAAAAACATTGATTTTGGCATTTTGCCTACACCAAAAAATCAGCACTTTGAAGGCAATAAGTAACTGACTACTTACACAGAGCCTGTTACAATCTCTTACCCCCTACCTTCTTGGAAAAGCAGAATTCACAGTGGTTGGTCAGAATCCTGTTTGGGGCTGGAATAGGCCAAGATCACTCTGAAGTTTCTAGAGCCAATTAAATACCCTGATTTACCGATTTAATAAAGAAACGCTGTCTTCTGACCTTAAAGGGTCAGTAAGAAGAAACACCAGTAAAAGGGAAATGTTTTTATTGAAAACACACGGAGATGAAGCACCAGGTTTCTGATGTGATTCTGTGATGCACTAATTCATCAGTGAAATGCTCACAATGAGTAAGGAATCAAGGAGAAGACCAATCTCTGAGCCACGGGCTTGGAATTATGCTACTTAAATTCTTACAGAAAGGTTAGAAGCAAACTCCTAATCACACCAAGAAACCTGGGCACACTTTCAAAGAAACATTATTCTTTCTTTTATATCATTTAAGTCAACCACAAAACAGGGGAAAAAAAAAAACTAGTCGAATCTTTTGCAATAGTTGGTCACACTACCAGACTCAAGGGTGTTCATTTCCTTTCTAATATACTGATAGGTGCTGGTGGACAGTTTTGGATTCATGACTTCTTGGTCTAACACATTTATCTTTATATTAATTCTTACTCAAAGAAATTCCACATCAAAGATTTGATAGTTTAAGTGACATAAAGTATACAAATAATTTGAAATGTTTTTTAAAGCTCTAGGATATGCTTATTACTCTGAAAAAGGTACCAATTCCATAAAAACTCATAGGAGAAGAATCAAGCGGTCATATGCTAAAATAATCCCTTCCTTTTGGTTGTGAGATTTTGTGATTTGTATGTCTTTTCTTATTGTCATAATCGAGCATTCACTTACTTTTCCCAACATTTTAGTATGCATATTGACGCAAACATTCAGCAAAGTTGAAGAAATTTTATAGTAAATATCTGTGTATCCACCACATAGATTTTACTAGTAACTTTACATCTTTCTATACATCTATCCATTCCTCTATCAATCTATCTTATATTTTGGATGCATTTCAAAATAAATTACAGATTCTAGTATGCCTGCCTATGTGCTAAATCACCTCAGTCATGTCTGACTCTGTGCCACCCTATGGACTGTAGCCCACCAGGCTCCTCTGTCCATGGGATTCTCCATACAAAAATACTGGAGTGAGCTGCCACGCCCTCCTCCAGGGGATCTTCCTGACCCAGGATTGAACCCACACCTCTTCTTATGGCAGGTGGGTTCTTTACCACTAGCACCAGCTGGGAAGCTCAGACTCTAGTATGCATGCATACATGCCTGCTCAGTTGCTACAGTCATGTCTGACTCTTTGTGACGCAATGGTCCATAGCCCTCCAGGCTCCTTTGTCCATGAGATTCTCCAGGCAAGAATACTGCAGTGGGTTGCCATGCCCTTCTCCAGGGGATCTTCCCCACCCAGGGATTGAACCTATATCTCCTGCATTGCAGGTGGATTCTTTACTATTGAGCCACAGGGGAAGCCCTGACTCTAGTATACTTTCCCCTAAATATTTTAGAATGTGAATCATTAACCATAGTTCAACATTGCTTAGCTTTTTGTATAATATGTACATAAATACTAAGACAAAATTCACTGTTTCCTTTCTGAGTGAAAGTTCTTTTTATAAATTGAAGTATCGTTGATTTACAATGTTGTGTTAGTTTCAGGGGTACAGAAAAATGATTCAGTTATATATGTATATAGTTATATAACATGTGCATGTATGTATATATTTTCAGATTCCTTCCTAATATTTTCCTAATATATTCCTTCCTAATAATTATAGGTTATTATTAGGTATAATAGGTAATATTATTATATTACCTATCATAAGAATTATTATAATAATATAGTGGCAATATATTACCAATATTGATATTGAATATAGTTCGCTGTGCCATACAGTAGGTCCTTGTTGTTTATCTTATGTATAGTCACATGTATCTGTTAATCTTAAACTAAAACTCAATATATTTTGACAAACACATGCAACTCATCCTGATTAAAATTCAAACCTTCTACACCAAGTATGATCTGGCTCCAGGCTGTTTCTCTTAACCACATCCCTAGACCATCATTTCTAGCTCACTCATCTCCATTTGCACCAAGCTTCTTTCTTTTTCTCACACACGCTGAGCTCTTATCATCTCCACAGCCCACACACAGGTTAATCCTTCTTTGTTTTGCCTGACCTCCTTCTTCAATTGCCACTCTTAAATATCATCTCCTTTAAAATGCCCTTACTGCATGCTCATGTAGATTATGTCTTCCCAGTTATGCTCTGTACTTGCTCTTATCAAAATTTGAATTGCACATTTGTTTAAGTTTTCTTTATTTAATATCTGCGCTTCACTAGACTAGAAGCTCCATGACTGCAGGGACTAGATATTTCTAATTACTATGTCATCTAACAAGGTGAAACATAGTAGGCATAAAGCAGATAACTATTAATTGAATGGATTATAATCTCTTTGATCATTTCTTTCTTGAGCACTATTTATTCACTCTATAATAATGAGCCATACTATTTCTCAGCCAATTTGTACGTTTATCTTTTCTTTCTCTAAGCACTAAGGTTTTGCGTTCCAATGCACATTCATTTACTCATATATGTTTACTAAACACCTACTCTGCCCCAATTAACTAAACAATTAATAATAGGGACAATTAATAGGGAATGGGACAAAAAAGTTTCTATCCTGTTTCCACAACAGGACACAGGAAACAGAGAAATACACTACAGCCTGAAAAGTGGGCATGCTTGGAGGGATATCTAACTTGGGTCAGATATGGAGCAAAGACTTGCCATTAAAAGTATTCTCCACGCTGAGGCTTGGAGTAGAGTTTAGACTTACTACCCTTCTTTACACACTGAATTTAAGACCACCTTCTCTCTTAAGTACGAACTCCCTTTCACTTTTATCAACATGGACTGTGGAGTACTTTTCCCTACACGAGAAAGAGTTAGTAATAATAAGGTGTCAGTGTGACTTTCACTTGACTTCTGGCAAGTAAAATCCAGGACAAGTTCAAAGCTATGACTATATTATCTTTCTCCCCTTTGGTCTCCTTCTTGAATATCCCACAGTGACTATGAAGTTTCAGCTCAAAGAACTTATTATTTTTCTACTCCGTGCACTGGAGTCTAGCTCCACAATATGAAAGCGCACTGCAAGGGCCACAGAAGCACTGAAGTCTTCAAAGCCCATTCCTTCCAATATTTGTTAACTTCCCTCAGAGTACAGAAACACAACACAGGACGTTCTTGCTCTTGCAGAAACAAGATAGGTTGAATAAAATCTGCATTTCCCATACTTTAACTTAGTCTTTTAAGTTCATTCATTCATGAAATGAACAGTGAATTCCATGTTTACTTGTACTGACTGGTGTGGTAGCACAAATTCCAGAGACAGAGTACAAGAGGGCAGACAAAGAAAAATATTTTAAATATTACTTGAATATTCAGAGGTCTTCCCAATTCTGATATCTCTTCCAGGTAAGATGTTATTTCTCAGTGCAAAACAAATTTGAATGAATGAGTCAAGCTGGACAGAAAAGTTGAGTTCAATTTTGCATAACAGTAGAGGGAAAGTCAAAGTGCAGCATATTGATTGTACTTGTATTTTTGACAATATTGAACAGTCACCTCTTTTTACCATAAAGTTCATCATCTTCAATTAGAAAGTTAGTGTGCCTAGCTTTCAAATGTATGTAACTCTTGTTCTGAAAATGTAAACTCCCAACAGGAAATAATTTGGGCATGATGCAAATATGTCATTTTATTATACATTATTTTGCTTGTGACGAACAACAGAGAGTCACAAAAAAACTACAGCCAACTGACCTGATTACATAAGAATGCACAAAATGGGGGCCTGTGACCCCCTGCCCACACACAAAACACCCCACAAACATGTACCAGCTACTTCAGTTCACCATAAGTGTTAAGACCCACACCCAACCACATCTGGTGTTAAAGCTTCCAACCAGGTTGCAGATAACTTTCCTTCTGTGTGTGTGTGCTCAGTCACTCAGGCGTGTCCAACTCTTTGTGGCCCCATGGACTGCATAGCCCACCAGGCTCCTCTGTCCATGGGATTCTCCAGACAAGAATACTGGACTGGGATGCTAGGGGATCTTCCTGACCCAGAGAGTGGACCCATGTCTCTTGCATTCCTGCATTCTGCATTGGCAGGCAGATTCTTTAACTCTAGCGTCACCTGTGAAACCTAACCTTCCTTCTGCCTCTTCACAATAACTCTCTAGCTGCTACTATTCTATAAGCAAACTTCAGATCTCTTTCAAAATAAAGTCCATATTTCTTGTAGCATTTATGTGTTTTTAAACCATTTACATGTGTAAAACTATGCTACCATTTTTACTAGGTTTCTGTCTTTGTATGTGTGTGCCTCTAATTCAGATTTTGAGTTTTAACACCCAACCCCACTTTTCCTATTAAGTGCTTGTGATTTTTAATTTCATGATTTTACAAAGAGTGAGTTTTAGGAACATACATGTTGCATTTTAGCCAGAACCAATTGTACACTTTCTCATTGCTACTTGTGTGTGATTTTTATGAAGACCCTCCACATAGTTTAAAAGTACCTTAAGATATTAAATGCAAATTTAACTTAAAACAATTTTATTCTAATAATTTTCCATGATTATCCATTTGCATGTTTGGTAATAACTAGGGATTTAAGACATTATAATTTATTTAATGGAAAAAATCCAAGGAGAAAATTAGTTGTAGCAATCATTATCTAGTGGATTAAAAATAATAACCCATAGTCTATTTCTCTGAAATTGAGAAAATACTCCTCTATTACATAATAATATCTTCAAAAAGTCCAGGAATTATTTTCTTGGACGTGAACTCCAAAACTCTTTTGAAGCTACAACATATTCCTCAGTATAAGAAAGTGGGGGAAAAAAATCCATAAATATGAAATTAAAGGAAAATTGTAACAGCAGTTAATGTGCAAATATTACACTGAATATTGAAAAAATAAGTAACAATAGAAACAGCTATGGATAGTTTTATTTGGGCACTTTTTGAAGCAGTCATCTTGCTCAAAGTGTGAAGACTGGTCACTCATGACGAAAGGCTCTAGGTTGTTTATGCTAGTTAACTCTTAAGAATTAATGAATTCAGAATTAAGTGAATACTTTTAAGCTACTAGGATAACAGAATATTTTACCAATATATACCATGCTAGAATAATGCTAACTGGTTTATAGCTAGTAGAAATACAGAAGTAGCAAACCAACAACGATGAGTATAAGGGGAGTTGTCTTTGTTTTCTATACTCTTTTTCTAGAAATAGTCAATATTATGGTCTTAGAAATAATGACCTATAACTGAATTTCAAGGCTTATGTATTTTCTGTTGTCTATTATCTAGAAGGATGTATCGTGGGATTTTCATAATGCTTCAATGAAGACAGAAGCATTTTTTGAAGTGCTCATAAACTTTGAATAAACTTCTTTTAATAGGACTTGGATTTTTGCTTGCCTCTTTCTCCTTTGAAAAAAAAAAAAGACTTAATATAAAACAGCAGGTCTGCAACTTTCTCACTAAGGAAATAAAGGAAAAAAAAAAACCTGACAGAGCAAATCCAAACCAATTAAGCAGAACAGAAACCATTTTAAAGTGAATAAAAGCATGGCTGAACATCAAATATAGGTCTAATATTGATGTGAATAAATTATGCAGCTCTAATTGTGAAATTTACATGAGTATATCATGTCAGTTCTAATACAATCATTATATTTTATTAAAAATATTATTAAAGATTCATATTTAGATGGCCCTGAATGCTTGAACTGGTGGTATTTTATGACCATAGTTCTTTTTGTATAATCTAAAATTCTTATGGATTCAAGAAATGAAAAAGATTTTAATTATTAAGTTCAAAGTTTTATTTATTGAAGATTCATAAAAGTATTATATAAGTGAGAAATAAAAGCCTCTCTTTATTTTGTGTATTGAGAACCTATAACACAAAGGAAAAGCTCTATAAGTTTGAAAACATGCCAAATAATCTTTAATAAAATAAAGAATATAGTCATCTCATAAATAGAGATGATAAAGCAAGAAAATAAAATATTGAACATTTTTGATTATCACAGAAATCACCATATTTGTAGTGAGCAGAAGAAATAATAAGGGTCAGTCTGATGTAGAACTATAGTTAGCTCTCCTGAAATATGCAGTTTAGCAAAAAAGTTGGATTAACTGGAACCAATCACTGGAATGATACCGCATCAAGATAAGGTCTCATGTAATGTCATCTGATTGTGTCATAAAAGCAAAAGCCCAACAAAGAAAAGTTTGCTAAATTGTTTGAAGCATCAAAAGAAATAAAATTGAGTGGCAGGATCCTTATCAGAGCCTCGGACTTCAGTATGATTAATTTAACAATTTAGCTGGAATTTATTTAGATGTAGAAATAAAGGCAGAGCTATAGGTAAGCTGTGCACATTTATGCTTCTAAATTCATTAATAATTGTGTGGATTTTCTTTTTTTATCACCACAACAAAACCCATGGTAAAATAAATCACCACAAATAAACTGCATTTACAGACACTGGCACTGTTTAATTGATCAGAGGTTTGAAGTCTACCAACATAACTAAAAGAAAAAAAAAAAAAATGTGTTCTGCCAAGGCTTGCTCTATTTTTATCAAGTCATTTCGTACACAGATGGCCCTAAACCTAAACTTGGGAGATTCCATGACCACTTTAAACTAATAAAAGTGAAAAATCAAAGCCATACCTCTCCTTCCTTGATTAAAACAAAGCTCCTCCAAGCCACATATCAGTGCAGATTAGCCGAATGAATTCTGGTGGCTTTGGAGTCAAGATGATTGTTGGAGAACAAGTACCCTCTTAGTTAACAATCCAATAATGTAAGTCTGTTTTTTAAAATATCTGTAAATGAAATGATCACAAAACATATTAAAAAGCACAGTATGAAGCAAATGTATTCCTCAAAACAAAAAGATAATTTGTGAAAAATATTTTTAACTTTTCTCATAACTAATGAGAGCAAAAATACAATTATATGAAAACATCCTTGAGATAGGTGTCTATTACCCCCATTTTGCACTGAGGAATTTAGACCCATATTATCTGAGATGAGCTGGAATGGAAAATGTTTATCACACGTGGAGCTTCCTAAACAGCTGCTTTTATTGATTTATTTATTTCAAAAATTTGCAAATGGTAGTTCTAGCTTCTGAAAATACTGTTTTCCAGAAGTGACCTACAGTTATGTAGTACCAGTTCTTCCCTATATGGTAAATTTCTTTCTTCCTCCCCAAGTGAAGATGACACAAGATAGCTTTGCTTTTAATTCCTAAATTCTCAAAAACTCCCATCAGTAATTTCAGTCTCCTTCTGCCCTGTCATTTAGTAAGAAAAACTACATCTCTTGTGTATATCCAAGTTTACGGGCCAAGCTCAACTTACTTTTCTTTTATAGGGCCTTGCAGTAAGCAGTTCATTACAGTCTTCTTCATCAAGGCTGACCTCAACAAATACAGATAAATAATGAAACATCTTAAGCTTCTAGAATGTAAAAGATTTATAGGCACGGCTGGCATGGATGACATGAGGAAGTGTTCACAGGCCATTCAAACCATAAACTCAAGAAGAAAAGTCTGAATTACTTACAAAAAAAGAATGTTATGTGAGTTTTTGTTTTCTTTCTTTCCTCTTTTCCTTTTTATGTTTTAAGACAAAGTTTATTTAACACAAGCATTCCCTTAGTTATCTAATATGGTTAGAGTCATAGATAAGCTTATAATAGATGCAAGAGAAATGCTTTTAGAAGCAAAGCATTTTTATCTGAATTTTTTTTGAAGGAAACTTTCTAAAACCATATCACATACTTCCTAGTTAGTGTGGTATGCTGAAAATGTAATTAAACCGTTTCTGAGTATTTAAAGCATTATCCCCCTCAAGTGTACTCTATGGAACACTAGCTCTAGAAGTGGGATGTTAATGGTGTTTCAGGGGAAAAAAAAAGTATTCTGAGGTCAAATAAATTTAGGAGATGTTGATGTCAACTTGGATTTTCTTAAAACAATGAACATGCCCATTTTGACTGGCTAATTGGGTGGGAAACATAAACCCATATGTCAGAGTGTGTAGTGACCCCACAAGCACTAGGAAATGGAATGTCAGTCTTTGACTTGTAATCTCATAGCACTGCTCCTTCACCAGCTCCTTATCAGAGCTTGAAATATTAGAACGGGAGAGAGTAGGGTTCAGGAAGAAACGATAAACCCAAAACATCCACAACCATAGTACTGATTGTGTTTTCTCTCATTTGCATTTTTTCCCTGTCTTCCCAGCTCTACAGGGCCACAGATTTGGCCAACTGTTGCTGCTTCTGCTTTTTACTGGCATTCCTGCCACTTCTATTCTTTGTTTGGCAAGGCAGCTACCTTCAGCTACTTTTATCTGTATGTCTGTTTGACATTTAAACATCACAGGCTCACTGTTGTTCGACATGGATAAAGATGCCAGAAATATATGTGATGGGATAAATGGAGACAATCAGGTAACAACTTATTTTCAGTGGGAGATCACTTATCTGTGTTTGCTGGCTTTTCTTCTCCTAGTCACTAATACTAGAGAAAAGAGTGAAAATAAAAAAAAGAAAGAGCCCAAATGAACTTAATCACATCTAAAAAAAGTGTTTCTCTCTACATGTGAGGAGTTCAAACAAAACAGACCACTTATTCAAAACGTTCAATAATAATCATTCAGAGAAGGAAATGAAAACCCATTCCATTATTCTTGTCTGGAGAATCCCATGGACAGAGGAGCCTAGCAGGCTATAGTAATCATTCACATCATTTACCATCAAGGGAGGATGTTAGAGTCTCAGTACTCTCATAATTATTTCAAATATTGGTATGATTTTAATTAAAAAATAAAGTCTGAGTAGAAAAACCCTTCATATTTCTTTATAGTAAAAACGCAACAGTGCATATACAGCTAATCTCATTTGCATACAATGTTAAGATGTTACATATTAGTTTCTAGACGTTTTTAATGGTAATGGTTAAGAAGAGAAAGTGAAAACTGCTGAGACCTGACACTAAAGAAAAGAAAAAACTCCAAGAAAAAAAAAAAAGAGAGAGAGAGAGAGAGAGAGAGAATGATTCCTGGAGTGCTTGAATAGCCTGGCATGCATGCCTCACTGAACTTTTGAAAAGAATTCAGGGAAATGAAATTCAAAAAGTGTCATCAGCAAACTTAGCTCTAACATGGTTTTCTTTAATTAACAAAACATACATAGAGTGGTTATACCACAATTTTTATCTTCAACATATTTTATAAACATTAAGTGATTTTTAATAATACTCCTGAGAATTAACAATGATATTTTGCCTTTATATAGAGTCACACAACTGAAGAATATAAAAGGACTTCACAAATATTAAACTTAAGCCACACTCAACTGACTTTAAAAAGGACAGGAACAAAAACATTAAAAATACTCCATATTATAGACTTAGTCAGCCATATTATAGACTTTGTATGATATTATAGTTTAGAATTCCTAATATCCAAATTTAGTTTTTGACACAAAAGCATTCCTTCATTTAGTGTGAAGTGAAGTGGCTCAGTTGTGTCTGACTCTTTGCAACCCCATGGACTGTAGCCTACCAGGCTCCTCCATCCATGGGATTTTCCAGGCAAGAGTACTAGAGTGGGTTTTCATTGCCTTCTCCAGGGGGATCATCCCGACCCAGGGATTGAACCCCGGTCTCCTGCATTGTAGGCGGAAGCTTTATCCTCTGAGCCACAACAGAAGTCCCATTCCTTCATGAGATTGCTTAAATTCAAGGGTGTTGGAAACACTGGTTCAAAAATGAATACAAAGGGCTAACTGCAGTTTAAAGCCAGGAGACTTTCATTTTTACATCTTGTTTCTATCCATTTCCTGAAGTCTAAATATGTCTATCTCCTCATTACCTAGTTTAATGAAAGGAAGTAATGGCACTGCTAATGGGAGACATACATGAAAAATCATTCATAATGGACTTCAAATTAATTTATTACTCTCCTTGCAGTAAATTTAAAACTGTATCTTTCAAAAGATAATACTGAAATTGTTTTACATTTAATTAACAGTGAAAGAGAACTCTTCGGTTAGTGGTAAGAAGTCTGTCCAGGGTGCTTTTTTCTTAAATCAATATTTAACTAATAAAGAAATTTCTAAATTACTTTAGCTAGGTATTATTTAACATGTTAGTACTCAATTTTTATTTATCCAAATAATTCTACAAACAAATGTTTTAAAGCCCTTCTAAAAAATACATACAATGACTCTGTTTTATGTACATATACTGTTTTGTTTAATTCTCAGAGGGGGAAAAAAAAGTGCTTCTACCACTGTTTTATGGGGGAATTAACTGAAACACAGTTGTATAACTTACTTAACTAGGATATTTTATCTAGTGAATGGTACAGTCAGGACTCAAACCAGACAGTTTGTTTTGGGAGCCTGGGCTCTTAAGCACTGGTTCAGAATAAGTCACTTACATGAAGCCAAACACTATAGGAAACTACCAAGACCAAGAGATGCCAGGTAGGTAAATCAATGGCTAATCCAGCACAGAGGAAAGAAAGACAGCTTAGATAAGAGGAAAAGATGTTCAAATGACTTCCATCTAGAAGCCCAGTTTGGAGAAAGGCTTGTATAGTCTATCGAACATGTGACCCAGTTCACTATGTCCCCTTTTT
The DNA here is from genome assembly GCF_000754665.1 of Bison bison bison. Classification (NCBI taxonomy): domain Eukaryota; kingdom Metazoa; phylum Chordata; class Mammalia; order Artiodactyla; family Bovidae; genus Bison; species Bison bison. The sequence goes on along the minus strand of NW_011494835.1, from coordinate 11,214,198 downwards.
GCATCCCATTTACCTTGACCATACAACGGAGGTGGAGAGAGAGAGACCAAATTACAATACAAAGTCTTGAAGGGCCCTACTATTTGTTTTTTTTTTTTTAACCCAGGTATGTTCTCTTCTGCCTCTAACATTTGTACTCGGAAAAATCTGGTGAGGTAAAATAATAGTTTTCCTACAAAGAATAATTAGCAAATATATTATAAATAATTAGTAATATATGCAGATGTGTCCTTTTATTTTAGAAGTCCCAAGCACAAATTCATGTAAATATATACTACAGATAGCTTTTCCTTGTACTACTTATGATACTAATGGCTCAGGCAGGTGTTTCCTAGGTTTAGGGGACATAATGATGAACAAGATAGCCCTTGCCCTCAGAGAGCTTACAGTCTAGTTGGAGTCGGAGGAAACATCTAAAGAAATACGGTAACTGGAGAGAAAGCAAGTGGAAAGCTGGTGATATTTCAATAGGACTGGTCAGGAAAGGACCAGAAGATAAGAATTAAGGAAGCATTTTGCTCTGAGAATATCCCCAGGATAGGGAACAATTAATGCAGGAGGCTTGAACTGAGAATCATCTTGGATAGGCCAAGAGACATCAGGACACCAGTGTGACAGAGCAAGAGAAGAATGGTACCTACCAGATTAGATGGGACACAGTCAGGCAGGAGCCACTGAAAGATCAGAGAGGACCTCAGAAGCCTTTGCTTATTTCTGTTGTTATTTTTCAATATATAATTAAAGGTTGCACTAGGGCAATAAGCTACCTATTTTTTTCTACTACAGTATGAATTAGTGTTTGAATTACTCTTTCCTTAAGGCTTACTAACTCTCAAAAGATTCCTTTGAATGATCCAATGTTGTCTGCTAACCTAAATATACTTAGGTATTATATGAAAGACTTCCCTGACAGCTCAGTATACTTACGTATTATATCTGGGGCTTCTCTGGTGGCTCAGCTGGTAAAGAATCTGCCTGCAATATGGGAGACCTGGGTTTGATCCCTGGGTTGGGAAGATCCCCTGGAGAAGGTAACAGCTACCTACTCCAGTATTCTGGCCTGGAGAATACCATGGACTCTATAGTCCACAGGGTTGCAAAGAGTTGACTGAGTGACTATCACTTCACTTCACTTCATTATATGAACAGTCAAAGCAATTGGCTGGTCATCTTTCCCCTACCCAGTACAGGTGGAATCTACAAGCTTTGAGAATTTAATAAGTAATTACTCCTTTGGGAACTTACTGAAAATTTGGTTTTTTATCAATATTCCCTTTTGCTATTTTACTCTAAGTTTATACTTTCCAGAGCTACAATGTGAAAATTGATGTTTCTGAATAGAATTTTACCAATTTTAAGGGGATATAGCAAAGTTTATTTAGGCTACATATTTGCTCTTGTTTTAAAATATTGTTCTTTATTGGGGTTTCTGGGGGATTACTGAATTTAAAATCTAAATGCTAACAGGATTTGAACTGTTTCTTCATTTATGATACAAATACTCTTTCATTAAAGATAAACTCAAACCAAGTTTAGAAAAATTTTAGTTAAATCATGAATGTATTTATATATATATATACACACTCTTATATTAATTTATTAACACTCCACACCCTTTTAAAATATTGCAGAATAAATTCCTTAGTTTATTGTCATAGAGATGGTTATTAAAACAGTACATCTCTGTATATACTGATAGTCTACTGAAGGTTTGAAAGCACAAAAATATCTCTATACATTATATTGAAAATGAACAGACGAGCAACAGAAATGGGGTTACCCTTATTAATATGGAGTTTTACAGTGAAAACAGCACTGGTTAAATGGAGACCTGCTCCTCATTAACTTCATCTTCCTTTATTCACTATGAGATCTTGAGAAATCAACTTTGGGCCTCAGCAATTCCATTTATGAAATGGGGGAACCTGCTTGTCTGAAAATATGTACAGGAGTGGATTGCCTTGTGAAGTCATTTAGGAACTTGTATACTAGCCAAGGGACATTGAAAGTATCATAGATTTAAGGAGAGGGTCTCCCCAGTGGCTCAGTGGTAAAAATCAACTTACAATGCAGGATATGGGGGCTCAATCCCTGGGTCAGGAAGATCCCCTGGAGGAGGACATTGCAACCCACTCCAGTATTCTTGCCTAGAGAATCCCATGGACAGAGGAGGCTGGTGGCTATAGTCCATAGGGTCGTAAAGAGTCAGACACAACTGAAGTGATTGAGCAGGCAGGCAGGCAGATTTAAGGAGAAGAGTCCTCGGATTGGAGCAATGGATTAATAATTCTTTCCTCCAGTGCCCACTGGTACTCAGTGCCTCTGGTCTAGCTCTGAGATTTATGTGTCATAGGGGGATCATCACCATTGTGCAAATCTAAAATTTTGCTTCCATTAAAAAATTAACTGAAATACTATATTCAAACAGTCTTCCATTATATTTAGAAATGTACCAAGAAGTATATAAATAGCCACTCTTGGTGGAATTATTCTAATGGAACTCTCAAGGCAGGATTGGCAGGGTTTAATAACGTTGGCGGGAACTACACTGACAGCGGTGGAGGCAGAGGCTTGGGGGCGTCATTCCAGAAGGGAAGTAGAGAGCAAATCCAATTTAAAAAATGACAAAGCTGTCACCTCACTCAACTTATTTTCCTTATTAGTTGCCTTTTGCTTTTCTATTTTTGCAAAGGAGAGAGTTTAGAGACAATTCATATATCAAATACATATCAAACTGTAGGGGATGTTCTGCAAACTAAATTAACCAAGGTCTATTTGTTCCTTCCTTACTTATAAGTATATATTATTTTCATTCATTTTGTAAATTTTTAAAAGTTTTGGCTGCCCTGGGTCTTTGTTGCTGCACCCAGAATTCCTCTAACTGGGGCCAGCAGGGGCTACTCTTAGTCGTGGTGTGCAGGCTTGTCATTACGGAGGCCTCTCTGTTGCAGAGCACAGGTTCTAGTGGGGGTGGGCTCAGTACAGTAGTTGTGCTTGGGCTTAGCTGCACTGTAGCATGTCATGTGGAATCTCCCCAGACCAGGGATTGAACTCCTGTCCCCTGCATTGGCAGGTGGTTTCTTAATCACAGACCACCAGGGCAGTCCATATCATTTTCATTTTTACATTTTACTCCTTAATTCCATCTGTCCTCCCTTCTTTCTTTTCTTATATACATTAATTAAAGAGATGAATCTTCTTTTTCTCTTTCAGGTGAGTAATTATGAAAAAGGGAGGGAGATGTAGCTGATTGTAGTTTAGGTGTCTGGAATCAGATAGGGCTTTTTTCTATCACCCTGTGACAGCAACAGCCAGAATGTAGGGTTTGTTTGTTTTTTAATATCATGCTATCATAGACTTAGAACATCAAGTATGCAAATTCAATAAGATAATGCTTTTGATAATGCTAAGGAAGTCTTAAGTTACCTTTAGCAGGATGGGTATTCACTACTAGAGCGGAAGAGAGGGCACAACTGGAATGTGAATTTATGTTATCACTAGGATGGTACCATCAAGAGTTACTTATCAAGAATACAAAGTTTCTGGAAAATGACAAAGAACTTGCAAAGAAGAGGTTGGTTTTTACAAAATAAGATTTTATGAAAAGTATCTGAAATGAAAAAAGGACACATGTCTTCTCAAGAGTGACTGAAAGAGGCCCTCATTCACCATCTATTTGTTCTTAGCTGCTGCTGCTAAGTTGCTTCAGTTGTGTCCGACGCTGTGCGATCCCATAGTCGGCAGCCCTCCAGGCTCCCCCGTCCCTGGGATTCTCCAGGCAAGAACACTGGAGTGGGTTGCCATTTCCTTCTCCAATGCATGAAAGTGAAAAGTGAAAGGGAAGTCGTTCATTCGTGTCCGACTCTTAGCGACCCCATGGACTGCAGCCTACCAGGCTCCTCCGTCCATGGGATTTTCCAGGCAAGAGTGCTGGAGTGGGGTGCCATTGCCTTCTCTGATCTGTTCTTAAGCAACCAACAATTTAACAAGTTATTTAGTCTAATTTACTATTAAGCAGCGGAGAAAACACAGTAAATACGAAGGGCAGAGTGCAGGAAGAAGTAGCCAGGGGGCAAAGTGAAAGCAAAGATAGAAGGAAAAAAATCTACAAAATAGAAGATGAGAATCCATAGTGGTCTGGACCCATTTAGGAAAAATTAGCACTCCATATGATAATGCTCTGAAAGATCACGTAATGCAAATTCTTATATATAATAATCACTCAGTACTCAATAAGCGATGGTCTAGATAACTAAGAAAATCTCACAAGATGCTTAATATTATTATAAATCTATAATTGTTCAATTAAAAATCAGAATGTCATGTCTTTCATTATATTTTTTTTAAAAATCACTCTAAATAGTAGTTCAAAACAGTTACCATGTGACCCAGCAATCCACTTCCAGGTATTTACCTGAGAGAAATGAAAACTTAGGTTCATACAAAAACCTGTCCACAAATGCTTGTAGTTTTTTTACTTATACTTACTAAAAACTATAGGCAACCTTCAACTGGTGAATAAATAAACAAACCATGATACATCTGTCCAATTAAATACTACTTAGGAATCAAAGGAATTAAAATATTGACATATACAAAAATTTGGGTGAGTCTCAAATAATGATGCTAAATGAAAGGAATCAGAAGAAGACGCTATTACATGATTATATCTGTATGACATTTTATAAAAGGCAAAATTATAGGAACAGGAAACAGCTAAGTGTTTCCAAAAGCCGAGAGTAAGGAAAGGAATTGGTGCAAAGTGGACATGTGTGCTCAGTCACATCTGACTCTTTGCGACCCCATGGACTGTAGCCCACCATGCTCCTCTGTCCATGGGATTTTCCAGGCAAGAATACTTGAGTGGGTAGCCATTCCCTTCTCCAGTGGATCTTCCTGACCCAGGTATCGAACCTGCATCTCTTGGCTTCTCCTGCATTGGCAAGAGGATTCTTTACCACTGTGTCACCTGGGAAGTCCTAGGAAGTGGACATGAAGTCATATTTTGGATGTAAGAGAAATGTTCAATGACCAACAGCCTGAAAGTGGTAGATCCAGGAATTAAACTAAGTCTGCCTAATTCCAAATTCACTGACAGTGATAAATGTTCTATATCTTGATTGTGTTGACTATACAACTGTGGAGTAGGAAATGGCGATCCACTCCAGTATTCTTGCCTGGAAAATACCATGAACAGCAGAGGAGCTTGGCAGGCTATAGTCCATGAGGTCTCTAGGAGCCAGATATGACTGAGCACACACAACTGTGGTGGGTGCATAACTGAATGTGTTTGTCAAACCTCATAGAACTGTAAACTAAAAAGTGTGACTTTCAGTCTATGTAAATGATATCTTGATTTAAAAATCAGCTCATTTACTGGTTTGTAAATAGTGGAGCATTAAATATGTCTATTGACATATTTAGGGAGGCACGTCAGGCACCACTGCTGTACTTGATGATCCATTCACCAGGTGGTCCTCACTGCATTGCTCTCTCATTCCCTATGCACAGTTCAGTAGACTGGGAGAGGCTTGCTATTATTTGTGTTCATACCTTTCTTTGATCCCAATCAAGAATTAACTCTATATAAAAGTTATTTTAAAATTTATTCGTAGTATCTTGAAGGATGAGATCAAGATAAGAGTTCCTGCATAGTATTGTGAAAATGTTACATTTTATCCAGAAACACTTGCTTAGACCGGAATCTAGATTGTCCAGTAATAGCTGAATAGTTGGAGATTACATAGATATTCTTTAAAAAGTCAATACCCAACTACTGTGTTAGATTTATAGACAGAAGAATATCTGTACTAAACTCTAATGAGACACCAAAGCCAAAAATAATAGCTACCATTTATTGAGCATTTATTTTATGTCGCACATTTTGCAAAGCTATTTACATATTTTAAGCTTGAAAAGTTGACCATGAGGCAAGCGACCTAATTTATAAACCAGGAAAGTTACACTAGAAAATTCAGCAACTTGCCAGGTGACATGCAATTTATTTAAAGTGGCAGATCTGAGATTAAAATTCAGGCCTGCTTAACTGTAGATTCATTAAGACAAAATGATAGAAAACAAAAGGTTACCACGTGGTAGCTTATGAAGAATATTATAATAGAGGAAAAGGAATTTGTAGAAAAGGAGTATTCTTCCAGGAAGAGGGGGCTTGGGAGCTGGCCCATAGGATGGATACAACTTTGATCAAAATGAAAATGAGAAGGAGTTACGTTGCCAGTAGAAGAAACAATCACTTCCATTCTCAATTTTCTAGCTAATATCTCATTTACAGTGTGATTTCTCCTATTGTCAGGACCTTCTCTCACACACAAAAGGACACCTAAGCCTGATTTCCGGACACTGTACTATAATTTCTGCCAAAGAATTCTGAGTGAGGGTTTTAGCCCCACAAGAGACCCTTGAAAATCTCATCATGAGGGGCAAAAACCATACAGTCTAGCTGGGCCTTACTTTCCTCATCTGTGGAATATATATGTAATTTACATATATATTATATACACATATAAGTAAAATAAATGTTAATGATAGCACACAATGGAGCAACTTAAAGATAGATATTTTTTAAATATAAAAAAGTCTCCTTTTCCTGCTTTCCTGGCTGGGTTTTACGAGATGTACAGTACACAAAGCAGCTCTGACTCAGGGTGGGGCTGAGAGAAAATTGTGGCAATGGTTGTGTTCTTGTTACAACTGTTCATAATGTTCAGCAGTGTAAGAAAGTGTGAAGTAGTGGAATTATATATATATATATATATATATATTCATTTGATAAATTAAATCACAACTACTACCATAATGCCTGCAGACTTTTAACACAGAGGTATGGTAATATAATAATACCTGGGAAATACATTTTTACATAGAAAAGCTGTCAGCAACAGATAACACTCCTTTGAGATGAATATTTTATCATCATATGATTCAATTATTTAAAAAAGTAAAAAAAGACACTTTAAATATTGACATTTTGTTTGACACCTTGCAAGACGAAGAGGGAACAACTATATCTGGTTTAAGAAAGACCACTGAGGACTACCCTGGTGGTCCAGTGGTTACAAATCCACCTGCCAATGCAGGAGACATAGGTTTGATTCCTGGTTCAGGAAGATTTCACATGCCTTGGGGCAACTAAGCCGGTGCACCACAACTATTGATCTTGCACTCTAGAGCCCATGAGCCACAACTACTGAAGCTCATGTGGCTGGAATCTGTGCTCCACAAGAGAAGCCACCGCAATGAGAGCCTGTGCACCACAGCTGCAGAGTAGACCCTGCTCAATGCAACTAGAGAAACCATGCATACAACAACAAAGACCCAGCATAGTCACAGAGACATAAGTAAATCGGATTTTGTTTCTCTCTTTTTTTTTTAAGACCACTGCTACTTGGCTTATTTGTTCTTGTTTAGTCACTAAGTTGTGTTGGATTCTTTTGTGACCCCATGAACTACCAGGCTCCTCTGTCCATGGGATTTCCCAGGCAAGAATACTAGAGTGGGTTGCCATTTCCTTCCTCAGAGGATCTTCCCGACCCAGGGATCGAACCAGCATCTTCTGAATTGGCAGGCAGATTCTTTACCACTGAGCCACCAAGGAAGCCCAACCTGGCTCACTCAGTTCAGTTCACTTGCTAAGTCCTGGTCAACTCTTTGCAACCCTGGACTGCAGTACACCAGGCTACCCTGTCTATCACCAACTGCCGCAGTTGCTCAAACATGAGTTTGTGATGCCATCCAACCATCCCATCCTCTGTCATCCCCTTCTCCTCCCACTTTCAATCTTTCCCAGCATCAGGGTCTTTTCCAATGAGTCAGTTCTTCGCATCAGGTGGCCAAATTATTGGAGTTTCAGCTTCCACATCAGTCCTTCAAGTGAATATTCAGGATTGATTTCCTTTAGGATTAACTGGTTTGATCTCCCTGCAGTGCAAGGGACTCTCAAGAGTCTTCTCCAACATCACAGTTCAAAAGCATCAATTCTTCGGCACTCAGCTTTCTTTATGATCCAACTCTCACATCCATACATGACTACTGGAAAAACCGTAGCTTTGACTAGATGGACCATTGTTGGCAAAGTAACATCTCTGCCTTTTAATATGCTGTCTAGCTTTGTCATAGCTTTTCTTCCAGGGAGCAAGCATCTTTTAATTTCTTGGCTGCAGTCACCATCTGCAGTGACTTGGGAGCCCAAGAAAATAAAGTCACTCACTGTTTCCATTGTTTCCTCTTCTATTTGCCATGAAGTGATGGGATTGGATGCCATGATCTTAGTTTTTCTGAATGTGGAGTTTTAAGAGTGCTTTTTCACTCTCTTCTTTCACTTTCATCAAGAGGCTCTTCAGTTCCTCTTAGCTTTGTGCCATAAGTGTGGTGTCATCTGCTCTTTGAGGTTATTGATATTTCTCCAGGCAATCTTGATTCCAGCTTATGCTTCATCCAGCCTGGCATTTCACATAATGTACTCTGCATATAAGTTAAATAAGCAGGGTGACAATAATCAGCCTTGACATACTCCTTTACCAATTGTTCCATGTCCGTTATTCCATGTTCAGTTCTAACTGTTGCTTCTTGACCTACATACAGATTTCTCAAGAGGCAGGTCAGGTGGTCTGGTATTCCCATCTCTTTAACAAGTTTCCAAAGTTTGTTGTGATCCACACAGTCAAAGGCTTTGGCGTAGTGAATAAAGCAGAAGTATACATTCTTCTGGAACTCTCTTGCTTTTTCAATGGTCCAATGGATGTTGGCAATTTGATCTCTGGTTCTTCTACCTTTTCTAAATCCAGCTTGAACATCTGGAAGTTCACGGTTCATGTACTGTTGAAGCCGGACTTGGAGAATTTTGAGCATTACTTTGCTAGCGTGTGAGATGTGTAATTGTGCAGTAATTTGAGCATTCTTTGGAATTGCCTTTCTTTGAGATTGGAATGAAAACTGACCTTTTCCAGTCCTGTGGCCACTGCTGAGTTTTCCAAATTTGCTGGCATATTGAGTGCAGCACTTTCACAGCATCATCTTTTAGGATCTGAAATAGCTCAGCTGTAATTCCATCACCTCCACTAGCTTTGTTCATAGCGATGCTTCCTGAGGCCCACTTGACTTCACAGGCCAGGATGTCTGGCACTAGGTGAGTGATCACACCATCATGGTTCTCTGGATCATGAAGATCTGCTTTGTATAGTTCTTCTGTGTATTCTTGCCACGTCTTCTTAATACCTTTTCTTTTGTTAGGTCCATACCATTTCTGTCCTTTATTGTGCCTATCTTTGCATGAAATGTTCCCTTGGTACCTCTAATTTTCTTGAAGAGACCTCTAATCTTTCCCATTCTATTGTCTTCCTCGTTTTTTTTTGCATTGATCACTTAGAAAGGCTTTCTTATCTCTCCTTGCTATTCTTTGGAACTCTGCATTCAGATGGGTATATCTTTCCTTTTTTCCTTTGCCCTTCGCTTCTCTTATTTTCTCAGCTATCTGGCTCATTGCTGAAAAACAAACAAACTGAGCCCCAATTCTATGAAGAAGTTTTAATCTCTGGAATTCTACTTGTTTACATTCTAGGTGCCCAAAAGCAAAGAGAGGACCAATGCTCAGTCATCAATATCAGAACTCCAGATTTTTAACGAAGCCATCCCTTAAAATGGCTTCCCTGTTGACTCAGACGGTAAAGAATCCGGCCTGTAATGTGGGAGACCTGGGTTATATCTCTGGGTTGGGAAGATGCCCTGGAGGAGGGCATAGCAATCATTCCAGTATTCTGGCCTGGAGAATCCCCAGGGACAGAGGAGCCTGGCTGACTACAGTCCATGGGGTCGAAAAGAGTCAGGCACGAATGAGCAACTAAGCATAGCATGGCACACCCCTTAAAATATTTACACAGCTATCTTTTTATCATGGCTAGAATTTTTAAAAGTAATGCTTTTTCTCATTCAACAAATATTTGTTGAGTTTCTGTTAATTTCCAGGAACTAAATTATCTCCAGGGCTAACAGTGAACATGGAGAAGGCAATGGCACCCCACTCCAGTACTCTTGCCTGGAAAATCCCATGGATGGAGGAGGCTGGTGGGCTGCAGTGCATTGGATCACGAAGAGTTGGACACGACTAAGTGACTTCACTTTCACTTTTCACTTTCATGCATTGGAGAAGGAAATGGCAACCCACTCCAGTGTTCTTGCCTGGAGAATCCCAGGGACAGGGGAGCCTGGTGGGCTGCTGTCTCTGGGGTCGCACAGAGTCGGACACGGCTGAAGCGACTTAGCAGCAGCAGCAGCAACAGTGAACAAGGCAATCATCTTTTCCCTCATAAACTTGGAAGCCCCAAAAGACAAATGTCATATACAGAATATATATAACAGTGCCTAAAATTTTGCTTGGCATATATGCTCAATAAATTTGCAGTGATAAAATTTATTGATATTAACTAATAATGATTCTATAAAATATAAAGACTTTAAAAAATTATTTTAATTGGAGAATAATTACTTTATAATATTATGAGGGTTTTGTGTCAAAAATATGAGAAATTTATAATTCAAGTAGTTTGTTGAGCATCACTGACAGGGTGTTTGCAGTATTTAGAATTCTCCTCAAGTCTCAATATTGAGTCTTGCTACTTTGATCTTGTCAGTGGCCACTAAATCAAAAGACACACCTAAATAATCAGATCTAAGCAATCTTATTCAAAAGGCAGACGTTGCTGATTTAAATGATGCTTGAAATCCACCACAGCAACTTGAAACTTTCCCTACTCTCAGTTAAAAGTGATATTCATATCCAGAAAAGAAACAATGACAGAAACATACAGGAGAAAGTAAATTGTCGTTTCTGAAAAGCAACTGAAGAAAAACTCCACCAGGCTTATTCCATCATCTGCAAATGCCTTAACAACTAAAATCTGGACATATTAATCATCAGGCAACAGCAATATAGTAATGCCACTAATGTGTACTCTAGTGGTAAAGTAGAAAAATTAGAAATTCTTGATGTGATAAATATACATCCAGGAAATACAGACAGGATTTAACATTTGCTATATTTCAATAACATTTAGTCTTTCATTATTAAGAAAATATATTACCGTGCTACTTTTGTTTTGTCTGAAATAAGATGAATGACATGTAATAAAATACTTATGAAAAGGGCACTCTATTGTATCTCATCTTAGTCAAGCCAGAAACTATATTTTTCAATAAAAATGATTTCAACAAGCATCTCTTTAGTGTTATTATAAGCACTGTAATATACTAAGATACATGTCAAATTATTAATATGACTATTTCAAAAGCTGTATTTATTTTCCATCTTATTTGTCTTAAAACACTTAAAAATCCTGATAGAATTTCTGTTTTCGAACTCATTGTGCCAATGATAGCTCTTGAAACATTATTCTAAATTGTAAGTCAGAAGAAAAATATGTTAGGGGAGAAATGTGAAATAAGAATCCAAAAATTAAAAAATAACCTTTTTAGGCAAACATTTGTTAATTCTTAGACATATCCCATCATTTAAAACAAAGTGATACTGTACATGGTACATTATTTTAGAATTATCAGTTCTAAAACTTTGCTGCATATACTTTGTTTCCATATTTTAATTTTTCATGAAGAAGTATTTTTTTCTCTCTAAACTTCCAGTGAGAAGTGTTGGTTAACACAAAACAAATGTGTTGTAATACTTTTCTCGAAACCCTGTAGTCAACCCTTTGCATATAACTTTCTAATAGGAAAAAAAAAAAAATCCCACATACTTCATTTTCCCTCAAGAGCAGCATGAGATTTCCAATCCTTTGCTTGAGCACATAAAATATTAAGAGCCAATTTTCAGCTGCACCTCTGTCACTTCCATTATCATTCTACACGTCCAGAGGTGATAATGGACTCCGTAAATTGCAGTCTTTCTCCATCCCAGAACACTGAGGGTTTCACCAGGGGACAGTTCCACACAAAGGTGGCCCAGATGTATGCTAATGGTGCTGAGCAGTGAGAAGCAGACACCCCCAAACAAGATAATGTGATGTGTTACCCAGAGGAAAGACAAAATGAGCAGAAAACAATTTCCTTAGGAATTCAGTGAAATCAACAACAACCTATGCTTGCTCATAAATCAGATGTATAGCACTGTCTTCATAGAACCTTGGAAGCAGAAGATTAAAATATATTCCTGATACCCTGCCTGTGAAGGAGCAGTTTGTCTACACCAACACAGAATAAGAGCTCATAGACACTGATGTTGAAAGAATTATGGCAAAGGCTATTATTCCCCACTGACTTTCTTCAGACACAATGAACAGATCTGCTAGCATTAGCGGAGTTATCCTCAAACACAAAGTGAGAAAAAAGGTAAGGTAAAAGAACACATTTATCTTAGCCACTGCTGAAATGATAACCCACCACTCTCTGTGGTGGCAGTTTCTCTACTTAAGACTAGCTGCCTTGTAGGAAACGAATGGGATTGACACTGGGTTTTTAAATAATCATGTTTCCATTGTCCCATGCAAAATAAAAACCATATGTTATGGAGAGTATATAGGAGGAAGTGATTTAGATCTAGTTTCTCTCCCTTTTCCATAGGCACTATCCTAACTGTAAGTCTCTCACTCTAGTACTGAGTTGAGTGTTGATTGATCGAGCCCACTGGACTGAGTACTGATGCCTTGGGCAAGGGGGTGGGACTGGAGTTGGAAGACAAAGGTTGTGCCAAAAGGAAAGAACTCCAAGAGAAAGGAAAGAGAACGAAATCAGATCATGTTGCTCAGATAATTAAATGTAGCTCTTTTACATAATACGCATGATCATAATTATGACCGATATGCTAATAAAGCCAAATGTTGGATAAGTGAAGGTAAGGCCGATTTTAATTCTATAAATACATTTTGGGACCAAGTCAATATTCTTCAAAGTAACATCAGGAAAGTCGGATCTCAAAAACAAAACAACACACACACAGAGGAAAAAGAATTAAAAAAAAGAAAAAAAGAAAGGAAAGAGAAGAAAAGAAGAGCAAAGAAAAGAAAAAAGAAGGATTCGGGATATTTATTTAGGCCAAAATATTGTCAATAGCTCCACATCTTCTTGCCTCCCATTCCCTTCACTGAACAGCAAGCACTTACATGTGTGAAAGCACTATATCAAGCAGTAGGGCTTAGAGAAAAAAGTCCGATGATTTTAGTCTCGAAGAGAAATAGACAAGTCAGGAGATTCTTACAATACAGTGTGGTACTTGCTATGGGAGGAGTATCAGAACGCTGCTGATGACATTTTACCATCCTGTCAGAGTTTTCATAACTTATTCTTAGGATTTTATATCCTCACCCTCCATATCTCTTTCCTCAAGGAAAACGGGAATAAAATCAATCCATTAACAGAATCTAAAATGTATACTTATTTACAATTAGAACCACTGAAATCCAGAATAGGCAAATTCACAGAGACAGCACGCTAGTGGTTGCCAGCAGAAGGGAGGTGGGAGTCCTAGAGAGTGATTACAAGGGCTTCTTCTAGAGCTATGAAAAAGTCCTGAAACTGAAGAAAACACACTACGAATGTACTAAGCGCCACTGAATTATACAGTTTAAAATGGTTAAATTTCTTCTCTGTGAGTCTCACCTCAATGAAAAAGACAATCAAAATACTTCCTTTGCAATTTTGTGGCACTGTTTGAAACAGTCATTGTGAAATATCACAAAAATTTACAGGATGCATCAATCTTCTGTTTTTCATTTCTTACCCTCTAGCAGGAAATAGTGCTATGCTCTTTGAAAAAAAAAAATCAGAAAGCTTTGATATAATTGGGTAACTAGAGCAAAGTTAATTTCTTTGAGATAATTTTAAAGTTCATAAGACTATAATAGTACAGGAGCGTAACAGGAGGCACGATGATTACATATGTCAGTCTTCTCAAAAACTTTCTCTTCTATGAATTTTTAATGATGCAAGTAATTTTTCAAGGTCATTGAGAGAGCAAGCAGTTATTCAGACGTTAAATTTGTTCACAGTTTCTTGGCAGCTTTGCAAGAAAACAAGCAAGTGGGATTTGTGGAGGAGGGAAAATGGTGTACTGAGGAAGAGGTGAATTAGAAGTAATATATAATTAGCTGCAGACATAGCCTATTCACTTTCTAACCTAGTAGAACATTATCTAGGTGTTCTTGAACATAGCAGTGGACTTAAAATCAATCATTTTCTGATTGAAGTTGTGGTATATATATATACACACACACACACACATATACTATACACATATATTTTCCATATCTGTAAAACTCATTTTTCTAATGGTTTGAATATATTAGTATCCAGATATCTGCTGGACATTCCTAATTTCACAAGACCATGGAAAGGACGTTAAGAAATATTATATTTGCTAATGTTTGCAGACCAGAATGAGATATCTCCCCAAACTTGAAAATAATAAGAAATTATATTGCCCTTAAACTATAAAGTGGAAACATAATGGAACAAGAAAGGGCTATGCAAAATGTACATATGTATTAAAAATAGTGTTTTAATCCCTGGAGGAGGCAGAGGATCATTAATCATCCATGGGATCATAATAAAAGGGGAGTCACCAAGGTTAGTATTCAAAGTATCTTTCAAACTCTGTTCAGGAGAATATGACCTTTAGGCAATAAACTTCAAGAATTTCTTCCCATTAGCAAAGTCATGTCTAAGCTGAAGATAGATGAGGGGCTGTATTGCTCCGTTCCCACTAGCAGGACCTTCTCTACTGCATTTAGTAGCCATCCACAATGGCCCAGAATTGTATGATTCGTCTAATTCTCCTTGACCTGATTGCAAACAACCTTTATTACTTACTTCTTCATGTTCTTTTGCCTACAGAGAGAAAATGCTTTTGTCATACAGACGTTGATAATCTTGTCCTTGAGATGTTAGTTCTTACTAGATTGGAATATCTGGACTTTCATTTAAATATCCTTGTGTCTAGACTACAGGGAGAGAATGCACCACCATGGTTCATGGGAGTATTCCATTCCATATAATGGTTATGTTTTCCATTTTAAATTGGAATTTTGGTTTGATACCTCAGTGTACCCAGGGGAGAGGGCTAAATCCACTTGTGTCTGAAACCATAAGTGTGAGAGCGAGGCTCTAGATGCTAATTTATTTGCTAAAATAACGACTGTCCCATGAGGCTTGTAGGTGAAAGTTAGAGGATTTGTCCCAGGTTAACAACATACAGGGGAGCTTCCCTCATAGCTCATTTGGTAAAGAATCTGCCTGCAATGCAGGAGACCCTGGTTTGATTCCTGGGTCGGGAAGATCCACTGGAGAAGGGATAGGCTACCCACTCCAGTATTCTTGGGGCTTCCCTTGTGGCTCAGCTGGTAAAGAATCCGCTTGCATTGTGGGAGACCTGGATTCGATCCCTGGGTTGAGAAGATACCCTGGAGAAGGGAGAGGCTACCCACTCCAGTATTATGGCCTGGAGAATTCCATGGACTGTATAGTCCATGGGATCACAAAGAGTCAGACACTACTGAGTGACTTTCACTTCACTTCACAACACACAGCCTCCCTCATATAGAGATGTCCTTTTTCCTCAATTTCAATTGCTGTACATATGATGATCACAATTATAATAGGGCAATGAAACATTAGAGTATACTATTGACAAATGGAACAGACCACCAACTATCAAAGAGAGGTTAAAATCACAAAATCAAGAAGAGAAAATCTGCTCAAGTAAATCTCTTCACCTACATGTGTATGCACATATTTAAAAAATACTCTATGTCACACTGTTCAGTACTGTTTTTAGAGTTCATTAAACTTGAATTCAGAAACATTAGGAATGCAGTCCTTTTTGCTATTTCCTATTTTCACACCTATTCATTTCATTGATTGTAAACAAATATGTTTTAAAAAGTACAGAAGGGAATCATATTCCATATAGAACACTGCTTTGTGTGATACTCTTTTAAAAATTTGTTTCCTGAAATAAACAAACGTGAAAAGAAAGTGACTTGCCTTGCCCTCTTTGTCCCTTTGCCAAATTGTGCTGTCAAAGAATTGTAGTGACCATATCAAATACTCTTCCCATCTTTGTCACTTTTCATTTGTCTGGGAAAGGAACCCCAAGGAACCAACATGACAAGAGTACCCAGCTAAAGACTCCTGGTCTGCATTCACATTTTCTATTTGCACACTTAATGCTGTTAATATTTCAGCAACTGTGGTACTAGGGTCAAACTGAAACTTTTATCTATTTAATTCTGAATCCTCAGTCACAGACTTTGGAGAGAAAGAGATTGAGACTGACAGTGAGTGAGAAGGGGAGAGAGAAAAAGAGAGATTCATTTTTTAAGAACTAACTGTCAGCAAGAAGACAGGGACATCAGTCTTACAGAACTGAATTCTGCCAACAACCACAGACCCTAGTCAAGGATTTACACCCTAGAAGGGACTGCAGCACAGGCCAGGCTGACACCTTAATTTCTGCCTGAGGAGACTCTGTACCACGAACCCTGCCAGCCCATTCCCAGAGGTCTGTCCTGCTCAACCCAGAAATATGAACAGCTTTCTCTGTAGTGTTAAACTAAACATTACAATAATATTTAAATAGAAATTATTACATTAAATACTATATTTTTACCTCTATGTTAGCCATGAAACAGGGATCACTGAGATTAAAAAAGATTGGTTAAAAACTGTCTGTATCGTATCTTTTTACCAACAGCTTTTTGCTGAATGTTTTTTCAGTCAGGTGAAAAACAAAGAATAGAATTTTTATCATCTTCCTTATACATCTGTTTGTTTGTTTTTCACAAAAGCTAGCATGTAATTTTAATTTGCTTTTTCCATCTTTTTCTTTTTTTTACTAAACTTATAAAAATTTTCTTTCCTTTTTTCCCTCTCAAGCCCTCCTCCAGAGAAAACTGAAGGAAAAGACTTCAATGAGATCTCTTCTAAAGCATTTCAAAATTACCCTTATTTTTTCAGAGTAGGTTGATTATGAAAATAGATCTTCTTGGACTTCCCTGGTGGCTCAGACAGTAAAGTGTCTGCCTACAATGCAGGAGACCCAGGTTCGATTCCTGGGTCAGGAAGATCCCCTGGAGAAGGAAATGGCACCCCACTTCAGTACTCTTGCCTGGAAAATCCCATGGATGGAGGATCCTGGTAGCCTACAGTCCACGGGGTGGCAAAGAGTTGGACATGACTGGGCAATTTCAGTTTCACTTTCACTGTCACACAGGTAATTAGTACTCACAAAATATTTGGTTTCAATAAATAATACTGATTAAATTTTATTGAGTACTTACTCTAGCTTTATACATGTTAATCTTTAATTCTCATAATGACTCAATGAGTACTATTATTACTATTATTTAATAGAACACTGAAGTTCACAGTGGTCCCCAAATTTAAATGGTATGGCAAAAATTTATAACCATCAGTTTGACTTTTACTACAAGTCTTTATTCACTAATATATAAATAAAAGAATGAATGAACTCTAAAATTATAATTTTCTTTGGCTTGCTCTAAAAAGATTTCCCACTTCTCTTATCTCATAATTCCAGAAAAGGTATGCGGACATTCCTAGCAATCTTTTCATTTAAGCTCAGCTAGTCACCTAAGATTTTTTCTAGGTTATTTACTCGCTACATCTACTTTAAGAAAAAACATACGGTTAAAAGGAACCCTGTGTTCCATTCAAAAAGTATCATCCACTAGAGACAAAGATACTACAATTGTGCAGTGTTTTTCCTTTTCCTTCCAACTCTCAAATCCCTAGTTCCTATATTTAGTAAATACACCTAGAATTCAATTTAATCCTTTCATATGGCATTGTAATAGTTACTTTATGTTCCTTCTAAGAACTGACTTTGGTATGTACCTTGAATATTAAAAAAAAACATCAAAATGTACAAAGTCATTCAGTAGACTGATGCTGTATCATTCCAGTAATCAGTGTATTAAAACTCCCTAAAGGCCCATCAAGGTATCAGACTATGCTGGCTCCAGACCTGCCACTGTCTGCTCTGGTTCAATAATGATTATGCACATATCATTGACTGAGAATATATCAGACCCATAAGTCACATTGTAAATGGACAGAATACAATAAATGTATACAAATAGACTATAATTACAACTTAGTTCAATACAATGGATTTGATATAGTTCTTTATAAGATGAAAATATTCTAACAACCTTGTGAATGACTCTGCCCACAGAGTCATCAAGGATAACAGAATTAGAGGCAGAGCAGTTAATGTGGGCTCCGATTCCTTCAGAAATAAATGAAGGGACCTTAATGTGGCATGAACTCACATCACATTGCAACAATGGTGGATCATGTGATCCCAGGATGGTCTAAAAGAACTCCCCTAAAAAACTGCTTCTGTAGAACAGCAATCATTTACTGTGATACCCAGGTGGCACCAGGAAAGGATCTGCTGACAATGCAGGAGAGGTAAGATATGCGGTTTAGACACCTGGGTTGGGAAGATCCCTGGAGAAGGAAATGGCACTCCGCTCCAATATTCTTGCCTGAAAAATTGCAGGGGCAGAGGGGACTGGCAGGAGTACACAAAGAGTTGGACATGACTGAGCACACATTTATTGCAATATAGTGTGGTGAGTTGGTAACAGCATTGCTCTCAACTTTGTGAGCAACTAGCAATCTTAGAAATATCTAAGTATTTTTCAACAATTTTCTACATGTGTAACATTCTAATTACTTACTCATGGATTAGGTATTTGTATGAAATATAATTCAAATAACATTAAACAACTTGGCAATTATTTTAAAGAGTAACGGGTTATTTTTCAGAATAGCCAATGAGTCAAAATATATACTCACAGGTACTAGATTAAGATTCCTTTTTCTTTGTGAAAATGAATTTTTCTTTGGATCAAATACAAGAAAACTGCATTTTTAAAAAGGGGTAAGAGTAACAAGTAACCACAAAGGCCCCCAGGAGGACTCTCTGTGGGAAACTACCATCTTACAAGCCTGCTTCTGAAATTGTTTGGATACATGGAATCAAAACTATAACTCTTCTGGGAGGAAATGAAGAATAAAGTGTGTTTTTCATATTTCCTTGTAATAAACTTGCTCTTTGAACAGTTCTATTCATTTACACACATGCATATATTAAATTTAAAATAATTTTAATTATTTATATATTATACTATCATACTTTATATATAGTATATAAATATAATTTGTAAACATATCTAAATATATTTTATATATCAATTTAAATAACATAATAATAACTTTTCTTCCTTATTTTCTAGGAATAACCTAGATAGTTAGCAATCTGCTTATTTCTCTTTTATCTAAGCCAATGCCAACTGTTTACGGATCTTAATTACAGACACAAAATCCCTTTTGCCAAACAATATGACATAATCATGGAAGAGACATCCCATCGTTTTCATAGGTCTGTCCACACTCAGTGAGAGCGGTTTCTACAAGGGTGTGTATAATAGAGGGAGGAAATCTTGTAGGCCGTCTTAGAATTCTATCTACTATGTGTATGCTGCTGCTGCTGCTGCTGCTAAGTCGCTTCAGTCGTGTCCGACTCTGTGCGACCCCATAGATGGCAGCCCACCAGGCTCCCCCATCCCTGGGATTCTCCAGGCAAGAACACTGGAGTGGATTGCCATTTCTTTCTCCAATGCATGAAAGTGAAAAGTGAAAGTGAAGTTGCTCAGTCGTGTCCGACTCTTAGTGACCCCATGGACTGCAGCCTACCAGGCTCCTCTGTCCATGGATTTTCCAGGCAAGAGTACTGGAGTGGGGTGCCAGTGCCTTCTCCCACTACATGTATACAAAAATCTTATTATTTACAAAAATTATAAACAGAGTAATAATTTCTACATAGGCACACAAGATGGTTTAAAATATTTCAGATACTTTCTGATATTTCAGCATATAACATTCTGAAAAATCACATTTTCTTATTATAGAAAATATTCCTTAGTATTAATTTTAAATTATTGACAATGACAACTATTCTATTTCGTTAAGTACTCTGAAGATGTAAACTGGTCCTCTGTTTAGTTTTTCACATAGACTTGAAGAGAAGACTTCTTAAAGCAAAATACCTTTTCCTCCAAAGACAATGTAAGGCATGAATTTTATAATAACTTACATATTATTAGACTGATCTTCCTGTGAAATTAAGATGTGACATAGTCCTTTTCCAATATGGAGCAGAGGGCAGGAATGAGTCAAATACATGTCAGAAGAGAAAATCAGGGAAATAAATTGTTGTGGTCTTGGTGATTAAAATACTGTATTATGAACACATTATAATCAAATGTCAGTATGAAAATATTCTCCTAAGTAAAATTATAAATTATTGTTGGCTCATGCAAAATAACATCCAGAAGAGAATCAAGTATTCACATAAATAAAATTTTGGTTTTACCTTAGAAATATCTCAAGGTGATAAAATGAGATTAATGGTAGTATAAAAAATGATACATCCTCATTATTTCCTGGTCAGCCAAGTCATTTAGGATTTTTCTAGTGAAAACAACAAAAACAACTCTGGGACTTTCATTGGCAAGTCCACCTTGAGCATGCAGTTGCACAGCTCAAACCAGGTGTTTCTCTAATCCTCTGTCAGACCCAGCGCTGACCACACAGGAGGAACTCCAACAGAGTTGATGCAGGTGATATTACTGATGGTGCTCCTAATACTGCCGGCAAAATCAGGCTGCTTCCCCACCCAAGATATTCTCTTATGTGTGGGTATTTAACCAAATAAGAGGAAACATTTCTTTACTCCTTTTGATTTTCTCATTTTTATCCTGCGGTTGTATGATTGGAACTTGGAATTACTTATTGACTTTTTACTTGTTTACTGATTCCCACAATCCTTTCCTCAATCAACATGATAGATCCTTGGAGGTTTTTAGGTGAGGAAGTAGAAAGAAAATGATATGCTGTATTACCATAAAATACAACCACATTAAAAAAGAGCTAATGCTGCTTTTTAACTGTTATTGAATGAGCAAAATATTTCCTTAATACTTGCTCATTTCCCTCCCTCTCTCTATATAAATACATTCTGTTTGACATATGCATATGTAAACAGATTATACCTAAGTGGATACACAGTAAATAGTTACAAATAAATTTAGATACCAAAAAATTAAAACTCAAACCAGTCACAAGATAATGGCATAATGTACACTATGGATTTACTTATAAATTCAAGAAATATTTGAGTGATAAATATGTTCTTGGTACTAGATTAGGTATCAGGAATTAAAACATAAACAGGACCCTCTCTTTCCCTATAAAGGCCCTTATCAGCCTAAAAGCATTTTAGTGGATAATATAGTCAAGTTAGCTTTAAACATTAAAATGAAATCCTCAGGAGTAATTCCTAGTCAAAGATAAGTTCTTGTAATACGGAAACATACAGGAAATACCTATCTTAAGGGAAAGTCAAATAAAGCTTTCTAGATTAAGTAAGTAAGTAAGTCTGTAATGTTTTAGATCTTTCCAAAAAAAAAAAAAATTACTAACAAATATCCTGGGTTTAGGTGACAAATTTAAAAATGACCTATGTAGCTGATTTTCTTCCAATGTATTCAAATAATTAATGAATAACCTTTCTCTTATTGATAAATGTATTCGAGAAATTTAAATGTATATGTAAGTGTGCTCTTTGATTCTCCAGATTACTTGATTAAGGAAGATAGTCAAACACATACTAGAAAATCACCACATGCATTCAAGCACTTGAACTTGAAATAACACACAGTCGGTGAACATTTAGGGGTCATAAAGGGGTGACGGCCTTGAGGCTGCTCTGCTAGTCTTCAAATCTTAGAGGGTGACAGTGTTTTCGATCTGTCTGCCTTTTAAACAAGGAAACTTGGGAATATCTCCAATGATCATTTGATTTGTTTCTGTCTGGGCAGGTAGACCTCCAGCCGCCACCCTCCAACATGCTGTGGCTCCCCACCTGCTAAACCCTAGGCTTTTATGTTGGTGAAAAACCAGGCTTCCAGTAACACAGAGGGTTAAATAAAGGGCTGATGAATAGTCAATGATTGGAGTGGCAACCAGGCTGCAAGATTCAACTGCAACCTCTGTCCCAGGACAAGTGGTCATGGGATAGTGAAGCAGCTAAATGTATAACAGCAGTGGTTACTAGGGAGGACAAGAAGCTGCTGCTGCTAAAAGAAAGGATTCTCAGGAAGTAGTAGAGGCAGGAGAGGTCTCAGCTTAGGAAGACACAAGCCTCTTCTAATTCAAAGGGCAAGAAGTCCAACTGTGCAACGAGTGGTGGACACAGGATGAGGTATGAGTGGAGGCTGAAATTCAGGTAATAAACCATGGACAGAAGGATGCACAAGCAGGCATGCATGCTAAGTCATTTCAGTCGAGTCCAACTCTTTACAACCCTGTGGACTGTAGCTTGCCAGTCTCCTCTGTCCGTGGGATTCTCCAGGTAAGAATGGACTGCCATGCCCTCCTCGAAGGGATCTTCCCAACCAAGGGATTCAACCTTCATCTCTTAAGTCTCCTGCTTTGGCAGGCATGCTCTTTACCATTAGCCCCACCTGGGAAGCCCAAACCCATTCGAATGGAAAACAGGAAAATGGAAAATGGAGCAGAGGACAGGGCTGGAAGCCTAGGGAACCCTAGTACTGCAAAATCCTCCAAGTCAAAACTATGTATATTCCATGTGACTTACACGACTTGTGAGACAGAGATAAAGGGTGATGGGGCTTAAGAAAACGTGTGATTTTAGAATTCTCCTATCACTACAAATATAAGTTTCAGCATATGCCTTATAACAACATTTACATCCATTAACCATTCAATCATTTAATCAACAGGCCTACACTGACTCCTTATTTTCAAACCACAGTGTTGGGTACTTCCTGTATAAAGATGAATAGGAAGCAGGTCCTGCCCTCTTGGGACAGTCTAGGAAGGGAAAGAAATATGTAAATAAACTGGAGGTTTCTCTCCTAAGTATTTTTAAATTCTACAACTACATTATTAAATTATTTATATCCAGTTAAATAAAAAAGCATTCAATAAAATGATTGCTGATGATTACTATAGACAAGCACTCTCAGGAAGTATGTAATGCTTAAAATTCTCCAAGCCAGGCTTCAATAATAAGTGAACCATGAACTTCCTGACGTTCAAGCTGGTTTTAGAAAAGGCAGAGGAACCAGAGATCAAATTGCCAACATCTGCTGGATCATGGAAAAAGCAAGAGAATTCCAGAAAAACATCCATTTCTGCTTTATTGACTATGCCAAAGCCTTTGACTGTGTGGATCACAATAAACTGGAAAATTCTGAAAGAGATGGGAATACCAGACCACCTGACCTGCCTCTTGAGAAATCTGTATGCAGGTCAGGAAGCAACAGTTAGAACTGGACATGGAACAATAGACTGATTCCAAATAGGAAAAGGAGCATGTCAAGGCTGTATATTGTCACCCTGCTTATTTAACTTATATGCAGAGTACATCATGAGAAACGCTGGACTGAAAGAAACACAAGCTGGAATCAAGATTGCCGGGAGAAATATCAATCACCTCAGATATGCAGATGACACCACCCTTATGGCAGAAAGTGAAGAGGAACTAAAAAGCCTCTTGATGAAAGTGAAAGAGGAGAGTGAAAAAGTTGGCTTAAAGCTCAACATTCAGAAAACGAAGATCATGGCATCTGGTCCCATCACTTCATGGGAAATAGATGGGGAAACAGTGGAAACAGTGTCAGACTTTATTTTGGGGGGCTCCAAAATCACTGCAGATGGTGACTGCAGCCAAGACGCTTATTCCTTGGAAGGAAAGTTATGACCAACCTAGATAGCATATTCAAAAGCAGAGACATTACTTTGCCATTTGTTGTTCGTCTACTCAAGGCAATGGTTTTTCCTGTGGTCATGTATGGATGTGAGAGTTGGATTGTGAAGAAGGCTGAGCGCTGAAGAATTGATGCTTTTGAACTGTGGTGTTGGAGAAGACTCTTGAGAGTCCCTTGGACTGCAAGGAGATCCAACCAGTCCATTCTA
>NW_011494835.1:11175445-11189826 GCF_000754665.1 Bison bison bison | reverse complement strand
GGAGAAGGGGACGACAGAGGATGAGATGGCTGGATGGCATCACTGACTCAATGGACATGAGTCTGAGTGAACTCCAGGAGTTGGTGATGGACAGGGAGGCCTGGCGTGCTGCGATTCATGGGGTCGCAAAGAGTCGGACACAACTGAGCAACTGATCTGATC
The DNA here is from genome assembly GCF_000754665.1 of Bison bison bison. NCBI lineage: Eukaryota > Metazoa > Chordata > Mammalia > Artiodactyla > Bovidae > Bison > Bison bison. The sequence goes on along the minus strand of NW_011494835.1, from coordinate 11,189,664 downwards.
TGATCTGATCCATGTAAATACTTTTATATAAGCTGAAAATATGAGCTTACATAGAGAACAACATCCTTTATTATTCGCAAGTTTCATTTTTACCACATGAAAAGAAACATCTCATTTTATTGACCCATTTTATTGGGTGTGGAAACTATTGGTAGTGAACTGTAGCATAAGGCTCATCTAAAAAGCTCTGTTTGGGCTTGCTTTTAAGGAAAATACTTGGTGAAGTCTAAGTTGGCCTGCTGGGAGGAGTTAGAACATCATTGGCAGGCTGCAGAGTAATGAATTGGTTCCTACGGAAATGAAATTGTTACTGTTCGTTTTTGTCATTTACAATTTGATTCATGTGCTGTATCTGGCATTTTAATCTTAGCATTCGTGAGCCATTCCATCTTTCTTTAAGACATGAGAATTAGTCAAAGACAGTTAAAAGACAAGTATCGAGCATCATTAAGGAGAGTCTGATTAGCAAAGTTTCTTTTCAGGTCATAGGAATTGCTTTTTGACAGTACCCTGTGTGGTATATGAAAGGCATTTTTTAAGCTAAAAAAGTAAGAGGATCTAAAATAGTGCTGTTTTAAATTCTTAAACTTATGAACATAATCACATGTGTATCATGTCCAACTCTTTGCAACTCCATGGACTGTAGCCCACAGGCTCCTCTGTCCATGGAGTTTTCCTGGCACAGACACTGGAGTGGGTTGCCATTTCCTCCTCCGGGGGATCTTCCAGACCCAGGGATCAAACCTGTGTCTTTTGTGTCTCCTGCATTAGCAGGCGGGTTCTTTACCAGCTGAGCCACTGGGGAAGCCCATAATCCACAGAAAGTATAAATTAATATGGGGTATAATTTCATAAATAATACTTTCAAATGTCATAGATGCATTTCTTAAATGTAAATAAATTCATATCATTTTGTAATTGAAATGACATGTGAATTATTTGTTTGAATTTCTCTTACAAATCAGTCTTTATTTTCTTATCATGATCATGAAGAAAATTCCAAATAAGACTTTTGCTTCAACCTAAACCTACTAAGGAGTACCTTCCCACCTATTCTTCTTATAAATTGTGAAACTAAAATAATAACAACAATTTAAAAATGAACGAATAATTTTCAGAACTTAGAACATTTACTAGTGTTCTGAATGGTGTTAAGCACTATGTTATAACTTTGGGCAAAATAAATGAAGAGTTTTGATGTACAAGTGAAAAAGCATAATCAAGTGTTAAATAATGAAACAGAAATCCTTTTGGAGCTTTTCACAGAGAGATGATCCAGGCTGAACATGCATCCCCAGTGATGGTGAGAACCACGTGACTGCCTGACATGCTACTATCAGGGCCCAGAGTCCCAAATGAAACTGTACAGGTCAGTTGCAGGCCATGTTAAGTAAAGAATAAAAAATTTAAAACAAATGGCCACAAAGACAGGAATACCCATGAGGGACAGAGGGTGAATTACTTTAAATAGACTCCCTATATTATCCATTCCTGTCGGGGGATAGATTTTCAAGCCATATTGCAGCCTCTAACTTCCATCTCCCTGAAAATGAAGGCATGAAGAGGTTTAACTGTGGAAACTGTCATACTAATACACTTTAAAATAGACAATTATCCGAATTCTCTAACGTAATAAAATGAGATTACAATACGTAGACAAAAAAAGAATACACAGTCAATAAAGTCCCTCTGAAAGTATGGAATTTTGTGGTACACTATGCTATACTGTGAGGTGCACAAAAAAAGTTCTAGCTCCTTTTTAGGTATTTGTCTTTTCATCCATGTCAAAGGAAGCCAAATAGTCTTTTTCTCACTCTCATCCTTTCTGAACAGTCTTGGTGGTTCTTTGAAGTTAATTTGAGCCATTATTTTCGGTAACATGTGGGATGGGTGAAAATTAGTAGAAAACACCCAGTACATTTTATTTTCTTTCTAATTTCAGGGCCAGAACTACAGATGAACAGTTTCCCCCATGAGCTTCCTCTTCTCTTCACCCTTGCTCAGGACCTGAATGTGTATTTAGTCTTCACCAGTTTTCAGGGTTTCTCTTTACCCGACATGCTAAGTCATTTCAGTCATGTCAGACTCTGCAAGCCTATAGACTGTAGCCTACCAGGCTCCCCTGTCTATGGAATTCTACAGGCAAGAATACCAGAATGGGTTGCCATTCTCTTCTACAGGGGATCTTCCCAACCCAGGGATCGAACCCGTCTCTTATAGCTCCTGCCTATATTGGCAGGCAGGTTCTTTACCTGGGAGGCCCCTCTCTTTACCATACCTTGACCTTAAAACTTGACTTCCCCATATCTCACCTTGTAGTTTCCAAAGTGCCAGCAACTTAATCAAATAAACTGAGTCATCCCCAAAGGCTCATACCTGGACAATAGCTATAAGTGTGTTTCAACAATAAAGTTTTAGGTATGAACTACTCTTGAACACTGAAAACTTAAGCGCAGAGAGAAGAGATATTTTGAAGATCTTCAAATAAGCATCAGATCAGATCAGATCAGTCACTCAGTCGTGTCTGACTCTTTGCGACCCCATGAATCGCAGCACGCCAGGCCTCCCTGTCCATCACAAACTCCCAGAGTTCACTCAGACTCATGATCATCGAGTCAGTGATGCCATCCAGCCATCTCATCCTCTGTCGTCCCCTTCTCCTCCTGCCCCCAATCCCTCCCAGCATCAGAGTCTTTTCCAATGAGTCAACTCTTCCCATGAGGTGGCCAAAGTACTGGAGTTTCAGCTTTAGCATCGTTCCTTCCAAAGAAATCCCAGGGCTGATCTCCTTATGGACTGGTTGGATCTCCTTGCAGTCCAAGGGACTCTCAAGAGTCTTCTCCAACACCACAGTTCAAAAGCATCAATTCTTCGGCGCTCAGTCCAACTCTCGCATCCATACATGACCACTGGAAAAACCATAGCCTTGACTAGACGGACTTTTGTTGGCAAAGTAATGTCTCTGCTTTTGAATATGCTATCTCGGTTGGTCATAACTTTTCTTCCAAGGAGTAAGCGTCTTTTAATTTCATGGCTGCAATCACCATCTGCAGTGATTTTGGAGCCCCCCAAAATAAAGTCTGACACTGTTTCCACTGTTTCCCCATCTATTTCCCATGAAGTGATGGGACCAGATGCCATGATCTTCATTTTCTGAATGTTGAGCTTTAAGCCTATATCTAAACTGAATCCACGAAAATTAAAATTTAACTTTCTGACATCCTTAACTTAGTGAATGTTTTAATTAAATCACTTAATAAACATTTCTAGATGGTGCAGAGGTAAAGAATCTGCCTGCTAATGCAGGAGATGCAAGAGACTCAGTTTCGATCCCTGGGTCAGGAAGATCGCCTTTAGGAAATGGCAATCCACTCCAGTATTCTTGCCTGGAGAATTCCCATGGACAGAGGAGCCTGGTGGGCTACAGTCCATTGGGTTGCAGAGTCAGAAATGACTGAGTGACTGAGCACACAAGAACGCACACATGCTAATATACAGAACAATGTTTTAGTGCTGGGAATACTGCCTTAAAATAAGCAAACATCTTGGTATTTATGAAGCTTAAAATTTCATAAAGGTATCAGGCAATAGATAAGATATCTAATAACAGACATTCAATATATATGCTACAATAAACTTCACATATGTGGGATGATAATAAAGAGATAAATTTAGATATTTGTAACTTTTAAAATTCATCTTCAGAATTTAATTCCATTTTCCCTTATGTAACATTATTGAAAGCTGAGCAAGAAGAACCCAATGCAGGCAGTAAAAATTTAGATGTTCAGGAAACATATATTTAGAACATAGTACTATCTACCAGCTTCTATGCTTGAGTTGAACTATGGATACAAGGGTGAATAAGGTAAAAATAATCCCATCTCAAAGGAAATTCATACTATTGTATTTTTAAAAGCCATTCATAAATCTAATTATAGTGATAATTTCAGCAACTAGAGATATTTTCTTTCTTAATAAACATGATGATTTTAAGCTATGTCCACAATTTCTTTGATGCTATTCCCTTCATGGGTTAGAGCCTATCTGCATTCCAGTTGGGTGGGAATTGGGTCTAGTGACTCCCTTGTAACGGAGGGAAGGATGTGGATGTGAACAAGAACAATTCTAGAGAGTCGGTCATGGGAGGCATGGTGCTTCCTGCTTGTCCTCTTGCTCTCTGTTAGATCACTTGCTCAGTGGAAGCCAGCTGGCATGTCATGAGCATATTCAAACCATGATGAGCAACTGAAGCCTCCTGCCATCAGCCACATAAGTGAGCCAACTTGGAGGAAGACCCTCCAGTCATAGTCAGGCTTTCAGAGGACCCTGGCCTCTGCCGACAAGCTTGACTACTGCCTCATGACAGATCCTGTCAGGCCATATAACAGGCTCTAGGTTCATCCACTTCACTAGAACGGACTTGAATTTGTTCCTTTTATGGCAGAGTAATATTCCATTTTATATATGAACAACTTTATCCATTCATTGTTGATGGACATCCAGGTTGCTTTCATGTCTTAAGAAAAATCACAATTGTAAAAGACACATGTACCCCAATGTTCATTACATTCATTATTCTGTAACAACATATCCCATAGTTGACAAATAATGCTGCATAGATCCTAAAGCTAAGTTTGAAAAAGCCACAAAATTATGCGACAGTTAAGTGAAGTCCTGTGTCCAAATATTCCCTCTATAAAGTATTGTTTATAAAGTATTTCCTACGAAGGCTCTGAGGAAGGGTCAGTATTTTAAAGGGGGGGATAAAAGGGCAATTTAACATGGATCCATTAAAGTGTAACTTGGACTATTTGGTCAGCAGAGGACGGAACACACCATAAGGACATCACAACATCACAAACGATGGGGACTGCACCTTTGACTTAGATGCTGCCCTGGAAGGGGGAACTCTCCTTGAGTAGCTCTAGTGTGAGTGTGAGAAAAAGACGGTGGATGATAAAGGGCAGAGAGAAGGGCCAGGAAAAAAACTGCAGCTTATGTGATGGCAATAAATTATAGACATGAACAAAGTGAGTTCTCAAAACGAAGTGAGGCTATTTCATAATAGGTTTTGAGATGGGTCAGATATTTATCAAATTTTATATTTAACAAACATCTATAACCAGAGCAGGAAAACAAGCAACATTCTGGTTTGATAAATATTTTAAGGAGGTGATAGAGAAAACCCATTTCTAGCAAGACCAAATAACCCTTATGGTCTACTTGCTTAGCTAAGCAGAAATTACTAATTATTCTTTTTAAATTGTAAAAGCTGCCTTGATTTTTTAAAAAAGAAAAAAGTATGAAATATTTCATCTCCCAGCAAGATAGATTAATGGTGCTGAAAAAGTTCTTGCTATGTATGGTGAATGTAGGTAAACACTTAAATTTTTTTATCCTTGTCAAAGAAAGATATAAAGATGGAAACAATTATCCAAGCAAAATGAAGTCAACTTGGGAAATTTAGATATATTTTTCATACAACTTCTCAAATTTAAACATAGGAAAAATGGCTGAAACTTAAAACTCTATTTCTGAAGGCCAAGAATGAGAGAGGGACACAGTAAGCCAGAGGTGAAGAGGCTGGAATTAAAAGCAGAAAAAGGGGATTTTTCCTTGAGAGTGTTGATTTTGGTTTGAACTTGAATTGATAAAAATAATATAAATATATTATGTTATAAACATAAGTAAGTAAAAGCCTCAAGCATCACTATTAAATCTAAATAAAATCTAGCCCAGCAGATAATGGTAATTACAGTCAGAGCATATTTTGTATAGTTTCTGTTTATTTCCTTAATAAGGGCACAACCTATTTACAAATCTATTCAAAATTTACAGCAATTAAAAGCATTGGTGTAAATTAAAATACCTGCTGAAGGAATATCAAACAAAACTCATTAAGAAGATGGAAATGGAAAATATTTGGTAGCTTCCATTTTATGGCTTTGCTGTAATAGTGTATCACAGATGTTATTTAAAGAAGAATATTTTCCATTCTAAAATATTTTAATTAATCCACAGAAGTGTAAGTTAAATTCCAGTGATAAAGGAGTAAGAGGTTGCTCATTTCACATTTTCATCACAAGTTCTACTTTTCTGTCTAAGATTTCAAAAATAGTCTTTTTTTTTCCAAAATATTTTTGTATGAAATAAACTCCAAAAGTTCCAAAGTATTTATCTGACTTTTTTGCCAAGATTCTTCTAAATGGAAATCATGAGAGATAGATGACTACTCATTTTTCAACTATGTAACTTTTCAGACATTGAGGCAATGAAAAGTTGTGTCTTTTAGGTAGTAGTTTGGTCTCGTTATTCTCCACGTATTTCAATATCATATGTTTCTGAAGTGAGGATATGAAGACTAAAGAATGGAAATCCAGAATGAATGGTTCATTATATCCTTTGTAGGATCATTTCACTGCAGCATGTTCCTGTGCCGAGCCCCATGGTACACATATAAATCCACCTTTCAATCATTTGTGTGGGTTAATGACACTGAGTAATAGCACATTAGCAAAGTGCCATTCCAGACAGCAGCCAGGCACGCCAAACAGATAATCTGACAATCGTTACAGATTCATTTTCCACCAACAGAAACACTGTTCAGGCTTATTAACTGGCAAATCTGCATAAGGCACAGCATAGAGCACAGAGCCTCTATTAAAAGTAGCAATTTATCTCATTAATGTAATTTACAAGGATATTTGGCCCATTTTATTGTTTTAAAATCTAAAAAAAAAAAAATGCTCCTATTCAACAAAGCCGTTTATTTATAGCAAGTTCTTATCATGTCCCTTATGCTTCACTGAAATAAAAGGATCATAAATTGGTTAATAACCAGACTGTTACTCAAATATCTTATATTTTGCTGCCAATGGTACAGAGCATTTGGAAGTTAACTCCTATTATGTTCCTCAAAATATAGAGGATGATAGACTCATCCGGTAATTAACGATGAAGCCTCTTTTTTTGGTTTTGACTTTCTCCTTATACTTTGCCTTAAAATTTCTCCTTGAAACTTGTGATCAGGGACCTACAGTACTGCGTATATCTGAAACATGTTTGTAAGAATGACACGCTTGCCTAAGACTTCTGCCCTATCCTCATCCCTGGTAGCCGGGGTCCTGTTTCATTTTAACTGGGAAGTTCACCAGTGAATTTTCAAGTTCTCACCAAGGAGCTGAGCAAAATATTCCCTTTTTCTCTCTTGAGAGCTTGCTGCTTCTTTGTGCTTTATTAAATATGTGTTGTGTCCTTCCCTTTTTTTTTTTTGCTGGGGTATGTCCTTGCATTTATCTTTAGATTTCATGATAAAAGCACATTTCATTTAGAATTCATGTCTTTAACAATGGTTTAATTTTCTTTCATTTTCTTCTGATTCAGGTACAAATTTATGTTAAATTGAGGTGACCTGTTCTTAAGTATTCATTTTGAAGAAATTTATCAAAAGACGAAGTCTTAGAGATGGTCACATACAGGCAGATTTTCAAACTTAGTGACCTCTGCTGAAGTTACTCCAGAAATATTAAGACCTCCACTCTTCTGTGGCATATTCCAAATCTAGTATCAGTTGCATTGTAGACGTCTACATGGGGGAGACAGTAGCCATTAATGATTTAAATTGTGAGAGGGTGAGGTCAATACAGTGTTTCAGAAGGACAGAATTCTGGAAGGGAAACATTTGTTAGAATAATAGCTCCCAACTGAGAATCTGTTTCTTTTCAAGGTCTAGCTCCCTCACAAAGATCACAGGGGTTTTCAACCCTGATAGGCTGCAATCACAGAACACATTTTTTTCCTCAGCCTTCAATGTTTTCTGTGTTGAAGACACTGATATCTCATATAATCAAATTGCTTACTTATATCACCTAAACCTTCAGTGATAAATTCTTCCTTCAGTGGTTCTATAATTAATGTTTACCTTTCACTCAGAAAGCATTAGTGTTATTATTTTTCCCCTTATGTTTATATTGTGCAAAAAAACCAAAAATCTGTTTCCATTCCTCAGAGTTGATATACCTTCTGTGACTGGCCCTCTGCCACACAGTTGAGATGCAGTTAAACTGGGCTTCACATATGTACACATCTATATATGCTCACACTTCTTTTTTGGTTATATATATAGTTTAAAAAGACACGTAACAACTGGATAGAAACCAACACCTTAAGAACCAGACAATACATGCTGTGCTGTGCTTATTTGCTCAGTCTTGTCCAGCTCTTTGTGACCCCATGGACTGTAGCCTGCCAGGCTGCCAGACTCCTCTGTCCGTGGGGATTCTCCAAGCAAAAATACTGGAGTGGGTTGCCATGCCCTCCTCCAGGGGATCTTCCCAACCCAGGGATCGAACCCAGGTCTCCCGCATTGCAGGCAGATTCTTTACCATCTGAGCCACCAGGCAAGCCCAGACAATACATAATTACATACAAACAAAAGCATAAAATAAAAATAATGAATAATTTTAAAACACTTAGGAAAATACATGGATTATAATGTAGAGCTCATTAAATGTTATAAAATGAACCTACTTGCCCACCTAGCACCAGAGCAAGAAAACGGATTTTACCAGAATCCCAGAAGTTGCCCTCCTGCTGTCTTCAAGTTCTATGTGTTCAACTAATCGCTGTTCTAAACACCAATACCACAGATTTCGTTTTCTCTGTTTTTGAATGTTTTGTGTTTGTTTTACAGTGCCTTGCTTTAATAAATGTTGGTTTATCTCTATCACGCAGCACATTCCTGGTAAAGGCGTTTCCACCTCTTTGTCTTCACCACAGCCTGCTCTGTACTCTAATAAGCAGCTCCATCTGGGAGTCATCCTAGGGTTCTACCTCCTGCTCTGTTCACTCGTAGCTGAGGTCAAATGTCTCTGCTTTCCTGAAGATAAAGGCAAAATCTAATTTTAAATTAGGAGGTGTCTTTATACTCTGTGCTCTGAAAACTGACTTAAGAAACTCCAGGGACCCTGTGAAAAATCCATAATTGAAGAGAATATGTGAGAACATGGAATATGAATCAGAGACCCATTCTGGGTCTTGCTTTAGCCATTCCTTCTTTGCTCCATCTCCCAGTCTATACAGAGGAAGTAATAATGACACTTAATTTGGAGAGCTGCAGAGAGAACAAAACGATGGCATATATTAAAAATCCTATGGCTGTATGAAAACTTACATGCTGGGCCCTTTCTCTTCACTTTCTTTCTATCACATTCAGAATATTCAAAAACAAAAGCAGCAAGTACAACTTGCTCCTAGGAAACCTCTATGACGAGCATTAATTTTTCATATGATTAATTTTCATTAATTGTTTTAACTCTCCCCCTGCTTGACCCTGAATAAAAACTATTACCAGCTTATTCATTCCTTGAATAGACACCATGATCACTAATGATAACAAGAAGGTCCCCACTAAATTACTCAGAGGAATAAAGTAGTTTTTTAAGTTCATGTAATTATGCCAAGCACATACTCTGTTCCCCTGCACACTACTGAGGATAGGCCAAGATTCCCAGTCAGATAAACAAATACTTCTGATTAAAGACTCTATGATGCAGTGATGCATTGTAATAACCTAACAGGGCTATTTTATTCAATTCTATTAATATTCACTAACCGAAGTCAGTTTGTCCAACTTCCTACTTCAAATATATCATTCAATCTCACTCCATTTCTTGGCCTTTCCTTTTAAACACATCCTTTCTAGAATTAGAGAACTTCCCCCTGGGCTCATTGCAGTTTCTCCAGTAATGAGCCCTATTTTCAGCTGTTAGTCATGCTCTCTTTCTTCAGATCTCTGATATACGGATTAGCTTCTCAGTAAATATTTCTGTTTGAAAGCAGTTGGTCTCCAGTCTTTGTAAAGTCTTAAAAAGGCCTGGCATATACCATCTCCACAGGGTATTTTGCAGTTGTAAAAGGAATGGTGGTTTGGAGATGACAGACAGTGAGTTATTTTCTTTGCCCCAGAAAATGATGGTAGCTTACAGATAAAACATTGCACAAATTACATAAAATCTCACATAACCAAATGAAAAATAATATAACTTTTTAGAGTTTGGGTGTCCATTAGTTTTGTCAGAGAACATAGCCCTAACCTCTACACCCTTTCCTAAATTTTAAAAATTCACATTTTGATATAGTTTCTAAAATGCTATAATTTAGTCATGCTACGAAAGGCCATACATCTCACATTAATCAAAACAATACAAAACAAAACAAAAATACACCAAAAAGTCCTTCGTGACATAAAAATTGCACAGGCTGAAAAACAGCTGATGTAATGGGAAGAGCCTGGAATTCAGAACCAGGACCAAATGCCAAGTGCATGGCCCTTCCTAGATGTGGAAATTTGGGCAAGTATCTCTTGTCCTCCTTCATAAAATAAGAGTGAGACTTGAATTGCAATTTGTCATTAAGATTTATTAATGGTTTACTTATTCATTGTTTTACCTATATTAACTTGTGTCTCATGACAAGATTGAATGTCCAGTGAAAGCAAACTATCATTTGTTACTAATCTGGGAGCTTAAAACATTTATGTGTGTGTATATGGAAAAAAAAAAATCCCAATACGTATTGGTTTGGGGTGGTATTTTGTTCAGATCAGATCAAACCAATGTGATCACCTATATGGTTAATACTGTTTGGGAAGAGTCCCCCTGCCCACTTTTTTTTTTTTTTTTAATAGTATTGTTTTCAAGAAAAGAAAAGACATATGACTCTACTAGTAAAAATTACACTATATATAAGACAGATAACCAATAAGGACCTACCGTATAGCACAGGGAACTCTACTCAATATTCTGTGATAACCTATATAAGAAAAGGAACTTCCCTGGTGGCACAGATGGTAAAGAATCCACCTGTAATGCAGAAGACCTGGGTTCAATTCCTGGGTTGGGAAGATACCCTGGAGAAGGGCATGGCAACCCACTCCAGTATTCTTGCCTGGAGAATTCCCATGGATAGAGGAGTCTGGCAGGCTATAGTCCATGGAGTCGCAGACAGTTGGACACAACTGAGCAATTAAGCACAGCACAGCACACATATGAGAAAAGAATCTTAAAAAGAATGAATATGTGTGTTTGTATAACTGAATCATTTTGCTGTACATTTGAAACTAACACAACATTGTAAATCAACTAGTCAATTATACTCCAAAGAAAAAAAAGTTGTAGAACTGAAGATCTTTAATATTGTCATATGTCTAAGATCACATATTAAATGGTGGAAATGATATGTGAAAAATATAGTTGGTTAATATTAAATAATGCATATTATAGCAATAAGAATTTTCCCATACTTAAAAAAAAATCACCGTAACCCTCTGATGTGTATACTACTCTTATCCCTAGTTTACAGGAAAGAAATCAAGTCTGGAAGCAATGAAGTAACTCTACAGAGTCACACAGAGTCTCTTTATCCTCGTCTACCTGCCTCCAGAGACTGTGCTCGTTTCTGTAGCCTGTATGAGAAAAAGCAATCTAACATCAAATTCATTTATTTGGATACATCCAGACAGCAAGGAGATCACACCAGTCAATCCTAAAGGAAATCAACCCTGAATATTCATTGGAAGGACTGATGCTGAAACTGAAGCTCCAAAACTCTGGCCACCTGATGCAAAGAGTCAACTCATTAGAAAAGACCTTGATGCTGGGAAAGATCTCTGGTAGGAGAAGGGGGCGACAGAGGATGAGATGATTGGGTGCTATTACTGACTCAATGGACATGAGTTTGAGCAAACTCTGGAAGATAGTCAAGGACAGAGAAGTCTGGCGTGATGCAATCCATGGAGTTGCAAAGAGTCGGACACAGCTGCTGAACAGCAACAACAACAAAGACCGAATTACAACAGTCTGTGAGATTACTAGTTTGTGACCCTGTGTGTCAGTGTGCCTGTGCACACATAAGGTATAAGAGAGAAAGCAAGTAAAAAGGAATATGAATTTTAACTTGCATAAAAATGTCTAAAGCTAACCATTAGGATGATTAAATCAGACTGCTCATAGATTTGGGGAAGGAACAGATGTATATATAAGGATACAGAGAGCCATATTTCTAAGACATTGGAGAACAATTTTGCCAACTGCCTGTGATATAGATTAGGCACCCTCTGGAGAAGCCTTTTTAGCCCAGTGAGTTTGTTATCCTTTTTATGTTACCTACACAGGCAGACTACTAATTTGGAAATAAGATTGCACTGTGAGAGTTAAAACTATCATGATCAATACAAAATAGATCACAAGAAAGAAAATTGCAAAATTAAAGAGACTCCTGATCCCCAGGTCAAAGACTTAAGTGGTGATATTAACATAACCCAGAAAAGAATATGTCAGTGTAAGGAGGGATTAATGTGGAATGAAAAAAGGCAAAATGTCTGAGAAACTGAAGCTGGTGGAGCCAAGCTAAGAGCATTGTCTGAGGTGTGTCCCCAAGAGAGACAGAGTCTCCGCTGGCAGGGCTCACCACCTTCTAACCAAAACTCCTTTGGATGCTGCTGCCCTGGTCCTTCCACATTCATCAGACAACCTCCCCAGAGGGCAGACAACAATCCAGCCTTTTTTTCATCAAGCATATGTTACATTAGAATGTTCCTAAATTTAGAATAATGCTGTCTTTGTGAGCAGCATGATTTTTGTGAAAAAACTGCCATCCAGACACAACTGCCTTCAGCTGTTATATTTCAGCACACATTCTCCAGCTTCAGAGCACAGGCTTTGGAGCTGGAATTGCAGCTCTTGTGTTCACTAGTCACGTGACCTTGCACAAATTATGCAACCTGCACCAATAACAGTACCTTGTTTATATACTGATACGCTATTTAAAACCCTGACCCAGGAATCCATCCCAGGTCTCCTGCATTGCAGGCAGATTCCTGAATTGCAGGCTGATTCTTTACTGACTGAGCTACAAGGGAAGCCCCCATTTAAATGAGTTAATATGTGTGAAATGCTGAGAATGGTGCATGGCACATAGTGCTCAATACATTTTAACTGTTATTATTGTTGATGTTGATGTTATGGTTACTAGACTAGATTTTTAAGTTCTACCACTGTCCAAACACAGTTCAGTTCAGTTCAGTTCAGTCGCTCAGTCGTGTCCGACTCTTTGCAACCCCAGGAATCGCAGCACACCAGGCCTCCCTGTCCATCACCAACTCCTGGAGTCCACCCAAACTCATGTGCATTGAGTTGGTGATGCCATCCAGCCTACTCATCCTCTGTCATCCCCTTCTCCTCCTGCCCCTAATCCCTCCCAGCATCAGGGTCTTTTCCAATGAGTCAACTCTTCGCATGAGGTGGCCAAAGTATTGGAGTTTCAGCTTCAGCATCAGTTCTTCCAATGAACACCCAGCACTGATCTCCTTTAGCATGGACTGATTGGATCTGCTTGCAGTCCAAGGGACTCTCAAGAGTCTTCTCCAACACCACAGTTCAAAAGCATCAATTCTTTGGCACTTAGCTTTCTTCATAGTCCAACTTTCACATCCATACATGACCTCTGGAAAAATCACAGCCTTGACTAGATGGACCTTTGTGGGCAAAATAATGTCTCTGCTTTTTAATATGCTGTCTAGGTTGGTCATAACTTTCCTTCCAAGGAGTAAGTGTCTTTTAATTTCATGGCTGCAATCACCATCTGCAGTGATTTTGGAGCCCATAAAAATAAAGTCTGACACTGTTTCCACTGTTTCCCCATCTATTTCCCATGAAGTGATGGGACTGGTGCCATGATCTTCGTTTTCTGAATGTTGAGCTTTAAGCCAACTTTTTCACTCTCCTCTTTCACTTTCATCAAGAGGCTTTTGAGTTCCTCTTCACTTTCTGCCATAGGTGGTGTTATCTGCATATCCGAAGTTTCTCCTGGCAATCTTGATTCCAGCCTATGCTTCTTCCAGCCCAGCGTTTCTCATGATGTACTCTGCATATAAGTTAAATAAGCAGGGTGACAATATACAGCCTTGACGTACTCCTTTTCCTATTTGGATCCAGTCTGTTGTTCCATGTCCAGTTCTAACTGTTGCTTCCTCACCCGCATATCGGTTTCTCAAGAGGCAGGTCAGGTGGTCTGGTATTCCCATCTCTTTCAGAATTTTCCACAGTATTGTGATCCACACAGTCAAAGGCTTTGGCATAGTCAATAAAGCAGAAATAGATGTTTTTCTGGAACTCTCTTGCTTTTTCCATGATCCAGCAGATGTTGGCAATTTGATC